>NC_072866.1:3474166-3790000 GCF_028858705.1 Grus americana
TACTGATACGTTTGTCTCCAGAGGTCGCTTTGTGAGCCTCAGGCTCAAAACGTACCAGAAGGCACTGGGAGACACTGGAACGCGTGCGCTGGTACAACTGTTAGTCTCCTGTTAGTGAAGTCTCCCTCAGCAACTGGTGTTCTTGGGGAAAGCAAGTTCATCCGTGCACAAACCTTGCACTGGAAGAGCGTATTTGTTGGGATTTCCCCCACAGACATACACGTCTGTTTTCCCTCCTTATTAAATTTAGTTGCCTTTAAATTTATGTAATTACGGTCTTTTATTAGAATTACAGATGCTGGAAAAATATAAAAAATGTTTAGCAAATTTGGTCCATATTCCTGCTGGAGCGCTCTCTTTTGTACATTTACAGCATAAAGCTTAAATTTCTCTTAGGCTTCTAAAGCCAAACTATCAGCTGGTAGCTCCCGTGACTACCCCTGCCTTGTCCCCCTTCCTTCTAATCTTCTGCGAAGCAGGGCCACAGTCCCGAGCTGATTTTTCACGACAGAATTGCACGCTTCTAGACAGACCGTAACTGAAGTACGTAGGCGACAGGATAGCATTGCACAGCAGGAAGTCGTGAGTTGTCCTACTGTTAGCGGCTGGGTTGGCTCAGTTAGCAGTCTCACTGGAGATGGCTGAATCTGAGCCTGCGAAGTGAAAAGTCATCGAACAGACTCTCGGACTTTTGTGCTTTGAATCGCAGTTCTCCTTTCTTCTGAATCAGCGAGGAAAAAGCACAGGAAAAAGAAAATGTATCTGCATTTTTTCTGCCTTCTGATTCTGGCTCCTCTGGAATTAGGAAATGCAAAGAGAGACTTGAAAATGAAAAAAAAAAAAAAGAAAAGGACAGTTTGCCCTGTTCTTTATTTCTAATGAAAATAGGGATTGTATTGCTTCTGGGAGTGTAAAGGAGATGATGGAGGAGACATGATATCTACGTGTGATGATTTCTAAATGTAATTCAGTTATCCCAGCAGTTCCTATGTCAGCTACATGTTGTGAATACTGTGGGCTCGAAGTGGGCAAACGCAGAATTCCTCACATACCTTCTGCTGCTAGCAAGTAGCAGGGGTTTACCAGGAGACGTATAGTAAATGCTAACAAGTCGGAGTATCTTCCAGCTGCTTTCCTTCAGAGGTCTGGCACTACTGCAGCTTGGTTAGCTCCACAGATCTGTGCTGGTGCTGTTGAGGCTGCTGTTTCTTCACGGGTGTGTATCTTCTGGGTCTTTAAATACAATTTCCATGTTAGATTTCCAGAACTCCCTTGATTTCTAACACTTTTCAATTCACGTTAAATTTCCACTGCGCCTGCAGCGATTAACCACACAAAATATTGTATGTAACATCTGAACATGAGTCCTAAAGCACTTCAGAGTTCACTATGTTTAGGATGGAATTGCCTATAACTTATTAGAAACTTACGTCCTGATTATGAAATCCAGTTTATTTTCTATTTCCCAATAGTTTTCCATCTGTGCTTGTGTAGCAAACCTTAGAGGAAAAACAGAAGATTAATTTTTGAAACATGCTCTTCATGTTCTTTGGCTCTGAAAGTCAAATCTCACTGGATTGTCCCACTCATTTTATTTATGTTTTTATTTATACTTTTAAAAAAATCTTTCCATCTTTTAGATATACTAACAGCTTTTGGGTTGTCATCCGTAGCTGCCCTGAGATTCAAAAGTTTCCAATAGCTGCTATTCTCTTGTTTACTATCTTTCATTTCAGTTGAAACTCTCAGCTACCACAACTCGAACATCTGTACAGGACGAAATGCCTGCACACTCAGGACGTGGTTTTCCAAAGCAATAATGCCAAATTGCCCGCTGGCCAGGGGCAAGGGAGGGTACGGAGAGCACAAATACCCCTGAGCCCCGCGGAGGGGAAGGGGCATTGCCAGGGTGAAGAGCAGTTACTGGAGGCAGCGGGGGGGGGATTGCGTGGCCTTGCCACCGCCCCTTCCTCTGGGCGTCTGGATTTCCCCATTGGATTTCACATTTCTTGCACGAATACGCGCCGCTCGCGTGCTTCCACTACCCCTGTTACCTTTTCTGCTCCACGAGAGTAGAAAGACACAATTTCATCCTCCAAACACGTGCGCCTCTGTCTGTGTGGAGTCGAGCTGAGCCGCCCCAACGGGCGTGAAGACGTTGCTGAGTTTTTCCGAGCTGAATGCAGACCGTAGCTTTACTGATACCTGATTTTAAGCCCTCACAAATGAAGTTCTACTGGATTAGCAGACTTGAAGTATTCTCATGTTATCTACTGTCTTACAGAGCAAAAATACTGATTCCCCCCCCCCCCCGAACATGTGCATTCCAATATAGATCTGCCATGCCACTTGTTTTTAAACCTCATTTTTTGTTCTTAGCAAATGAACCAGTGCTGGCAAATGGCATCAACCCATCTTAGTAACTCCAGTTCTTTTCAAATACTGTTTTTCCAAGGATATTTCTTCTGTCTCTCACAGAACAAATGTCAGTGTAAATTGGGCCTTTTTGCATTTAGGAGAACGTAAATCAGTGATAAGTAGTTGTTTGAAGAAATGATACGAAATATTCCTTTAGAAGCTGCTGTTTTCAGGCCAGAAGTTAAACTATCTCATTCCACCTCCACTATATGAAATTATCCACAAGAAACATGCCCCAAACAATGAGCCAACACATCGATCTGTATCAGAGTTAAAAGTGGGGAAAAATATGCTCTTGAAGGCTGAAAAGTACAAAGCAAATGTATGTTGCAAATCTGCTTGACTCAACATACTCAACAATTTTTTTCCTTGTTACCAACATGCTTTATTTGATATGCAGAGCTACTGCTTGCTTTTTGACACATAAAGATACTAGACATCCTTTAAACATCTCATTTTCTACTATAAGGCGAGACTTTTCCTTGTCCGTCTATTCAGACATCTTTCATTTTAGCATTTAGATGTAGAAAGAAATATGTTTACCGGGATGTATTCTCAAAGGCTGTCTGCAAATTTGTGTTTCACTGTTTAACACCATCAAGAGTAATTCACATAGATTGAAGGAGAACAGCTTTAATCTATACACTGTCCTCAGTGTATGAGGATGTCTAAACCTGTCTTTTTCAAAATCACATTTCTATATGTTGTTGAGAGAAATATTTTGAATAAATTGATGGAATGAATGAGTGGTTATCCAGGGAATCTCCTCTAGTAAGTAATTAAATTGAGCAAAACCGTTAACTTGCAGAAACGCACAGCTTGATTCTTCTGAAGACGTAGCCCTTATCTGTTACGTACAGGAGTTGTGGGGAGCACCAGAGGTGTTCAGTCCCTGATGACTAGGCGTTGGGGCTATCATCTCGTTTACAAATGCAATGGGATCCCTGAGAGCGTTTCCAGCATGCCAAACCTCCGGCAAGCTTCCGTTCAGTTCTGGAACCGCTCCCGGTGTTGCAGTAGCAGCGTGGTGTGTTTCATGGGCAGGTTGCACGGGGCTTTCTTTAGGCGTTGCCTTCTAGGTTCAGCTTTGTCCTGTCTCCTGTTTGCTAGCAGTTCTGATTAAATTGACTCTAATTAGTCCAGGTAATTTTCACTAATACGTCAGCTCCAGGCTGCTAATCAGTCAGCTCTGCATGTGTTCCTCAATGATTACAAGTGTAACTAACAGCCTAGTTTTGTTCCTTATCAAAATATCCGATTTTCAGCATTCGTGCAATGTTTGACTGTGGAGTAGAGACTTGTTTATGTGGGGACTTCGTTTATGGTAGCTCTTGAGGAACTTGTGTCAGGGCTCCTCTTCAGGAAGGATACGGCCTTATTTTAGATCATCTCATTCCACTTTGGATTAGGCACTTTTATTCTGAATAATAGCATTTGCTGGAAAATGCCAAGTATAGTTATTCATACTTAATATCAGCCTGATTTCTCTTTCCTGTTTGACAAGCTCTCTGTAACATCACCGGGTGAGATATAGGTGGTGTGAGATGGATACTTGCAGTGTTTTGAGGAAAAAGAAGAAACCTCATCAGGGCTCAGTTCTGCAATATTTGCTAAGATGAGCGATCTTATTGAAGCCACCTACTTGCTATTAAGGCCTAGGATTGGGATTTGAATGTTGTAGCCTTCAGATCCTGAACAAAGAACTCTTTTGTTTGTTAAAAAAACCCAACCAAACAAAAAAGCCCAACCCCTTGTTCAGAACAAAGGGGAAATTAAATGGGGAAATTAAATGGGGAAATGCTCCCTTTCGTAGTACCCCAAATTCGTATTATTCCTGCTGATACTTGCACAACACTAATTAACAAAACTACGCTGACTGGTATATGGATGAGTGTCATTCAGATGGTAGTCATTAGAGATTTATAGAAATACAGGTCAAAGACTCTTCATTAAAGTTTCTTTCATCGTGCGCATCAGTAAGTCAGCGTCACCTGCAACTCTGCAAAGAAGTACCAAGATCCAGTGCGAAGGGTTTCTAAGGATGCGTCTGCCCTGTGAAATGAGGCGGTGGGTTCTTTGCTCTAGTGCTTGTCTAAGCTCTAAGTCCCTTCGTTACAATGCGCTGATGTGCGGGAGGTGTTTGTGGGGGACCTGAAAATGTTAATGCAGAAAGAGGGGTGAGCTAGCTGGCTTTGTCTCGGCCTTGGTCACAGCACAGAGAGACTCCGTCACAAGTTGGAATCACCTCCAGTGCCAAGCAGCACAGTCTGACTCTGCCTTTTGGCTCTGAAACAGGATAGGTGAACCTTTGCTTTGGGTGGTTTGTATATGCTGTAACTCTCCAGAGAGCAGAGGAGATGGGAGCAGTGGCGATCAAAGAAAAAAAAAAAAAAAGGAAATGATAGCATATACAGGTGGTTGTAGCACTGTTGAAAGTAAAAATCTGTCAAGTATGTCAAAAAGTATGTCAAAAGTATGTCAACGTGAACAGTATTTTAGTAGGAGACAAAACTCAGGCAGGTTCTGTTGGGGTGGAGGAAGGAAGGGTACGCCTGTGGTCAGCGGCCAGGGGCTTACGCTGATCGAACACAAGTGCCGCTTGGCTTTTTCTAGAACTTTTTTTACTACATTTTTTTTTTCTAGGTATCTGCATGCAATTTAGTTTTAATTGCTTAAAAACCTGCTGGAAGGCGGTGGTGAAGACTAGCTAGAATCACGCTGATGTAGATTGCCAGTAATCATGTTGAAGTCACCAGTTCGGCCGCAGGTGCACGCGCTGCAGAGCGGGACTGCTGTGTGGGCATTGCCGACCCGCTGTGTAAGCTCATCCAGCTGCTAAATGGGGATGAATATTCTGTCCCTTTCTAGAGGATTAATAACGCTAGTAACGTGTTTCCATCTCTCTGGATAGAAGGTCCTACACAAGTGCAAAGTTTACTTCTGAGCTCAGCTCAGCAAACCGTAGTACCTTTGTTGAATTGGAAGGAACTTACCAGCTACACTCAGCCATTGTAATAAACCTGGCTTTAGTTCCTATTAATGGAACAAAAATTCTGTGGTCTTCTGGGGGAGAATGCTGGTCCAGTGTCGAATCACTCCGATTGTTCAAATTTGCTTTGTTATAAACAAACAAAACCCTACAATGGCTTAAGTTTGTATCAGTTGACTTTACGGCATGTATCGTCTATGTAACGTCAAGTTTTTACCAAGAGACTATTGTTTATCCTTTTGCACAAATTCTTACCGGACTGTCTGGATAATCCGACTGATTCAGATTAAATTTGTACGGGTGAGTGGTTCAGCAGCGCACCGAACTGGCATTTGGTATCGTGGGATCATGGCCTCGGTATGCGCTTATGAGAACTGACGCCAGTCTTAATTTCTGCCCTGTTGGCCTTGTCCTGGTTTTCACTGATGCTCATGGTGTGATAAAGCCTGTGTGGAGCTGGATAAAACCTTGAAGTCGAGGACCTGGAAAGATGAGAGATCAAGTCAATGGAATACCTTATGTTAGTTTATCTGCGGGAAGAGAGTGCAGACAGAAAAACGCCAGGACTTGGGGACGACATTAAGATGTAGAAAAAAAAGCAATTTTACTGAGTGTTGCAAAAATTGAGAGAAATTGATATCAAAATCAACGCTGGACAAAAAAAGGTTTGGCAGTCCTTTCAGTGTCAGTATTGCTTTAAAATGAGATTTGGAAATCTATATTTAATTAGACAGTTATTGTACTGTGTGCTAAATAAACACTGACTAATTATTAAACATGGGTTTTATTGAAGTATAATAGATGTATCTAAAACTCTAATTCACTTAGCCTGAGTAAACAAGTTTTATATGATCAATATAACCTCGTATACAAGAGCTACTGTTGCAACTACAATATGCCAGCATTCGGAAGCCGTGATTATCTTACTATTTTCTAATAGGACTTTTCTTAACAAAATATCCCTCAGCTTTATGTGTTTGTGTATGTGATTCTTTGTAAGATCAGGGTTGTTATCTGTTTGTAGAACACAGCTACCTTACAGACCTGTTCAGCTGCCATTGAATCCTTGAATGCAGCACATGAACCCATAGGTGATAAATTCAGGATTTCTGCGAGTACCTTGCTTAAAACTTCTGGTTAGTAAGGCACTTGGCAACACTGCAGGCTGAAACTTGAAAACAACAATCGTTTTCCTGTCCTTTCCCTCCTCTCCCATCTTCCCTGGCACGTAGACACACACAAATACGCAACATGATGTAGCACTGACCCAAGTGCTGCCTATTTCAATCCTGTTGTCTTTTTTTGTTTTAACTATCTCCAGAATTAAAGGTCAGCCTGTGATCCAATAAAATGCACTTTTAGCTTTCAGGATTTTGAGAAAATTGAATGCTGTTTAAGTGAGCTTTTAAAGTCAATACCCAAATTTGATTTGAAAACTACAGCTAACCAAAATATCTCAAAATAGCTCAATTTTTCTCCTAAACAATTTGTGTTGCAAAGGCCTGTTTAGAGTATGGACGTCCAGAAAAATGTATTGACTTAGAAGGTGGTGTACCTCACTGATGGGGAATGGAAGCTGCTCTTTGAGTTGGGCGCTTCTACTGGCTGGTCCTTACTCAGCTTTCTTCATATACTTAAATCCTTCACAGAATATAATATGACCTATTTAATGTCTGAAAAGGATCACCAATAAAAGTCCAGGAGAATACATCTAACACATCATGATCTTTCTAGGAGCATTTTCTAGCGTGTGCTGCTGCATGTGGGCATCCATTCATCTTTACCAGAGTATCCAAGAGGTGTATGCTGGAGACAGGAGTTCTGTTAAAAGGGAAATTCTAGGCTTATTTTTTTTCGGAAGAGCTCTCAAACAATCCCTGACAGTCTTTTATCTTAAGCATTAAAAAAAAGAAAACAAAAAAAAGCCATCAATAATTACTAGGCTATATTTGGAAAATTCAATGTCTGATGTAAGCAGGAGACTTGGCAAGGAAGAAAAGAGTTTGTATTCTGCCCAGAATAAATATAGCATTTCTAAGTGCTTTGCTGCTTCTCTTTGCAGTAGAGCGCTCTGTCTTTTAATGCTGCTTTTAGCAGGTTGGAAGATACTCTCCTTTCAAGTTTTTTTCCCCACCCCCTCTGTTTCTCCCTAGGCTCTCAGAGTTGCTTCTTTTGTTTGGTTTGAGACTAATTGTATTATTTCCTGAAACAAGGCATCCCTCTGAATTAGTCAGGAGTCAATATGCCATGAAAGTGCACGTAAGCGAGCTTGTAAATAGGAGGTAAGTTACCCGACTGCTTAACTAAATGCTTTACGGAGTTGGGGCCAGATGGTGGTAGTGGAGTATAACTGCATGGATTTGAACTGACTTACATTTGACTGTCATTTTCTTTTCTGGCACGTTCAGGTGATTAACAAACTTTTTAATGCAGATCTTTTGCCCCCTTCTGTCTCAGACGTTAGGGACGGATGGGTTTTTATGTTCAGTATTTATTTCATCTTCTTGTGTCCAAGCATCCCCAAAGGGTTATTTTACCAGATCTCACTGAACACTTGTACTCAGAATATAAACCCCATTTTACCTACTCTTCCTGTAGGCCAAAAGATGCAGAGTCAGAGCTCATAATTTTTAGGAGGTTGAGGAAAATTTGGCCATTAATTCCTCATCCTGCTGCTGGCTTTAGACTTTGCCTTGTTCTCATATCCTGTTCTTCATTCCCTTAAGACTTGGTGTCTTTAGTTGGACACTTTACTTTTGCTAGCTGAGGTAGCTTCTTAATCTGTTTGGAAGACAGATGGACAATTAGCTTTTAACAACAAGGAGAGCACAGTTTTGAAACTGTAATCTCCTTTACCTCTTGGTCAACATAGGGAGAGTTACTGCCTTGAAAAGGACCCATGTCAAATCAAAGAGAGAGATTAGAGCAGCCACTGCTGTTTTTCTGATGGCAAAATAATTTCATTATTATTTCTATCTTTGTGTTGCTCAAGAAAGGAAGCTAGCAGGAAAGTTTTTGGAGAACACCCGCTTTTCTATACATACTGCATGTAAAATAGCTGAGAAAAACAGCATTTGGGACTTTGAGGGAAAGGTGAGAAATGTAAAATAAGTGGTGATGGTGTGAAGGCAGAGTTATCCTAACCGCTCTGAAGAGCGCCAGTTCTGCTTGTAAGGGACACTGGAAAGTATATTAAAACCAAACCAACCATCAACACCAAACCACATAAATCAGCCCAAGTTAGAACTGAATCTGAGGAAGTGGCTGTTTATACCCGTGTAGAAGGGCAAAGAGTGTGCCCTAAGTGACGGCAGAGGGCTGTGCGCTAAAGAAGTGACATCGTAGCCAAAAGGTCTTGAAGCATTTCTTGTGATACATGGAAAATGTTATAACTGTCAAAATAAATATCTTCTATGGCATTAAATAGTACTTAAGATCTGAGGAATGGTCTTGATAGCTGTGGGTAAGAGACTTTAGGAGACCTTACTCCTACTCTCAGCTGTCGGAAGAGCTCAATAAATCAGCCGGCCTTTCTGTGCCTTGCTTTTCCTTTATGTGAGTGTGAATAACGATGCCTGCTTCTTCACCAAATGGTGCAGAGGTATAAGGCGCGCAATACAGAAAGTGGACCAGAGTCTGGCAATTTCAAAATTATTCGAAACAAGCATTGCTTGTGAATAACTACCGGTCTTCCTCTTGCTATGAAATATGCAGTAAAAAAGGGGAATCTGCAGTATGTTTTTAAGTTTTTGTTGGATGAACCAGTTGGGAACAATTTATCCATGCTAAATTCATACTGCCCAAACCTTGTTTTGTATTCAAGGAACCTTGGGTTCGTACCCTGCCAGTAATTGCTTTAATCTGTTGTAATTCTACTTTTTGTTGCTCATTGGGTTTATTTTTGGGGCAGTGAGGGGGGGGAGTGGTTTCAGAGACTTTCCCCTGCTCAGACATTTCTATGAGTTGTGGAATAATGCTTTACAGTGATTTCATTGTTTCATATATCCAGTAGTGCAGGGTAAAGTACTAGACAGGGAGCAGAACAACTGAGAAATAAGCTTGTGAATGTGCAGTCCTTAAAAAAAATAAAAAAAAAACCAAAGGAAATTGTTTTTATATCATATGTCTTCGGAGGGACAGCACTTTAGCAATGTGCTCATGCAATTTATCACTACGGTGACAATAATCTAATGATGTATTAGTAATACATCACTAGACTGCTTTCACACTATTGATGTATTGGAGATCATAAACCATAGAGAGGGGCAGCGGACTTGCAGATTGAAGTGCCTGCTAAGCCCTTTCCAAGCCTTTTCAAGTTATTTTATTGAGAGAAGTTGTCAGCAAGAGCGTTGAGATTTTTCCAGTCCTGTGTGCAGTTCCATGCACGCACACACACGGAGCACGGGTGGGGAGGGAGAGTCTTGCCACGAAGAGCCCCAGTTCTGATGGCAGTTGCTATATATGTCTTCACACAGCGCAGGGACTCCTGTTAAGATGGTTTGTTGACTGACAGTCTGGGCCTTAGGGCAACTGTAAAAGCTTAAGAGGTTATTTACTTTCTTTAACGCCTCTGGTAGACACCATGAAATGTCTTTGAGCCTTGATATCTCAGTGTGCAAAGACCGAGCCATATGACATCCCTGCAAACATCACGATAGGAAAAAAGATAGCTCTGTCTCCGTGGCAGTACATAGTATCTGCTTTTCTGGTGTCAGCACGTGGTTACGCTATAATGTCACAAACTTTCTCTCCCTCTCTGGAGATCATATTGAAGATCATCCAATAAAATTAAAACATATCTTTTTTTCACCATCCCGATGTCCACTACTTTGTGTACATTGTCCATAGTGTGAATAGTACACTTGCAAAGGAAATAAATTTGCTCTTATTTAGGCTCATGCTACCTTCCCCATCCTTCAACCACTCCTCAGAAAACTCTCTAATCCCAGCCTAGTTAACCTTCAAGATAGCACCCTAGAAATCAGTGCCCTATGGTCTGAGATCAACTGGAGGAAACAAGGTTTCTTGCAGCAATTCCTATGCTGGTGTTGCGTTCAGAGTCAACTCATTATTACCTGATGTTCTCCCAGTTGTTTGTTTTAATTTTTCTACAATTATGTTGTTACTTCCTGGGGAGGCACCAGCTTTTTCGTTGTGCGTGAATTGTGTTAGGCAGCCGTTCCTGCTTGCGAGCGCTGCACAATACAAATTATGGCGAGCCTCTACCGTTGGCTTGAAGTCAAAACGGCTTTGACTTAGAGGTTTTTGCAAAATGGAGTTGAAGGTAATGCTGAATAGAAAGGGAAGGTGGTGTCAATAGTATGAAAAGAGACTTTCTTTTTCCCCCAATCTCTTATGAATCTCCTTTGCTAGAATAAAATGCGTTGTGAACCTGGGACTCAGAGCCACAAGCCAATCAAGGAAACCTTAACCCTTTTAAAAGCTTCCTGGGCCACTCCTTCTCAGTGAACTCTATTATTGCGGGTAGAGTATCACGGAATTTAATTGCAACAAACACTCTGCCTGGAGGCAATAGTAAATCATATCCCACTGTATGATCGAGAACGGAGGGTAGAGAATTCTGCAATGGTTGTAATGTTATTAGGTTTTATTCATGCTTTATCGGCTCTGTAAAAGGCTGCTGGGGGTCAGAAATACTCAGCTTGAAGCATTTTACAAATCTAGGACCAAATTCTTGCCTATATGACTGCAAATACAGTACTTAGATTGCCTTCACTGGATCTTACCTAGTGCAATTTACTGTAAATTGAAAGGCTGTGTGTCTGTGGAGACTGACTGGGGTGGTTTGGTTTTTTGCTTCTACTTTTGCTTGATTTTTTTTTTTTTTTATTGTACTAATCCATCTGTATAGAGAACATTGGGCCCTTCACCTCATAAGCAGTCTGCCCTTGTCTCTGGCATTGCGGGTCCTGCAGACATGTTTTGCTCTACGCCTTTCTGAGCACAGATTAATTACGCTGTAATTCAGAGTGGATGGACTTTTAATGCACCAGCTTCATTAGAATGTATCTGCTTGAAGCACAGCAAAGTAAAATACACTTATCTGTATGTTAATAAGTTAACCTGAGCCCTTCAGAGCATGTAAAATAAGTTGGCCTTTTTTTTTTTTAACCTGATGCTATGAAAATATGTGTTATTTAAAATTATTCATGTCAAATCCTTCTATTTAAATAGCTTCCCCAAGCCCTGGTGTAAAAGAAGCAGGTCTTGCATCTATCTGGAGTCAAACCACCTTTTTTGTGTTTTGGAATGAAAATTAAATTGCATGGGCTGGGCTGCCCTGCGAATGGCGTTAACATTCCTTTCTAGGCTCACGGAGAGGTACCTGTAGCACTAAAGGCAGTGGGTAGAGCAAAGCGTTCTCTGCGGGCATCACCCAGACAGCGTTTGACGCTGGTCTGATTTATCGTGATTTGCCAAAATGTTGATTCACAGCCGCGTCTGTAGAGATGAACAGCAGTTAGACTGGGGAAATAAAGGAATAGGAGGCTTTATTCTTGACTCACAGGAAGTCACAATATAATGTAAAAATAGAAGTTTTATATAATGTAGGAGTCAAATAACAGATAATATTAAGATGAGGTGTTAAGTTAGAGCTGTATCTGGAAGCTCAGACCCGGCAGCCTTCCTGTCCTAGGTAACGTAAGGCACTTTGTGCCAGGCAAGAGCCCTGCGCCACGGAGGCTGCGGGGTAAATCAGGACGCGTGGACTGGAAGAAAGATTTCTGTTCTCGTTTTACAAATGAACCTGGAGAACTGAGAAATGAAACGATCAGCCTAAGGTTATGCAAGGAGGCTGAGACTGAGCTAGGAATGATAGCTGATCTTTGGCATCGCAGTCATTTTTCCGAATTGTTCCGTAGCGATCCTGATCACAGGTCTCCTTTCCTGCCGCTCGCCAGTTCAGTGGGAGATGTTAAAGAGAACAAACCTCTCAATCGGTTTTCCAGGAGTTTCTCCTAAGAATTCCAGAGGTTCTGTTACAGAGAAAATGTTGAGTCCCTCATTAAGGTTGTACAGAGAAAAAAAAAATGCATTTCAGTCTCAATAACTTCCTGCTTTGAATTTTTCTTTTGACTTTGCCTTGGTGGGGAAAATAGAAACTGTTGACAGTCTTTTTTTTTTTCTGTGCATCGAATGACTTTTAGGTCCAAGTAAACTTTTAGCATCCACAGCATCCTAAAGCAACGAATTCCACAGTGCAACTGAGCGAAGCACGAAGCAGTATTTGTTTTAAACATACATGCTGATGACTTCACTACTGCCTCTCTAGTTTTTCTGCCGACAGACAGTAGGCAACCATTTCCTTTCCACCTTACCTGTGCTGCTCCCAGCTTTATATTCCTCTTTGTTCTGCTCCTTCCTGAGATGAAGAGCATTTGATTTAAATGTTCCTGAGATAACCTGAATCATCGTTGTTGTTCTCCCCTCTAATTTTAGTAGATCCTTTTAAGGTAGGTGAGAAGCAGAGCTGCACAAAATACTGAAATTGTAGACTCACCATGGATTTATTCAGTGCCGTTGTGATGCTTCCTGTTCTGTCCTTCGTTCTTTCCTAATAATTCTTAATGTGTTATTTTTCTTTCACTGCTATTGAGCATTGAGCTGACATTTTAATTGAAGTATTATAGCTCCAAGATATCTTTTTTTTTTCCCCAAATGCTAATAGTTTGCCAGATTTCATCAATCCAGGATTGCTCTTCCTCTTGCGTGCATCACTTCAAATGCATCAACACTGAATTTTATTGCTTTTTTTTATTCACGCAGTCTGTATTATCAAGTCCTTTTGCCTGTCCTTTGCAGTCAGATTTTACCAGCTTGCATGTGTTGCTGCGATCAGCTAACGGTATCATCTCACTTTTCCAGGAGCTTGGGAGGCTAAGCCATAGGGCTTCTAATTTTATTAAAAGAAAAACAAAGGAAATAACTGTCTAGAAAACTTGTTAATTCAGAATTAAAGTTGCTCATCTGAGTTCTCTTCCATCACTAGCTCACTATGCCTCGTTCAATCCTCCCGTGTTTTGTACAGAAGACACGTGAGTGGACGAAACCTATCTTATCCCAGTTAGCAAACAACAGCCAAATATTGACTTATTTAACTTCATTAAATGAACAGCATATCAAAAAGGTAAGTAACAGGGGGAACATTAAAAAAAAATAAAAATCATTCAACCCAAGGAGTTTTCTCAGCTATTTGAGGAACAGGCTTTTGGCATTAGGGGTGTGTGTTTACTAACTGGATTTACTATGGCAGTGGTTACGTAGTCTCTCACAGTTTTCTGTACTTCAACATCCACCTCCCGTCCGAGTGCAATCTGTCGGTGCTCGTGGCAAGTGTCCCGTTTCCTTCGGAGAGACTTGGGTCAGGCCTCTCTCTTGGAAGAGGCTTTTAAAAGATCGGAATAGCGTCGTCTTGTTTTCCAGCTAACTAATGCTAGAGCAGCTCTGATATTTTGTCTTCTGTACCTTTCAGGAGATAACAGACAGACAGATCGTGTGAAAACTAGTGTGATAATTTTCCACTCTGTATAGAGTACTTGCAAAGCATTTGTGAAATGATAAAACCTGTCACAATAACCTGATTTTTCAGATTTCAGTTTGGATGGGAAAGGTTTCAAATAGGTCAGGAATGAATTAAGAGCTACGATTTGTGTTTGAAGCGACAAGGTACTATATAAAACAATAGTTATTTCTCCAGCGTGCTTACAGTAATTTCTTCTGTTGAGCTTTTGCAAGCTTAAAACAAAAAGTGCATTTTTTAATTTTTTTTTTGCCTGCATCTAAACCAAATCTAATGTATAAATTGATGTGATGGGTGACAAGCCAGACTCCAGGCATAACTCTTCAGAGACTTGATTTTTATGATTAGTATGTGGTTTTAAATTAGCCCAGGAAATACACTGTAATGGCGAAAAGAACTTTTCAGCTGCCTTTCCCAGGCGAATTACCTTGAGTGATTTTGGAGCTCGGTGTCTGGATCTGTGCGCTCCCGTTGCACACGCGGGCACGCAGCGGAGTTCCCCTCCGTGCTCGTGTAGCCCAGCGGGCCGGGGAGGCTGGCCGCAATCCCTGCTGGGGCTTCCCTCCAGAGACCTTCGTGGTCCGTGGGAAAGGTGCAGGACAAAGGCAGTCGCGCTGCATGGATGGGACAGGTATTATTATTATTATTATTATTTTTTTTTTTTTTTTTTTTTCTGTCTGAAGTGGGGTTATATGGTGGTGTGGGGCTGCTGGCTTCTGCAAGCTGACCTGGAGTCCAGGCAGAGAAACGAAAAGCTTGTGTAACAGGCTGATGAGGCAGCAGCCCACGCGTTCTGACCTCCTCTGATCCCTGACGCCCTCATGAAATGCTCTTTCCCTAAAGTAAAACGCTCTCAATTCCAGCTCTTCCAGGACCCCCATGCCCACCCTCTGCAACTGTTTCTCTGCTTTTTACCTCTTTGCCCTCGGTATTCAGTCTGAAGCTTACTGCTTGTGATGGTTCTCCCTTCACCCATCGCTTCATAAATCTCAAGTCTAAATTTGAGACTTGTGAATTTTGAGTGGTACTTTGATGTTTTACAATTATTCGTACTTTATATATTGATATTGTACTTCTCATTCAGAACATCTTCAATCTCTTTTATTCACGTTCCTGTTCTTTGATCTGTATCATTAGTGAGTTCTTACTCTCTGTGTGGATACTCTTCTCCCCCCACTTTTACAGATCTTACCACTTCACTATTGATTTTCTCTTTTTGTTCTTTTATCCTTTTGGTTTGGATTTTTTCCTTTTTTTTTTTTAAAAAATTTAAGTGCAATTGTTTATTTTTCCACTTACTTAATCAAGTGTCTCCTCCTTAAGCAGCCAGTCAAAAAGAAGCAGACAAGAATCGGATCAGTTCCAGGAGAATTTTTATTTAAAATGAAATCACAGGACAATGTCCAAGGAAAATGATCAGAACAGTAACAAAATACTCATCTCAGTTTGAAAACAGTCTGATGTGAAGAGGTTTTGAATTCGTCACCTTAATTATTTTTTTTGGGGGGGAAGGGGGGAAAAAAGTCTTTTTAAAAGTGTTCCAGAAAGACAAATCCATTATAAATAGCCAGGAATCTTTCAACTCTTCATTCAGGATTTCATTTGCATTTTTTCCTTGTGTTCCTGGTGATGTTTTAGTATCTCACTAGGTCCACCAAGAGAAATCTTTTCTGATCTAATTCTTGAGTACTTTCTGCTGTTTGTTTGCGGATAACGCTGCTATATTGTAGAAGAATGTTGTGCAGCCTGTCTTGGTTAAGGAAGACCCTCGTAAGCCTGTCTGAATTCTGGGCAACTTTGTCTTCCACTTTTTGTGACCAAGACAGAACACTAATGTCTTCTGCTCTGAAAAATTTGTGATAGAAGTAGACAAAAATGATGAAGGAAAAGAAAAAAATATTTATTTTTGATATCAAAGGAGGATGAAGTGAAAAACCCACCATAAGGTGAATTAACAATTTAGTCAAGAACGTCTCCTATTCCAGAGAGAAGCAAGGAAAACTTACTTTTTTAGTATTGTATTTAATACCCACCTAGTTAAACTCAATCTTACAGACAGTACTGTAGCCTTTTTGTGTTAAATAATTACCCATGACAATGAGGGTAGTATTTGCTTTTGCTTAAATACGTATTTTAGTCTTTGGGACGGGTGTTGCATGGGGAGAGCTGTGCTGCTCAGTATCTGCTCAGCCTTCACAGGCAGCATAGCTAGACGCCCGCGTCCTCCCTTGGGAGGCTGCGCTCTCTCAAGTGTTCGTGGCACTCGGGTAGGTTGAACCTCCTCACCACAGAGGCGGTGTTTCCGCTGGGCTGGTAGCACCGAGCTGGGCCAGAGCTCGGCCCTTACACGTCTGTCTGTCCGTCTCCTCTCTGCCTGCGTCCCTCCATCGCTCTCCCCGCCTCTCCCTCCTTCTCTCTCTTCCGCTGCCCCCCCATCTCTCTGCCTTTCATTGCTCCAGGACAGCAGGCTTGCACTGGCTTTGTCTCCTACTGCTATACTTGGGGTTTAGGAGCTCTGCGTGCCTGATTTTTCTGGGCAAGTTACGTCGTCATGATGCGCCGCTGTCTCCAAACGTCATCTTGGTCTGGTAGACCGTGGCTGTTCCTCGGAGACAAGGCTTCCTGGCAGAGAGAAAGCAGCAGATTACAAACATGTATTTTGTAGCCCAGTACCCTGCAGGCATGGGATCACAGTTCTTCTCTCTTCCACAGACTTTTGGTGGATGACTTTGAGCAAATCACTTAATTACTCTGTGCTTTGGTTCTCATCACTTAAAGCGAGAAGAATAAGGGCTCTTCTGTATTTAAGTAGAGAAATCTGAGCTAGAGGCGTAAAAACTGTGGTGAGATGCTGCAGGGCTGGAGTCTTGGAGACCACACAAATACCTAACGTGGACTGTAAATTTGAACTGACAATTATAAAGGATTTTTGCTTAATGTGGAGGATTGTTTTATTTTATTATGGCTCTCATCCTTGCCAAGAGTTACCTCATGCAACGTGAGATATTAATCTGTGTGTAGGAGAAGCGGCGGTTTATCAGGCGCCACTGACCTGGTAATGTTGCAGAAAGCGTTGACCCTTCCGTAGCAGCCGCTGCAATACAGGATTAGTACAGGGAGTTGGCTCAGAGCTGCAGGCAGCGTCTTCTAAAGAGCAGCAGTCCTGGGCTGGCCTCAGCCAAGTCAGACAGAGTCTTCAGGGAGCCTGTTTGACGACAACTTTTTTTCCTTCCTTCCTCCATACCTCGATCTCTGTCCCTTCTCACCAATCAGAATATTCACGGTCTGCTGATATAATTAGGAAAACGGAACATGCTGTTCAGAGGTATTGATCCAGCACTTTATAATAAAGTTAGCAATGTTTAATTTCTTAAATTGTTGTCAGCTTTCATTGTGCTAAAGAAATCAATTCACTATTGTCTCTTCTTCATTATTCAATTGTCTAATGAGCTACCTTGCAGTCCACTCAAAATCAAATTTTTATGATGAATCACTGTAGGGATGGAGAGTACATGAACCCACATATATGAGAATTATCCCAAATCCATAGTAGGTGGGATGCACTTCCCTTCAATTATGAATAGTTTTCTCTTTCCTCTTTTTAAAAAATTCAGTAAGACAGGTTGTCTGTACTTCCACTAAACTCCACAAGATGTTTACTATAACTTGATTTCTCTCATTTATGATTCATCTGTCATCTAACCCTCCCTGAATAAGTAGAAATCTTTCTTGAATTTCACTGCCAAAGTGATACCTCTCTTGTTTTTCCCTTCCTACCTCTCCCATTCCACACCGAATCAGCCTTAAAAAGCAAAGACAGAGCGGTTTTGTAGGACAGAAGAGTACAACCAAAAATACATCTCCTGACTCTGGGTTTCTACTGTCTCACAGTAAAGCACCCGCTCTTGCTTTCTAAGGCACCTACCGTCAAGACTCGTCCTGTATATCTCACAGCGCGGTCATCCTGACCTTCCCTTGCAGCTTCTGAACGCGGCCGCAGTGCAGGTGGCGATGGTTCACGTGAGAAATAAAGGCAGCCAGCCACTTGTTTAGAGGTTACCTGGCTGCAGTTCGCTGGTGTTCCACGTAAAAGGCTATGGCTTGCTGTTCAGATTCTGTGGGTTCTCGACTTCGTAGAACTGTGGACTGCAGCTTAGTCCTGATTAAGTGCCTGAAGAATAAAGTTTAAGAGGTGGTTTAAGAGGAATAGAATTTTAAGAGAAATTAAATAAACGTAGTATTTGGTGCAGGTAAAGCAGGCTACTCTCAGTATTCTAAGGAAGGAGAAAGCACTAATTCTTTATACTTCTCTGAAATAGAAAGCAAAATCAGTCCTTTTCATGTTTATTAATATATAATGTATTAGCTGAACACAAAAGGCTCCATATTCTTGGGCTCGCAGATAAATGAACCAACTTTACAATCACAATAAAAGGAATAATATTCTTTAGGAAAAAATGTGCCTGAACACTTTTATTTGTGCATTAAGTAATTAATAATTTTGTATATTAGGAAAACCCTAACCTAAGTCTTAATAATGCAATACACGCTCAGCCCTTGCTTTCATCTATTTATAAATCAAAAAACCCCATAAAAATAATAAAAAAATCATTGTAGCCATCATTCTATTTTTGCAACTTGCCAGGTATTAAAGTAAAAAGTTAATTGCAAGTCGGTAATGCGAAGGGAAGTAATGGCCTGGGAGGCACAAGGGCGAATGAGTTAATGAGTGAGCAGTTTGAGTTTTCTCACTGGTTCTAACCCCGTATAAATGTAACAGCTTCCTTTTAAATGCCTCGTAATGAGAAAAAGCAAAGTGTAAGTTACTTAATGGTATTACGTTGAAGGCTTTATTTTCTTATTTAAATTCAATGTTATAGTGTATCTAGCGTACGTCTATAGGAAACAACTTTACATCAGACGTGGGTACCCTTCCCGGGCTTGGCGTTAGCAGGACGGAGAAGCTGCAGCAGTGTTATCTGCCAAGAGAAGTACGTGACTAGTGACCTTTCATAGCTTATATAGACACTAACATACGAGTATGACAACTCAAGCACGGCAGTAGCAAATACAGTTGCCAGTTATGCTCGTCTATGGTAATATCACAATTGCATCGCATATGATTATGTTAATTGGCAATGGTAGACGCTGAAAAACTCATCAGCGTGCAGTCATGGCAAAGATTAGCAGTGCAGCACAACGGCTAGGACAAGCGCTCTGCTCCTCGGGCTCTCCCGCTCTCTTACGGTGCAGAGGACCTTTCTGCTGGCCCTCGGTCCAGGCTGACAATATGGAGGCTTTAGGGGATGTCCTGCCTAACGTGCTGAGGTGGCTTGGAGATGGCTGGGGTTTTCAGCACAGGTCCTCTTCTGATCCCAGCCTGCAGCCTCCAAAGGGTTGTTCTGTTCTGCAGTCTATGCTTTTCCTCAGTTGCTCCCGAAAGGTGGGAATCCGTATTGGATATAGTCTATGTGGGGATGCTGTGCATGGTTACCGATAACCGGTTAGCTAGAAAAATTGTAACTGCAATTCTATAGTATTATCAAGAATATTTTCTAAATTAAAAAAGGAATAGTTAAGTGTTTAGTACTTTTAAATCTGAGGTTTTTTGGGAAGGGCTGGTAAATAATATTTTGACTAATACAGAACATTATATGGAAAATAGCTCTAGAAGTTACAGCATGGAAGATTTCTCAGTATTTACATGCAAAAGTGAGGGGAAAAAAGGACTCAAATATGTTTTCAGTCCATTTGTATTTGAATCGAATCAACTAAAAGCAAATAAAAACTCTACGGAGATATCTTTTATTCTAAATTTTTATTAGAAACAAATTGTCATTTTTCACTCATTTCTAACCAATCATATTGCAACTGCACAGATTTTTCAAGGATATAAAGACAATTTTTTTTTTTTTTAGTTGGGCATGTAGGATAAAAGATTAAAAGAGGGCTATGACCTGCTTTCATTTATGCCAGTATAGATCAGATTTAAAATATCGATTTAATTAGATTTGGCCTGATTTAAAGTTTAAACATATCAAACCGTAGAATCTGCTGAGGACAGTGGTGGTGTTCCTTTTCAGGACACCCAGATTTGTAGATGCATATGCCTTTCGAATAAGGCAGGGAGATGTCAAGGAAAATCTTTCTGTGCTTCCACCCACAGCACATCTCAGAGGAAGTTCTATGAATAATGATGCATCCATCTTTATCTGACTTACCAAGCTTTCCGCAAGACAGACGTTCTCTTTCTCCAAAGTGCCCCCTGTAAAAAACCCTCACCCCTGTCTAATGATTAACCTGAGAGATCTGACCTTATCACGACAAATGTATCTGCCAATTAAGTTTTCAGCTTCGGTAACCACTAACGTAACGGTGTATATATTTGAGTGATAGTTTTGATGATTCTACTAGTTGTTAGTCTTTCAGCTGTTTAAAATGAAGCCAGTTTTCTAGACAGTCGTAACAGGTTTCTTATTGTCACAAAACCAAGCAGTTAGTACGGTTAATTGTGCGATGAACAGGCAAATGTTGCTATGCGACCCCAAACAGCAAAAAGGTTAGATATCAGCTAGGTATTGCACTTAGAAGAAAATAAACTGACTAAAATTAAATAGTTCAGTGGGCACTTCTGCTGCCGTGGAAGGCTGGTCCCCTCCTAGGGACAGAGCTGTAGGTGCGATGCCTCGAATACTGGCAGATTCTACTTGACAGCTTTAATTTATGCTACTGTTTGATGAGATGGTTGTGACACTGCATGGATGCTGAATCCATGGATGCTTAAGTGGCACTGCTCTATCTCTGCCCACAGGAAAATGTATTACCTTGGTAAAAATCACATCAGATTTTTTTTTTTCTTTCCTTCTAATTTTTTATAGAAAATATTTGCTAAAAACATGAGAGCTGAACTGAAGAAACCTCACTGGCACTTCTGGGTTTTGGAACTATCCCACTTCTTTACTCTGTCTCAGGAACACTGGCCTGGTATAAAACGGAGGTGAGCTTGGGGTTGAGAGTTTGAACCTTGGTCTGCAGCCACCAGGAAGGAGGTGTCCCACCACTGCGCATCGGTTTCTTCTAGGATACCCATGGGTGTGGGTCACCTCTTAGTAGTGAGACATGGAGACAAACAGACAGTGAAACAGGACTAAAATCTCTGAAATATGCTGTATGCATACAGAAAAAGTCTTACACTTGCTATTAAATCTAGCCATAAATGCTTTGCTGGGAGGAGGAGGAGGATGCTCAGCAGTGCTATTTCTATCAACTTAAAAAGTTTGTGGTGCTGCAGAATATAACCTGCTGCATATAAATCAAAGCATGTGCCAAACTTCAACTCAAAGACGTGTAATGTTCACTCAGACCTCTGGCATTTCAAATTCCTGCCTACGGGGACTGTAACTTACATCAGTATTTTATAAATCAATAAGAGTGAATATTAATATTTTGACCCAAACTCTGCTGCTTTTAATAAAGCGATATGTAAGAGGAATTGTAAAGGATTGCTGTTCATAAACTCTTGAAGCCAGAAAGGACCATTATACGTGATCATCTCACTGACCTTCTGCCTAGCACAGATCACAGATTTCTGCTCGCTAGTTCCTGACCTGAATCCAGCAAATGCTCGGAAAGCCTTGCTCCAGCGTGCTCTGCCCACGGAACTCGGTTCTTTCTTCAAGGTGGTGTTAAAGGAAGCATCAATTGCACAGAGAGCTATGGCTGTCATCTTAGAAGTAAGAATCATAGAGTGATTTTACAGTGCGGTATACCTTTGGGAGGGATTTTCGCTACCGCTGTAGCCTTTAAAGCTGCTATAAAGGCCATTTAATAGGCTGGGGGAGGACATCCTGGAGTGCAGCAGGATCTAGCCAGAGGCTGTCCTAAGTGACTCAGGCTGTACCCTCAGCAGAGACAGCAAGAAGGCACGAATCCTTTGTGCCCTGTACAGCTGTGTGCCTTGGCAGAACTGCCGCTGAGCAGTCCTGAAAGGGAAATGCGCTCTAACTTCGTAGCGGGTTTGGTTGGGTGGTTCTTTCCTGCTTTACTCTATGCTGAAAACCTTACCTGCTCTTGTAAAAGTCCAGAATACGAGGTTCAAGATGGCTCAAAGCTGATTTTATCCCCTCTTTCCCTTAATGGGTAGGAAAAAAAAAAAAGTCTTTTTTCCCCTTTCTTTATTTTTACTGAAAACAGTGCGCTATATCCAGCCTTCTCTAATAGGTTAGTAAAATCTTCCTTTAAGTAACAGAGTTGTTTTGAATTGTATATCTCTTCCTGCGCATCCTTAAGGTTTGTGTCCGTGGGTAGTCTTTAGAGCTCAAATTTAGGTGCCTTGTTACCTGCAGTAAAGATGACAGTGCTATGGAATGAGGAATTGATAAGATCTTTACTAGCTGTTCTAGAATCTCAGCCGTCTCTTATGACATGCTGTGTTGTCATTACTTCTTATATTGTCAGATTTCCTAATCATAAGCACATTTGGAAGAGCAGAGCCCTGGGCATGTCTTGCATCCCTGTTTTCTTCATTGGAGACAAAAAGAAGTTTTAACCCTCTTCATTCCTATAGTTCTGATGAAACTACAGAACGATGCTGAGGCTGAGCTGGGTCTTTCTGCTCAACGTGCAAACCCCGGTACGGTTGTGCTAAGTCTGAATTGGGCAGTTAGCACTGATGGTGGATGTGTGGGCCAGAGAACCTGGCTTCATTATCAAATCCCAAGTTGATGCTCCTTGGTGACAGAAATACAGATAATATTTATTTTATTTTCTAAAGCTTCTGGTTCCAACTGCCTCATTTAGTTCAGCTGTACACAGTCAAGGACCAGATACAGAGAAGAAGGTGATACTGAACTAGCACTATATGCTTTCCTGCCTTGTCCAGAGTCCACTTCAGTCCTTGGTGAAGCTGAGAATAGTGTTGGTGTTGCTCTAAATTATGCTTAACTACCCCTTGCTTTTAGATCCTTTCCAGAGTCCAGGAGATCATAGAATCCTAGAATGGTTTGGGTTGGAAGAGACCTCACAGCCCATCCAGTCCCACCCTCCACTAGCCCAGGTTGCCCAAAGCCCCATCCAGCCTGGCCTTGAACACTGCCAGGGAGCCAGGGGCAGCCACAGCTTCTCTGGGCAACCTGTGCCAGGGCCTCAGCATCCTCACAGGGAAGAATTTCTGCCTCACATCTAATCTCTATCTCCCCTCTTTTAGCTTAAACCCATTCCCCCTTGTCCTGTTACTACAGTCCGTGATCAACAGCCCCTCTCCAGCTTTCCTGTAGCCCCTTCAGGTACTGAAAGATTGCCATAAGATCTCCCCGGAGCCTTCTCTTCTCCAGGCTGAACACCCCCAACTCTCTCAGCCTGTCCTCGTAGGAGAGGTGCTCCAGCCTCCTCTGGACTCGCTCCAACACTCCATGTCATACCACAGCACAACTCCGGTTGTGTCCTTTGCCTTAGTTGCAGATTCTGTACTAGGGGTTACATGGGATAGGAGGAAATAGAAGAAGTTTTAAGGTTCAGCTACACTTCAATAAGACTTTTGGGGGGTAGGGGAGGAAAGAGTATTTACATCTGTTGTGAAGATGTAGTCTCTGGTTTATATGGGTCCCTTCAAGTTAAAAGAAAAAGCTAGTTGTCTTAGGCAGGTAAGACAACCTCCTATTTATTCCCATCTCTTAGTTCTTTATCATGCTGTACTTGACTTGGTTTTGAAGGCTTTTGCATAGAGTTGAGTATTTTGATTTTATATCACAGCACTCCTGAGTGTTTAATGGAGAAAGAGCTGGTATTTTTCTGAAATGGAGCAATACAGCTAAGATATAGAAAGACAACTGGATTTAACCTTTTCAAATTGAGCAATGAAATAAAACACTTAAATTCTCCATGCTTATAGATTATTAGGTATTCTGACATCAGTGATGTGTACACAGCTCTTAAAATTAAAATATATACTTCCCATAATTTCATTTAGTCACAAGATAGCAGATCAGAAAAAGGGGAATGAATCACTGTCACAAATACTGTTCCTCTGCTGCACTGACAAGGAAAGATTACATAGAAAGAATCATTAAAACAAGGAACCATTTACAGATTTGAATTTGGATCCCCTGTACTGAGAATAAGCATCCTCTTTTTCCCTTAGAATTAAGCAGGAGGAGCATGTTCTGTCACCGTATCCCATCATTTGGCATTATTGCATGAGTTAGCGCAGCATGAGTAAATACGGTGAAGAGGGCATTAAATGCCACCTTGCAGCAACGTTCTGCTAAATTGCAGTCCCTACCTGATTTCTGCAAGTAGATATTTTTAGTGAAAATAAATTATTGGTATTTCTTTCAGTAGTGGAACACAATTAGAGTCATGCAGATGGTTGATTAGTTCCATGTGTAGAGACCATTCAGAAAACTGGAGACAGAAGGAGGGCAATAGTTGAGACTGACAACAGAGTTATAGTTTTTAGTAATTTTGATTGACTACTGAATTGTTTTAACTGAAAATGAATTTCTGTCCCCGTTTCAGGCAGTTGCAACCCCTTTAAAAAAGATTTGGGGTACACCGATCTTCCACCTTTGCAGGCAAAGGGATTTGGTGTTACCCACTGCCTGACAAGACGATGCATCCCCTAACCCTACAGCCCCGCACACGACGGAGGGGGAGACATTTGTGTAAGGAGCAGCTGTGAGGGACGGTCTGGTTAAAGTTACTAACTCCACCTGCGTCATCGTAGGATATGAACCTGGTACGGCACCTTTCCCTTAGCCAGGAGAGTACACGATTTGATGGGCAACGGGATGTTTTGGAATGGCTTTTCTACCCTTTAAAGTCATTAAACTTTAGTTTGAAAAACAATGACTGTGGACTGGGGAGATACACGGACTTTGCCACTGCTGACCGAGGGCTCCGAATCTTGAGTAGGCTGGTGATCGGAGCAGGGCTGTGTAAGATATGCTGCTGTGCCTTCTTCCTGACCCTCTGTTTTAGAAAGGGGAAGAAAAATCTTTAGAAATTTGGAAATAAACCACTTCATTGTTTAGGTGACTTACCCTCCTTTTTCCCTCAGGGTAATGTGGTTACAATAGTCAGAGTTGCTTAGTGTGACTGGAGTTCTTCTGCCTGCTTTTTTGCCAAATGCATTTTTCTGATTTTTCAAGAAATATTTTGCTCTGACCAAAAATAGTCCCATGTTCACGTTTGCCCTCTTCCTCACCGAGTGTTTCCCACTGCAAGCAGTGACATGAACGTCATGGAGCAAGCTGCAGCTTGCCACAAAGGATGTTTTCTGGACGGGATGCTTCTCGTCAGCTTTGGGTTCATATTCACAGGGCAAAATATTGACATCAGACTTATAGCAGAAATCAATAAAAATTAACATGATAGTAATGATACAGTACATGATTACAAGGACGAAAGGTCTTGTAGTTAGAACTAAGGCTAGAACTCAGCAGAGGAGTTTCAACTTTTCAAAGTTGCCTTTGTAGATCGGTGTTTTACTTCCGTTTACCCATCCTGACATGGTAGTATATTTTCCATTAAGTCAGGACTAGAATTGCAATGATGACCTCTGCAAATGTAGGAAATGAGTTCTGTCCCCAGTGGACTACAGTCAAGATAATAATTATCTAAGGTAGTACACAAGGATGACATGTTTTCATGTATCATTAGGTAAAAGTGTGCAGTTGAAACAGAACTGCTGCTGCTTTTGATTTCGACACTTTTGATGTGCACACCCATGTGTAGATAGCTTTGTATTCAGGATGAGATGTAGTCATGTCATTCTTTGGACGATGTAGTGCTTCTCTGAGGTTCTAGGCCTTCTTTGTTCTTCCTGAATTATTTCAGTCTTTTAAAAACATCAGTGTATATACATCCTGCAGCTGGACTTTTCTGCAAACATGCATGGAAAATACTTTTTTCTTTCTCAACCATGAGGATTGCGCAATGGTAATGGCTATAATAAAATATTTCAATCCATCTGTGCAAGCCTCTGTGATCCATAAACCTTACTGCCCACCGCCTAAAGAAGAACACAGAAACACATCACTTGTGAAATAGGTCAGAACCGAACTCCTTTTTATGGCTGCATAAAATAGGGGAAGAGAACGTGGTTGACTAGGTGAAGGTCATGTAATAGCTTGCAACAGAGCTGAAAAGAGTCCTTAATCGACAAAGCTTCTGAGCTGGAAGTCCAAGTTACTGCCTGCGGTGTGTTGGATACGTGCCTATGCTGTCTCTAATGCACGCTGTTTACAAACTGACCTTTCTGGGAGGGAACGTTCTCTACCAGGTATTGTTAAGTTCTTTAACATAAAACCAGCCCATAAACAAAGAAGGAATTTCTGACTTCTGCATAAGGAGACAGATAGCAGTAAGTGGCTGATCTTAATGAACTGCTCTGAAGGGAATACACCTTTGGCTGCCTGTGTTAGTCGCAGGAGTTGCTTTGAATTCCAAACTCCATCCCCGTTTCTCTCAGCATTCAGCTCTGCTACTCTGACAGGCATGCTTTAGCCTGGTGCCCTCGGCTGTATTTTAATTGAAGCTCGTAATATTTTAAGATTGCTTTGTCTTTCTAGATATCAAAGGAAATGGATTTATAAATCCCTTGACTCCTCTACTATACACAAGAGCTGTCTTTCCACAACACGGGACTCGGTAAAACAAGCAAAATGTCATTCACACAAGGCTCAGCATTTGAAGAAGTTCAATATTAATTGCCTAGCGGGTATTGTCTAGAAAAAGTGACTTAATATCATGACATTCTGTGCTTAGTGCAGGGTGAAAGAGCGAAAGGAAAAGAACCTAAAGCTGACAGGATTTTCAACAACGGGAACTTACAAAATTGACACGGATTGGTTTTCATGAAGGACCCGTACAGGCTGATACAAAGGGAAGTACCCAGAATGCCATTATGTTAGCAACCAAATTAGCGTGGTACCTCAGGACTCAAACCTTGACAGAGCTAGGGATGGGAGATTTCTTGAGGCAAGAAATGGAATTCTGAAATGTTTATGTAGCCTGGCTTATCACAGAGTTGCAGAATTGTTGAGGTTGGAAGAGTCCTCTTGAGGTCATCTTGTCCAACCCCCCTGCTCAGGCAGGGCCTCCGACAGCCAGTTGCCCAGGACCCTGTCCAGATGGCTTTTGAATATACCCAAGGATGGGGTTTCTACAACGTTCCTGGGTGAGTTGTGCTTGGTCACCCTCACAGTTAACAAGTATTGAACTTCATGAGGTTCGTGTTGGTCCGTTTGTCTAGCCTGTCAGGGTCCCTCTGGATGGCAGCGTGACCCACTGGTGTATCAGCTGCTCCTCCCAGTTTTGTGTTCTCAGAAAACATGCTTGAGGGTACATTCTGCCCCAACATTGAGATCATCATCAGCCAGTTTTAAATCCACCTCACTGTCTGCTCATCCAGCCCATATTTCAGCAGCTGCTCTATGAGGATCTGATGGGGTGATCAAAGTGTTCCTGAAATTAAGGTAGGCGATATCCACTGCTGCCCCCTTGTCTACCAAGCTAGTCTTTCATTGTAGAAGGTTCTCACGTCGGTCAGACAAGAATCCATGCTGACTACTCCTGATGTCCTTCTTGTCTTTCACATGCCTGAAGATTTGCTCTGTCATCTTCCCAGATGCTGAGGTGAGGCTGCCCAGCCTGGAATTCCCTGGGTCCTCCTGCTTGTCCTTTTTGAAGACAGGAGTGACATTTGCTTTCCTCTGGTTTGTGTGCTGAATTTCTTCCCTGAAGTGTTCTGCACTCAGCTTAGGTAGTTTTTTATTTCTAAATAAATAAAGAGGAATTGAGTGGTTTTCTGCAAAGCAAGCTCCTGCTTTTTAAGAATGAAAGCAAGAAAAAACGGGGTGAGGCAAATTTGGACTTGGAGAGCAGAACCACCATTGTTTGAGTAATTATCACTTTATTAAACCTGCAGCAACTTTTACAGTGACAAAGAATAGTCTGAACACTTGATTACAAAAGAGAAAGGCCTTCATAGTATTAATAAAACAGCATTCTGCCTGCTCTTAGAGTCCCAGCTTACACATGTGAACTACGGATATTAGAAAGCGATTGTCCTTGCAATGTTTTTAATCACATTTGTTTTCCCTAGTAGGTCAGGAACAATTGAGAGCAGGGATTTACTTTCATGCAACATACACGCGGCATCGCATGCCATCGCTACCGTAGCCGAGGTTCGTTAGATCAAGTGTGCTATAGCTGCAACAACTTTGTTACGTATGCTTAACAGTCTCACCTTGTGAAAGTGGAGACAACCTCCTGATGTGCTTTACTTCCATGTTAAGCGCAGAGGGAGCGTGGGAGGAGGTACCTGCAGCTTAGGAGGATGAAAAAGCTTATCCTGACTCTGTTATTCTGATGCATACAGGATTTGCCCAGTCCAGATGAATGGTGTATATGTTCAAAACTGTATAAATAACTGAACCTTCACATAGTCCTAAGCATAGGGTAACATTTTCTAGTTTATTAAAAATAAAACCTTTTTGAGAATGAGCCTTGGATTCTGTGATTATATAGAAGTACAAGACAAAAATTTCAAACATGTCTGTATCGTATAGACAATAGTTATCTAAAATCCCCTTAATAGGTATTTTTAATTTTCCAGGATGTATGACTACAATTATTACATGGGAAACAGTGGAAAATAGGAAAACTGAATCCCCCCCTCCTTTGGTCACTCATTGTGTATTGTGGGAGAAGTGTTGTAACGCTTCTGCAGCTCAGTTCTCTGCTTACCAGACAGGGCATATTGAGGCACCGTGAACGCAAAGCATATGAAGAGCGTGTATTTGTACTGTGTGAGCAATAGGGTTGCTCTCTTGAGGGAGAATTGATTTGTGTTTGGTGGGGCAGGATGCTGAAATCAGCTGATGTAAAGTTTTATGCGCATAGGTAAGAAGATGGAAAATTAAGAAATACAAAAAGCAAAAGAGGAAAAATGAGATTTTTTTTTTCTTGATCTTCTTTTCACGCCTAGCAAAATATGTAGCCAGATGTTTAAAGTCATAGATATGGTGGTTGGCCATTTAGGTGACAGCTGTCATTGAGCAGATAAATATTAATCAAGATTTGTATTACCTAGAGCAAAACTTGGGGCAGAGGACTGGTGCAGGAAGTGTATCAGTGGCAGGATCTATAAAATCAGGTTTCACAACATAGTGATGCAGTGCTCTCCTTTCCTTAAGGAAATCAAACTTTAGATGTTCTCCTGCTTTGTTTATTATTTTCCATCACATTTATTTTCCTCCTACACCAAGTGCTGCAAACTCCTCTCACTCCGTTCTCCCTTTCCCCTGCCATAATTTTGGTATCCATCCCTTCTGTGATTCAGCGCGGTCACTGGGGAAACGTTGCTTTAATGATTTGCTATTTAACTGCTCGGTGTTCCTTGCATCATCAGAGAAGCGGCAGCATTGACAAGGTACAGCCTGCCCGTCGGGAGTACTGTATCAGTGGAGAGACGAGTTGCTATGGTAATACGTTACATAGCAATGAGGGATTTTGGAAGATGCATCTGACAGTTTGAGGTAAAGTATCATCATTTCCTTGCAGCTTTCAAAAAGTGTCAGAATCTGAATTTCAGTGGGCTTTTTTTTTTTTTTTCTTTTGTGAGGTGACATTGCTGAATAGCCCTGAGCATGCCACGAAACTAAAAGGAAAAGCCTCTGTCCTCAAGGAGACAACAGCTTAAATAAAAACAGAGGGAGGAGGTCACTTCTGAGGCAATTAATGAGGCATATGGTCAAATGGCTGTACAGGTTCTCTGTAGGTTCTTGCCTTTCACTCAAACATCTTCATTTTATAGGCATGAGTGATGCACGCAAGAAAAACATAGAACTCACAAAAAGTAATCACTAGTCATAAGAAGTATTGTAAAAGAGTTTAGAAGGAGATTCCTGAGAATAAGGGACAAGAAGAAAGTCAGCAAAGGAAACATTAACAATAGGAAAAAAACCCCCAACCAATCTTGTTTCTCCAACAAGCGTGGAATTAGAGAAAAGAACCAATAATGACGTAACTTGAAAAGTAACACTGGCAGGCGTGTCTTCCATTTGCAACTTTTTCTTCAGATATTTTGTCTAAGCGTGAATGAACATCTACATTTTATCCAGGTGTTGAGACAGAGAGGGGATAGTAAAGTATAAAATATTCCCTCCAGGACAAAAAAAGGGTTCTTAGGACAGGTATTTATCTATTTAATGTTTACATAGGAATATATTTTTGAACAATTACCTTCCCTGTGTTTGAGAGGTGTAAGACTCGTCCGTGCTCTAATTACTCCTGCGATTTTGTTATTCTGTACCTCTGGATGGACCATTTGTCTGTGCTGCGCACCTGAGGAGTGCAGGTACCGGAATACTTGGCTCTATAATTTCCTTACAGCGGTTTTGAATTCCACCAAACCTACAGAAGTTAGCCTCTCTCTAGGGCAGGTGCAGACACAAGAACTGTATTTTAGTGGACCTTTGGCATGTCACATTGTCTTTGGCAGCCTGGATGCTTCTGTGATTGCAATTTCAGTTCTGCATAGATACCTGCAAGACGCGGCTTTCCAGGGCTCATACGGCCTTCTTCATGGCACACACACGTTTCTGGCTCTGGATATTAAAGCGTCCATGGGCCGTATGTCAGGTTTAATTTTCTGGTTTTGTTTCTTTGTTTTTAAAAAGCAGGCAATATTGGTTTTCTGAATACGCAATATCAATACATAAAGTCTATTAACTTTTAAAAAGACTTCTGCTCCTGAGGCCCTTAAACAGTTTTGAAAAATACAGCCCGTACATCAAACACTGACAAGCTACTGAAGTAGCCCGTTCTTGACCTCAGGTAAAGTCCTCCTCTTAATTCAGATATCAAATTAAGGGTTGCTGTGCATCCTCTTAGCTCCGGGCTAGCTCAGATGCTTGAGCTGAGAGAAGCCATTTGCTGTTAGGGGAGAAGCTAACGTAAGCTGCGTTGGGTAACAAATCATTTCATACTGTTGGATTTGTCAGAAATGTATGATGAATGGCGATTCCCTGATCCAATACCAAACCTTTGGGAGCAATGTGCTTGAATGATGTCATTACCTCATGTTTGAAGCTGTTAATACGATTACCTGGAATCATTGCAGAAAGCATGATACTTGAGGAGACTGCATAACAATTGAGCTGAACTCGTTTGTACAGCATCCCTGCTTTGAAAAGTCTCACTGTGGTACAGCTGAAATCTCCTATTCTTTTTCCAGGATCGTGTTTTATTTTTGTCCCTAACGTTGTTAGGCTGTGGCAAATGGTATCGCAGTTACAGTTCTCAAAATCACGGCAGGGAAAGACCCACAGCTTAAAAGCAAAGGTTTGTGGAGCTGCAGAACGTGGCGCAGTCATCAGAGAGCTGGAGAGCTGTGATTAGCCTAATTAGCTCCCGTTTTCCTCATCGTAGTGTTTGCACAGCAGCCTCTGTGGGTTGTGGTGTTTGTGGGTTTTTTGGTTTGGGTTGGGGTTGTTTTTAGCAATTTCTGGAGCTGCTGTAGAGAGGATCATGCATCTGAGAGCGTGGGCACAGAGTAAAGGGTGATCCATGCAGACAAAAAAGGTGGAAAAAATGTCCACCAGATCCTCTTTCTATTGCAACGTGGTTCTTTTCCTGCAGTGGATGATTACAGCCCATCCTGCTAAAAATGGTGACAAATAAAAGCAAGAATAATTATTGTTTTCACTTCCACAGAAACCCTGTTTCATTAAATAGTTTTGACCCAATTCCTACAGTTTAATATGAATCGCCTTGTTCTTTCACAGCAGCGTTGGTTTATATCTTAAAAAGAGAAAAGAAAAGTAAGAAGGCATGGGGTTTTTTTCTTTTCTTTTTTTTCAAGATGATCCAAATTGATTAAATCTGGCTTCTACTATTTGTGTTTGTGTGAGTATACCATATCTTAAAAATGCGTATGCTGTTCTAGACACATCTATAACATGCTCTGAGGCATGCCTATAGTATCATACCCTTCCGGTACTTGTCAGTCATAGAAAAATTAATCAAATTACATCTTTCATTTGTAAAAGAGAGAGAGACTTTTCAGTGAAAATATTTAAAACACATATATTGCTAACGTGTGAGCTTTATTACAGTGGAATCTGAGCACATTATATTTTGGGGGAACTAGATGTGACCAGCTAGAGTTTTCCATACAGACTATTTAGCAAATCTTTTTGTTACAGTGCCATCATGTCTCCATCCCATAGGGAAATACCTGTCATTTGAAACTGTGTCATACTGAGCACAGACTGCTTAAATAGTCTTCTGCAGCCTATTGCTGAGGCACAACTGGTGTTCAGCCTCTAGTAGAGGCTAAAATACACATTTGCTTCCTGGAATATAAAACCTGAAAATAAAATAGTTGAATCAGGGCTTCACGTATCCTATGCATCTCTGGTTTTGTTCAAACCTGTAGTCTAATGATTTCTTCATCATCATCAGTTTATTGCCCACACGTTAAAATTACAGAACCAATTTCACTTCTGCTGAGAAAAGGAAGAATTGTGTGTCTCTTCTTATGCATATGTTTCTTGAAGTGGATTGAGGAAGGCTTTACACTGCTGGTCTGACACCGCTGCCTCAGTGGTCAAATGCTTGAGATACAGAACAAGGAAAGTGCCGCTCTTTCTCTGACACCTTTGCTCTGTGTCCTCTCTTGACCTGCTCTGCCTTTTTCAGAGTTCCTAAAGCGCTTCTTCAAAACTAGGAATTGAGGTCTTGCACACTAAGGTTTCCACGTGCAGCACAGATTTCTTTCGCCTAATGTAGCTGTTGTAATGATGATATAATGAGTATCATACTTATAGACTCATAACCTACTTTAGCTGTAGGCTTTCTCTGTGTTGACATGCAAACACTTTCTTTGCAGCTAACAATGATCTTGGTTGATCAAAATCACTCAGAATGTATTAAAATGCATCCCGTTTGTCAATGGCTGCATATGGCTGAAGTATTGGAAGAGATTTTTAAAGACACATACAATAATAAAAGAGTTGGTGTTCTTTTCAACGGAAATTCAAACCCTGGTTGTCATTTATGACATTACCATTAAATTTTCTGTTTACTTAGAGTGCCTATTTCAATAATATTTTTGCCTCTGTCTTGCCATAAAGAAAGACAGATAGTTTGGTTTTAGAATATGCAAAATAGATGGGTTTAGGTGTTAACGTGTTATGCTTTGGCAATGGTGAATATAGTGTATATGGTATGTATATGTTGAATGTGCATAAACTCTTCACTCTGAATAGGTAAGGCAGATGAAGGTTGCTTTGGGAATGGTAGCATGAAGATTTGATCCTCATCTTGTGAATCACGATCCACTTGTACCATATTTGCCTCTGAATTTTGTCGTATTATTGTTGTACAACTAGACACACTCCTCTGAGTTCCGTGAAAGGTTCTACGAAAAAGTTCTAAGAAAAAGACTATTGTATCTATTGTAATCAGGTGGGATTTTTTTGGTTTTGGTTTTAAAAGATACGGAGTATCTTCAACTTCTCCTGAATTGAATGGGAGTCGCAGAAGCGGAAAACCTCTCGGAAAAAGTCAAATCATTGCTGCTCCAGTCTGGTTGCTTTAGAAAAGTACAGAGACTTCTGTGAAAACTGTTTCACTGCAGCCTGTTTTGTCAGGCCAAAGCACTAGGTTTAGGTGGCCTGCCTGGAGTTAGCTCTGCGCGAGCTGCGTGCGGGCAGAAAGGAGGCGAGTTCGCACCTTCCACCTGCATCTATGACCCTCGGTTAGGAACGAGGTATGGTGTCGGGGAAGTCAGAAAACCAAAGCAGGAACCAGCTTTAATCGCCATGGCAGCTATTGGTACATCAGAGGATCGTCAGTGGAACTCCGTGAATCTTCCGTAACTATGCACTCTTTTGATCTGCGTCTGACTCCCCTCCCAAGAGAGTGTGCACTGGCACTCAGAGTGGCTTCTCTTACAAAGGCGTAGCTGTGGATTATGGATGTAGGCTCGGTCCTACCGTGGAGGGAGAATAATGGAGGCTTCTAGGAGGGAGAGGAAAGCAGAGGCCAATAAAGCCCTTCACGTAAGAGGGCAGCTCTACGTAGTCTCCAAAGCAGAAATGGGTCCGAAGATGACACCCAGTTATATGGGAGCAGCGTGGCTGGGGAGGAGAGATGGTAGGACAGAGTGAGGTAAATTCAGTCAACGCTGTGGAGTCGTCTTTTGTGCTAGTTCATCTCTCTAACTGGTCAGGTTCGTGATATATATTCCTTTAAGCGATCTAATAGCAGGGTTCAAGTGTTTTAACATCAATTTGATCTCTTAAATGGCTAATTTTGCAGTAATGTGTCTGTCTGTGCAGACAGCATGTGGAAAAAGCAAAAGCTCGGACAGGTACAGTGTGATTGTGATGCTGGAGAATACGCTGGTTAGCACGAGGGACAGCTGCAAATACACCTCTCCGCTCTCTTTCGTGCTTCTTTTTGCTTACGGTCTGGGCAACAAAGATGCCTTAGCTTATGTTGGAGTATCAACAAAGCCTTCTGCAAAAGGTGTAACAAATGGATCCAAAAACTTTTTCCACCTTGTTGTTAATCCCATCTTGTCTCCCTGTATATGGCTTTCTAGCCTGAGATTTTGAAGTAAAGTTTCATTAAGGACAAGCTGCTTTATTTATGACACAGTCTGATAAACGGGTTGAGAGAAATTGCATTGACCTATATGTAATTATTCAATTTAGATATTGCAGTCTGAGTCAACTCTGGGACATTTCTCCTCCCTTCCTTCCTTGCATTTACTGCTATTTATTCTTATCAAATCCAGCCAACTGTAAGCTCAGAAAGAGACGGAAAGCAGACGATGCATCCATCTCAGCATTATGAGCTCCTGACATTAAACCCTGATGAACTGAAAAATCCAACAAACATTAATTAGCAGAAATGTTTCATCCCTGTTTGTGTCTTAAAGCCAGCGAGAATTACCCGGCTTGTCCTGTTGCTCAGGCACGTATGCCTTCAGCTGTACATTCTCTTTTTTGGTCTCTGGGAATTTCTACTGTTCAGAGGTAACAGGAAAGTTTCTTTGGTTTTCATTGCCATCAGCTATTTGTGGAGCTCTTAAGAAATCACAGAAGATACCACCGTTACAGGCTTCCTCTGTGAAGTCACTGTGTGATCCGCTGTTGGACACTGCACCTCTGCGGGTACCGCAATGCTAGATACCTAGTTACATGCTCTCTTCAGCTGACTGTAAACTTAAACTTCCCACGTGCCGTTGAGTTCCGTCCTTGTTCCGACAGCTTTCTCTTACTCATCTTGATGCTGCTTACGCAACTGGCAAAAGGACTTTGTACTCTTCTCCAGCCCCGTCACCAACATACCAGGCTACCTACTACTCACATCTGAGCAGGATCGATATCCCGTTTAATGTCCATGGTTTTTGACTAAAGCATTGTTTAATTTATTCAGGTACATCTGCATCTACTACAGCCTCGTCCCACGGATAATTCACCTCCGGTATTTGTCTGCTCTTCTTCATCTGTTAGGTGAGCTCTTTGGGGCAAGGACTGCAGTACGGCACTGGCCATAGCAGGGGGTGCAGTGGGGACGGCGGCCAGTCGGAGAGTGGGACATGGTGTAAAATTTCAGCTTCTCTTCTCTTTCTTGTGGCTTTGAAATAAGGATTTGTGCAGAATTCTTAAAGTGGAAAAATGAAAAAGTGCCACCTGTAATCTAAGTAAAAGGTATTAGCGCTTGTCTTTGATGATGTATACAGAACTTGTGCTGATTGAAGTGGAAGTTTCCGTCCTTGCTGATATGCTAACTTAGAGCACCGGTAACCTGTTGGGTGCCATGAATTTTGGGTTCCAGAAATTTGCATGATGAAGGAGTTAAGAAGCAGACACTCTTTTAAGTGCCCAGCTGCTCCTCAAATCTACGTGCTAAGTGATGTCAGCTCTTGGAAACCTGGGGTTTAATAGATTAAGGTGCTGAAAAGTCTATACTTCTTTGACTTTTGTCAGCTTTAAAGCCAAGAAGTTCAAATTTTTAAGATCCTTGTTTCTAGGGATATTCTTGGCTATTCTCAGTAGAAACTCAGTTGTACAGTTTCACCTGTGCGGGATTCTTTCCTCTTTTAATTTTCTCTTTATAAATAAACACATTTCTAGTCTGTGCTTTGTGGCTCACTGTGGAATAGTGTTTCAGAAGATGACCTGGATAATAAATGAAATGAAAAACAGTTTGTAGCTTTTAAGAGCTATGCACAGATTCAAAATATGGGAAAACTGTGATTTGGGAACACTTTCCATTGCTTTTTTTGGCAGCATAAGATTTAGAAGCATTAGAAAACCTGTGTATGAAGTTGGAACATTTTTGTTCCCTTCCGTGGGTAAAGAACATTTTTTTTTTCTTTTTCCCTATGTCATGGGGTTTATATGATGTTTCTTCTCTACATAGCACTCTCTTGATCAAAGATTAAGGAACAAAAAAAGGCAGTTATAGGCACTCTTTGAGCCACGTAAAAAGTAAAATGGGCAGGCTTTCAAGATGCATTCTGCATTCATCAGGCTGCAGAAAAATAGAACACTATGGGGCCAAAAAGACAGTGGCAAGGTGCGGGGGCTTTAAACCATAATTGAATTCAGATTGTAGCGATCAATGAAGAGAGAAGAGAAAGATATGAACGCACTGAAGCAGAGGTGGGGATAGAAGTTCTTTTGCTTTATACTTCTTTCCAGATTACAATGACAGGAGGCTTGTACTATCTGCAATAAAAGGACCATAACACCAACTAATGATAGTCACATTTTATTTTTACAGGGAGAAATATTTTATAGAGAGCATGCTTCTCTGACTAAGGGCTTTGTGAGTCTCAGACGACTCCCTAAATATTCTTAAGCAAGCCTTTTCAAGTTTCTCTTAACCTTGACAACCTATTTATGCAATCTGGAGAAAAGTTACTTGTGAGAATAAAACACAGGTTACCAGAAACGCAGAGGATGCTGAGGGGACCGGGACTACCCCGGGGAACTCAGGAAAAAATGCCTTTCCTATTTAGTCTTCCATTTTCAGAAGCAAACTTGTTTCTAATGTGAGGAGTTGTTGATCTATTGTTTCTACTCCAAGGGCTCCAGATCACAATTTCTTTTACAGTTATATATGCCAAACACAGAAAACACTTGAGAAATGCAGGCGTCTTAAAATGAAAGCATGTATCACAGATATTAAGCATTATTCTTTATTACCTATTGAAATTCTTTTGGAGAGCTATTAAGCTCAGTGAGATTTAATGTTTCATGTGTATAAATCACTCTGAGCAAGTCTATAATTACAAAAAAGACAGATTTATTTATTTCAAAAAGCACACCGGGTCACTTCCTTGTTAACACAGGGCGGAAAGGACAGGGCGGTTGGAGAACTTACCCCAGCCACCAAGCTACGGGCTCTGTTTGCTTTGCCTCAGGCTTCCTAGGAGGCTGAATAAGAGTCACCGCAGGCTATTAGACCTCCCGGGGATTTTTTGGTGAAAGATGATTTAATTTGTAAATGAGGGCCTGTTGAAAAAACATTGTTTTTCAGAAACATATTAGTATTGAAGATCCTTTGTCAAGCTTCCAGCAGGTTCCTTTAGCTTTACAGCTGCATGTCGGAATTGGGCAACTTTGAAAGTGCGGGGAAGCCAACCCTTCTCACGTGGCAGCTTTGGAGCGACAATGTTTTTCCGATTCCTGAAAAGGTATCTAGAAAATATTTTTCAAGAGTCAGAAAAAAAAAATTTTGTAGTTAACATTTGAATTCAGGAAATGTAAAAACTTCTAGAAAGATAGAAATACTGAGACTAATTAAAAATTTTTAGAGAGTTAATGGCAGGCTTGAAAGATACAGAAAGTATATAAAAATGTGGAGATGTATCTACAAAACCTCTGTCAAGCTTTGTAAAGTAAAAAAATAAAATAAAAATATAGAAGGCATCTTGTCAGCTTTAGGTTTCTACACGGGTTTTAGGACTCGTGCCTCATTACAAGTTAAGGTTTCTCCTATTTCCTTTTGATTTCACAAAATTCCCTAAGAAATTATAATCCACTGGAAAACCACCACCCCCGCACCCCTCACCAAACTACCTTTTGATTTACTTATGTGGTGGGTGGTATTTGTTTGGTATGTTCATTTTACATTCAAATGGGTAATGGGTTGAAAATACACGTTGCTCTTTCTGGAGACCAGAGAGGTTGCTTCTGCCCTCGAGAGCAACGGATACGCTTGGGGTTACGTGGTGAAACAGGAGGGACTGAGGTGCTGGTGTGAAAGAGCAGGGAGCAAACACGAAGCCTTGCCTTAGAGGTGGCAGAAAGATGCTTCCTCGAGCTTGAGAAGGGGCTGTGTAGAACTGTCTGTGACTTGGAGAGCCAGTGGATTGCCGGGCTGAAATCAAACCTGAAGAAAGAGGTTTGTTTATGGAGCCCCTCGGGGGGAGGCTACTCGGTCTGAGAAATAATGAAAGCAGAGTCTCCTCAAGAGCTTTGCCAAACTCATAGTCTTGTCTACAGCTATTCAGGGGAGTACAAGAATCTTAAGTAAGGGATAATCTTGCATTTCTGTAGGGAAGGGAAAAGATTTGCTCACTGACAGTTGGATAATAAGACAGAGAAATCTGGTTGATTTGGAGAAGTACCTCTGCAGTAACAGAAAAATGTGAAGTGTCTTCAAAACAGCCTAGGGTCGTTATCCTGGTGCACGGAATAATTAACAGACACAGGGAGAGCAAATGACTTGAATAAAGCTGTGTAGCACTCATAATGGGAAAGTCTGACTTTTAGCCCTGTATACACTGAAATAGGTCAGGTTTGAAGTCCTGTGTCTAGTTCCCCAAACGCCTTACCAGCACGGAGTGTGAGGGATATATTGGGCCAGGTACAGCAATCTGGGAGCACTTTCCATTTTCAGTAAATTAATCCTCTCACAGCGTGAAATAAAAAGATCAGAACATGATGTTAAACCTCATTTTGTATTTTCAATTACTAGGGGATAATTATTTTCTTTTTAAGTCTTGGAAGATGACATGATCTGAATACTCAGATACCTGCTGCTTCTGCTTGCATTCCTGGAAGCAGAGAGAGTTCAGCTGAGGGACTGCACAATATAATTGGGTTTATTTTGCAGCCCAGCAAGGCCCTGTGTGTTCCAGCATCTGGAGAAAAAAAGACAGCACTTTAAGCTTTGGTGATGTTTAGCTTCATAAAGTAGGAGTGCAACTACACGGCCTGAATTTTGTGTGTGGATTGGGGGCAATAGGAAGTGGGACAGTGGCAAGGTGCTATGGACGGTTGTTCGGTATGAAGTAACCCTGACGGAACACGGCTTTCTTGGAGTTCTGCTAAAGTGAGTGTGGGAGAGGAATTCACAGGAGTTCTCACAGAGAATAGCTAGTTCTGTAAAACTTACCATGGGGTGGGATTTTAAATATCGCAGGTTTCCGATTATTTTGAATGGAAAATAACTGGTGACATGTGTGTGCGTGTTGTGTGACGGTGTTTCCTTTTATTGCAGAGGCTTGCTTTTCTCATGGTTTGTCACTGGATGAGCTGCAGTGATTTCAAAGAAGAGAAATGTTAAGTCAAATGTGAAAGAGACTAAATATGAACACAATAGAAAAAAAATATCAGCAGATTTGGCTCAGGTAATAGGTTTTGGCATTGATAGGATTCAAAATAAGCTGTATGAAAAGTGCTGCTAGTGGTGTAACTGGAAATAAGCAAGGCCTGGGTAATGTCATGCAAAAGAATCACTGTTTAAAAACATCGGGACAAGGTAATCCTTGTCTGTCCTACAGAACACTGGAGATGTGAAATTTGTATGCTTACGCTTTCCTTATCTGGATGCAGGGAATTGCACCTAATTTGGCACAAATTTCTGCTTCTCTCGCTTCCTCACTTCTTCGGATTCAATTTGAGTAAAGAAATGGAATGTGCTAGGTTACTCATAATGCTTTTAGCATTTCAAAAAGCATCGTCACGATGAGATTCACCTTAGGGAGAAAATGGAAAGAGGCCAGGGAATGAAAAGATGCATAAGAACACGCGCAATAAGACCAGTATCCCCTGTTAACAGCCTTCCATTGAATTCTGCCCATTGAGGTACTGTGCTAGCGATTACATTTACTATGCAGTTATTTCCCCTACACAGTGAAACAGTCACTGGAAAAGACTCTTCCTTTGGAGCACAATAAACGCATGATCATCTCTGTACTCTGTTGGTGTGCAGATATTGATTATATTTTATCTTTTGACTTGTACAGGCAACAGCGGTGTTTAATTTATTCTTTAGTTGCAGCTGATAAGAACAGAGAGAAAGCTTTTATATTTATCTTCCTCGCTCATGTGCCTTCAGTTACATCGACGATTAACACGGGAGATGGAACACAACGCTGATACAATTCTTCAGTTTTAGTTACGCATCTGTTGGCTTTTTAGGTGCAGAAGGGGATAAATTACTATTTCATTAAAATGAATTTGAGCTGTGCTTATCCTTCAAAGCACAGTGACATTTTTGGATGCAGTACAGTGAGATCTAAAGGAAAAGCCAAACTGAGGGGAAAAATGTGCCACAATTTCAAAGAAATTACTTTCTTGGGGAGGGGGGGAGGACATTCATTCTTTAATTGCTTCATCATATAAAAAGACATGTTGCTTGAGTAGGATTGAGTAGATTTGGTGAGGGTTTCTAATAGTGAAGTTTCTAGGAGTTGAAACAAAATGGTAATGTTATTCATAATCACTAGCCCTTGTGTTGGATTGCAGTATTATTTTCTTCCTCAAAAATATTTTGCGATGGCAATAGGTGTTGCTTAGTCAGACTTGCTATGTCTGCTGAAATACGTCTGTGTGCTCTCCTTTAATGCCAGGGACAGAAGGGAAGATAAAAATAACAGCAACAATCCAGATTATAGTTGGCTTAGTTTCTGAAAATTGCAATTTAATTATGTATTCATTTTAAAAAGAAACAAATCTTGTGCCAATTACAACAGTTTGAAGGGTTTTGCTGCCTATTTCCAGTTCTGGTGTTTATAACGGTTCCAGTTTTTATAACAGCTGAAAAAGGCAACCTGGAGGTTATCTAAGTGATTAATTCAAAGATAGACATATTGTAAATTTATTTAATCTTCCATACCAGTAATCTCTAAAATAGTTTTTCTTTTAAACTGTTTAAAAACAGAAATAATTTTATTTAGATGTTATATGCCGGCCCCCTTGGCTTGTATGATGTTGACTGTGCTTTAATCAAAAGATACTTTCACATGTTGGAGAGAAACCATGAGTATGTCCGTAATATCAATGAGAAATTTCACTTAGGTGAAAGGGCACTATGGCAAGTAGTCACAGTCCCAGGTTGCTCACCAGGAGTATGAAACTGCTGATGGAGAGATCTTCCTTCTTACCCTCCGGGTCTGCACAAGATTGGGTTTACGTTTGCTCACGCAGTCCATTTGCTTTTTCTCAAAGGGTTAACAATCTGTTATAGCCAAGTTACACTCATTGTATGTTTTACATATGTTGGATTCCTTCTTCCTTTGCTCCCTTTGTTATCCCTAAAACCAGTTTGACCCAGCCCTCAGGGTTGTGTTTCTCTAGGTAACAGTAATGGAATATTTGTGCTTATAGCCTTGGGGCCTTTATTATAGTGCTGTGTCAGCACTTCGAAGGTCTCTGCTATCATCTGTGCTTGAATAGTTGAGGACCCCTGTTAAAGTGGGTTTGCAACAGCCTTCAAACTTTTGTTTTCTTATAACATAAATATTTTATTAGTACAACCTAATGACACATGCAGCCTTGTTTCAGGGTCACCGAATAGCTTATTCTTCAAAAATAACAAGCCATTCTAAGAAAAACATACCTTGTGGGCACATGGACACAACCTTCTGGTCACCACTGCCAGTATCTGTGCCTTATGGTCATACTACATGGACGTAAACGAGTAAGGTGGGATTTTAGATCTGAATTTTGAAAAAGGAGGTGAAAGGGACAAAGGGACCCGAATTTTATCCTTGCAAGCGTACGCATTCTTTTTGTCAAGTTTAGTGGGTTTTGTACGTGCGTAACCGAATGCAGATTTTAGCTCTGTATTTTTCTCGTGAAGTGATGTTTTCTAAGAGGGCATCCACAACAGAAGTTATAGGCAGGGAAACGGCCAGCCTTTGCTGTTTTTGTGGAAAATCTTACTTGAAGTATTGAAACTGGCAAGAATCTTGCTAAGAGGGAGCCATCCAGGATGACAGTGTTTGTTTAATTTGAGGCCTGCATTTACAAACAGCTAAAAGCAATACAAAAACCGCCTGGAATTTATAACTAACGCTGGGTGGCTTTCCTGGTGGGAGAGGTAAACCTTCCAGACAGACTGTACTATCTTGAAAGTTGAAACTGGGATAATTTGGGTTAAATTCTCAAAAGTGTTGAAGAGCTTTTAATTAGAGCTGAGTCCAAGAGAAGCTCTAAAATGTATAGACCCTCTTCTTCTTGCAGTAGTAGGGTTTGGGAGTCTCAGGCCACACAAAAGTGGAAGTACTTAACTGGTGAAAGAAAATACATTTATGTTCACGTAGGTTGTGCCTACTTTGCTCTCTTCAACAGCTTGAAGAGCTCACCAGAGGCAAATATTTGCTTTGATCTCACTGTCCAGTTTTCATCAGGAGTCTCATACACAGAAATTACGCTCAGCATGCCGCCGGGTGACTTCTGTGGCCACTGACACATCCACCACATTGCCTTCCTTATTCTCCATAGGCATCAGGCATGGAAGAAGTCCTGAATATTCGATAAACATTTCACGTTAACAGAAGTCACGTTCTTGACCAAAAGTTAAATTGAACTAAGAACCTATCTTACCAAGAATTTCTTCTTGTCGCTAGCTGCTGAATTATGCAGTTATAGCAACATGTCTGAGGATAAAGCAATTACTTTGATTAGAGTATCTGCTTAAACTTCCTGTTGGAAGTAAAAGTGGGGAAGAATAAATTCCATACTTTCAAAAATTTGGGCATGCCAAGTACAGCTAAGTAAATAATGTTATTTGATGAATTCCTGCTGCTATTTTTGGAAAATTATGACCGTGTAGACTTGCAGGTTTAAAATTAGCTTATGAGGAGATCTGTCTCCTAATTAACAGTGGTTAATAGAATATGAAAGCAAATATACTGTAAACACACCTTTGTGCAATATTAAGGAAGTCTGCACAGATTGTCGGTGGTTTTGCAACTTTAGCAACATGTCTTCAGGTGGCCTGGAAGTGACTAATTATTTTGGGCTTGCATGCCTGATCGTGTAACGGTTTGGAAAGAATACGTCTGTATGTGTAGGTGGGTGTGATATGTCTAGATACGAGCAAGAGCTGAGAACAAAATGAACATGAAGAAAACAACCTTTTTAAAGCAATCAAATGCAGCTGTCTTAATGACTAGGAAACTGGAACTGGTTTCTGTTACTTTAAAAACGGAAGAGAGAAATGGAAGGAAGAAGAAATGAGAAGCAGTTGAACGTTTGTACAAAGCTTTTCCCTCATGCAAACAGTGATAGAGCAGTCAGATAATTAAGATGCATATGCCACATGACATTAAGCAGCCTTTTGTGAACTGTTAATTAAGATCTAATCAGCCACATATTTTATTCTTGTTGAATTAGAAGATTAGTGTTAATTTCTTGTGGTGTTTCCCTAGCCCGTGTTGAAGGAAGTCAATGTGTCTGAACATAATTTAGTGATCCTAGCCTGGGGTGATAATAAAAACAGAGACGCTAGCTTGACACTGTGGGTAATACAGTGGGTGTGATTCAGATGGGACAATCGAAAAATGAAATTGCTGCTTTCTCTCTAAAATTTAAAATATATTATGCAAGTATGTATAAAGTTGGTACTTGTTAGAACCATCCTACGATTGTTAACATAAGAATAAATGCCAAGGTCTTTCCCTAAATTCATTTCATGAAGCACTAATTGGTTTTGTGCTTACGTCATTACACTCGAACTACAGGATTCAGACCTCGGTTCTACACCACAAAACTAAATGCAGCTAGAAACTCTGTGAATAATTAATGTTAAGCAAGTAATAGTTTTGGATTCAAACATATTTATGTGGCTTTCCCTAAAGGTGTTCAGCATATGGAAGTCGATACAGTTCTTGTTTAAAAACATCTCCCCAAAAATTTATTTAAAGAAGATGCTTATAAGAGGAATACATTGCTGTTGCTCTTTGTGAAGGTTATATGACTGGAGGCTTTAGCAGTGTTCTGTTTAGTGTCTGTGAAATAGTAACAATGTGGTTTATATACCACTTCACGTTAACAATAATAGATTTAGAAACTAGAAATATTTTTCTATGAAATGTTACACAATTTTTCGTGGTGTTTGATGTTGGCTGGAAATCTAACTTGGAAGCCTCAAATACTTGAAATTTTAACACAAGAATTTCCTACCAGACTGATTTTTTTGTTTCCTTTTTGTTTTGTTACCCAACTTGTTGGATATCCAATTTCAGATGCAATAGAGCTACCATTTTCAGGTGGGAGAGTTCAGTGTCTTCTGAAAACAAGACCCTTAAAATGTCCTGAGGTGAGCACATAAAAATGTGTAAGGTTCCATGCTTCACAAAGCTCTTTCACCATCGACTTCACCACCAGCGTGCGTACCTCCAGGTCATTTTCCCTCTGAAAAGATGTTAGGCCCTTTATCTGCCCTGGCCTGTAAGAAAGAGCACTGCTCCCCCTCAGACTTCGAGAACATTGAGAGAGAAAATCGCGGAGCAGATTAACCACTACATCTGTGTAGGGGATAACAGAGAGATGTTCTTCTGCAGCAAGTCCCTTACCTGGAGCCAAAGAAACTTCAGCAGCAAATTGTCTCCTCGCTTACTCTCTCTTTTGATCAGCATCTTGGTCGCTCTAAACAACTTGTAACTCTTTCACGAGTTTTGTGAGATGCTTCCTTATGCACCCAGTCATTGCAGTAACAATAGACACCAAGAGGTGATAGCTCTGTTCAGAAGCTATGAGAAGGACCTGCGTAGTTTAAAGAGGGAAACCTGACGAGAGATCTTCTTCCTGTATACTTTCATAACCTGGCGTGCAAGTTCTATGTACTATGTGTGCACAGGAGAGAGAAGAAGCCATTGAATTAATTAATTTTCTCCCCTTATCTGTTCTTTGTTCATGCTGAAGTGATTTGTGCAGTGAAATCTGGCTGAGGAAGAACATTGGCAGATTCCTGCTAATGATGTCACTTAAAAAATGCTACCATTGTCGAGGTGATTAGAAAACTAGAAACCACCTAAGCTACATTAGATGTATTAGGTGGATCTATGCTAATTTTCTGCTGGTTTTGGAAGAGAGAGAGTTCACTAAATTGTTAAATGTGGACAGCACGCTGCAGCAATAAAATCTTTTCCCATGAATTCATGCAAAGAAGATTATTATCTAAATCTGTTTCTAGCAATTCAGTCTGTAGATAATGGCTACTGTATCCATTAACTTAGTTTAAATCTTTATCAAATGATCCATTTTTTTAAACCGTCCTATAGTGCATTGCACTTAAATTCTTCTTTATCCCATTAAAGTGCTTTAAGCTCCTGTACTGGCCTAATGCAAGTAATTGTTCTAATTCTGCTGAAGTACTCTCAAATCTCTTTCACCCTGTTAAAGCAGTTAATTGTCCTTGTTCAAGAAGAGTAAGAGCTGTTCAGAGTAGGCTTGAAATAATATATAGAACTTTTTATCTATGTGAAGGGCTTTCAGATTTGATTTCTTCCATCTCAAGAGTGCTCACTCTATATAGGAGAGTACAGAAAGCTCTGAATTTTAAATAATTGTGGTGTGTGTACATATGTATAAAATTCCAGTGTTGTCTTTCAGAAGTCTAGCATCTGCCTGTGTGTCTAGCTCCAGTGGAAAAATAAGGTCCTCAGAGGTCCCATTTACTTTCTATTCTGCTTATTTTGGTAAATACTTTGTTTTCTTTCATTGTTACTCTCTGCTGCCTTTTTTGTGTGCTGTCTTCTATACCGATTTCACTCCTAGATGCTTGCCCATCTATGAACTTGCTGTCACGACCTGAAGGGTTACCCAGTCTGGGGTGTGTGAGGACCATGACCGTGGGTTCGTAGGGTTCCATAATGCACAAGAGCACAGACGCTTTTATTCCCTAAACTTCTCTACCTTATTACAGATTACCACAAATACCAGAGAAATCACCACTAGCAAGTAAACTGTGACAAAATTACCACTAGCAAGTATAGCTATGATTTATAAAGTAAATATATATATATATCTCAAGATATTACAAATTACTATCAGCCATCAATAATACAGTATCAATTAATTGTATGGCAGCAGTTAATAATAGCAGCAAACAATTGATTAGGAACAATTAATATAATAGCAACAATCAAGTGCATATAAAACTATTACAGATTGCTACAAACTCATCATTAGTGAAGCAATTTATTAACAATATAACAGCAGATATTCTTATGATAGATTACATGGATATATAATACCAGTATTGAGTGAATTAGATTTCAGAAGGGTCCAAACCATCCCAAAGGGGAGGACAACCTGGTCCCAGAGCGGGGAACCAACCATCCCAGATGTAGGTGGAGAGACAAACCAAAGTGGGGGTTGGTGAGAGTCTAAGATCTCGTGGAAAGTTCATGCAGAATTCAGACTCTTTAGGGAAGGACAATTACGTGCAGCACGGGAAGTTCTCAGAGAAAGAAGCTCCATTTTGGATAAAAGTTAAGTCCTTTTCATATCATAGAGACATAAGAGGGTGTAGGACAGCACCTCTTCAAGCAGCCAATAGATGCTGTTAACTTCTGTTCACCATCTGCAATGGCCAATGCCTGATGACGTTTCTGTTCTTTCAGAACAGTTTTATTTTCTCAGAATGTTTCCACTTTTTCAGACAGTAAGTTGTTACAGTTTCTTGGGGTTTTTTTTTGCACTTGTCAATGGTATCTGAGGTTGTCTCCAGTTTCTAGGTACCTCACCTGTACTTCGGAGAGGCCAGCTGCACTTTACAAGGATGTTCCTGGTCCCCAGGACTAGTTCCCAGGCTGGCAAGTGTTTTCTTTTGTTCAGCAATTATTTTTTTTGCCCCTTCTAACCAGGCCAGCTTTCTGGCTGCTCACATCACTTGCCCGTTGTAAGTTATTATTTTCTATCTAGAGTATTATACATATTTTTCTTTCTAGAATATTATATGTATCCTGCAGTCAATGTTGAGAGTGAAGTCTAATGTTCATATATCCAGCCTTACTAGGGGACTAAAATCAATACCACTGTCTATGCCTAGCATGGAGTTGGGTGTGAGTTGACATACCGTTTTCCAGACAAGTTCTGCATTGCCGTGCCATGACTGCCACTTGACAGGCGCAGTAACTTGTGCCTTTAAGATGCACTGCTGCTTTTCCAGCTTTGCTTCTGGTGGGTATTCTTTAAAACACAAGTTCTCTAGAGGAGATTTCTGTTTATGAAGTTGCTTAAATAGAGGTTTGACAACCATGGGAGTGCACTGGGTTGTATTTCTTTCTCAGATTAGAATTTGAATATGCTGAGGAGCCAAGAGATGCTGGCTTTCAAAGTTACAAAATATTGCCAGACATCTGATCAACGACATCTTGTCTCTGAGCAAGGGAAGGCATCCTGCCTTCTGCTGAGCTTCTCTTTGAAAGAATCACAGCTTCTGGCCTTGCACTAGCCATGGCATGTATAGTTCAAAATTCTCCATCTTACTGCGTCTAGCAATCATGCCACACGTGACTGGCCATGATATGTGGTAGTCCTGGACTGGCGGCTTTGTGGTGATAGTTCTGTGCAGTTCAGTGTTGCAGAGGCATTTCTAAAAAGTTGTGCCTAAATGTGCAATCCATATCCAAAACCTCCAACTGAAATGATTTACATCTTTAACTTACTTTGAACTAGATATGTCTTACTTTTCCCATTTTACAATTAGAAAAAAATCAAGATGCTTCCTCAAAACCTTTGGAGTTTTGATGTCATCTCATTGGATCCTTTCCTTCTATGTTCAATTAATAAATACTGTAATAATTATCACAAATGCTGTAACAACTATCATTGTGGGGAAAGGTCTGTTAATATCGCTGGATCTGCTCCAGGATTGAACTATCAACACCCTCTTCAATGTCTCAGTGATTTGCTACTTGGTTGGTTTGGGGGGTGGTTGTTGTTTTTGAAGTAATCTAACTGCATTATTATCTTAATGAACGTGTTGCGCACTACATAATCCTCATATCTTGAAATATGGGTTTTGAATGTAGTAGTCACAGACAAGAAACAGAAGTAGTAAGAAAATTCTTTACCTGCAGGACTACAGACATGGTAGGACTAGAAAGACCAACCTTAAATTCATTGTCCAGACCCCTGAGTAACAAGCCACGACGTGCTAAAGATACTTTTCCATAATCATATATAATCTGTCCTCAAATGCATCCAGTTGTGCTACCATACTTATTTCCTGAACAGCTTTTCTTACTCTCTGAACAACTTAAAAATGACAGGTTATAATCAACCCCTTAATTTTTTCCATTATCATCTTTAGCCCAATTCTTTTGGTGGTGTTTGTTCTGACCAGTGTGACTAATGTCTTGCTTTATTGCTTTATGTATTTCTGTGCTATAAAGCTTTTATGTAATCTGTTCTTACAATCTGAACAGAATCTTGATGAAGTGCATTTCAGAGCCTTTTTTGTGGGAGATAGGTTTATTATTATGAAAAAACTTTATATACCAATTTAGACATCAACTAATCTCTTATTTATTCAAGTAAGGTAGTAAGATTGAATTATGTTTCTATAAATTTTCCGTGCTTTCTTGGGAACATGTAAATTGTTTGGAACAGTTTGTCATCATTGTTTTGCTCAGACAAAATGTATTACAGTAAATTTACTGCTTTGTACCGTGCTGCGTTTCTTAAAACTCTACTATGTGAAGTTTAGCTTGATTGAAAAGGAAATGATTTCTCTCTATGTAGTAACATGGTATCGCGAGCTAAGCTCTGTGAAAGTGTTAACATTTTAATACGGTGAAAGGCAGAGATGGTGCACTGCTTAAAGGAAGCTTGGAGTTCTGTTTGCTTCTGGTATGCGCTTGCTGATTGCCAGTGAGGAGATGGGCCTGGGAACAGCCAGCTGGCTATTTAGGATAACGCTGGTCGTCTCAGCCGCCATGGCACGCTGCTGGCTGATGTTCAGGTTGTTGCCCACCAAGACTTTCAGACTGAGCAGCAGAGCTGCTCTCTAGGTGGTGTAACTGCAAGTTCTTCCTTGCCAGGGGTGCATGTGTCCATTTTTCCCCTGTTGAATTTCAGGAATTGCCTGTTGTCCCACTCTGCCCACCTGCCAGGGCCCTCTGAGTGCGGCCTTGCCCTTGAGCGTGCTGACTGACTCTACCTCCCACCCCAGATCCCTACAGCTGAGGTAGCTGACAGTCGCTACTCTCCCCTCATCCACAAACCTTGTCATTTTATTGTAGAAATCGATTGCTTTTGTCAGGCACCATTTAGCCCTGGTCAGCCCCAGGCAGGCTGTTCCTGATCAACAACAGTCTCTGATCCAAGAGGAGGCGTGCCTGGCAGGCCGGCCGCGCTGGGGCTGGCCTGCTGGCCCTGCTGTGCTGAGGTATCAGTCCTGGGGCACAGCGCCCACCGCTGCGGGCTGAGGGAGGCTGGCACTCCTTACTGGGCTCAGCCTCGTCCCAAGGCCGCAGCAGCAGAGCTGGGGAACTGCCCCCCATGGGAAGGCTGCTCCCCAATGGCTGCCCTGACCCCCCACAGGTGTCATAAACCTAAAAGCCCCTCTCTTGCCCCGCGTGACCTGAGTGTGAGGCTGACTGGACTTACTGCCTTCCTCACAGCTGGGCTGCCCTGCCCTGGTGAATTAAATCTTCACAGCTGCACACTTTGGGGAATAAATCCTCAGGTGCTTTCAGTCAGAAGGATGAGCTCTCAGGTCCCTCAGGCTATGAAGGGGAGGGCAGCACAGCACAGTGACCACTGTATTTTGTGAACTGTTGGGAAACCACTGCACTGAGTTACTTGCTGCCTGGTTCAAGTAAGAAAGGTATTTATATTCATAAAATTTTACTTATTTATATATAGAAAATCATTAGGTTAGTATTCCTTGTGTGCTCTTTCTCTTTGTGAAGCTTGGTGGCTTCTGAGATATTGTGTCTCCTCACACCTTGACCAAGCCTGTGGTCTCTTTCCCTTCTTCCCCAGTTAAATTTCCTCCTGGAAGCAATTACTGGCTGGAGGTTGGAACTTGCTCAGTTGAGTCCAACAGTAGGAAGAAAAGTACCTGAGAGCATCTAGCTGCTCTAAGATACAGCTTAGGTATGGGGTTTCACTTCAGTTGTTTTGCTAGGGCATGTTTGTCCTTTCTTTACTTCAGAAGAATTCCTTTCTTTACTTCAGAAAAGTAATGTAATGGATGAATTTAATATTTTCCACACTGGATCAACATTGTACAACCAGAATTGTATGTGGTAACTGTTTTATAACTGAGAAATCAGGTGCTCCGTAACATGGGGCTGTTGGGAGCACTAGTTTTCTTTGGAAGTGTAGCAGCTCTGTGGTGGTTGCAGTGCTTGAGGCCTGTGTGTGTCTCAGAGCTGATAGGGATTTTTCAATTTGTTTCTTTTAAGGAAAAATACAGAATATGTTAGCTCTGTGTGGAGAAAAAGAAACAACCAAAGGAGAAAGCAAAGGTGCTTTGTGTTCTGGGATTGGACTGGATGCAGGAAGCACTAGGCTCCTACCACTCATTGCTTGTTTGATCTTGGGCAAAAGGTTTAATCTTCTTGCTTTAGTTCTCTATTTGTAAATGTGATCATAGCATTTTCATTCGCTTATCCTCTCTGTGTCCTTTCTCTCTAAGTTAGAAGCTGTCCAGGGCAGGACCTGTTTCTTTTGTTTTGAACATCTAGCACTGAGTATGCAGACAACCTGTGCTTTGTGGGTCTGCTAATGTTACTGTGATAACATCTAGCTTGTTAAAACAGTTGAAAATATTGTCCCAAGGTAAATGTGAGTGTCCTTGCTATTATGGACTAGCAACCTGCAGGACAGAGACATGATGTGATTTGCCCAGATCATGCAGATACTAATTGATTTCTTGCTTCATTGAAGGCCCTGTCTTTTCAAGCAGTGGGGATTTAAGCCTTTTGCCCTTATATTATTATATGTTGATCTAACTGTAGAAGAAAGAGCTTGCATTTTACATAGACCAATACTTTTTATTTTTAATGCATTACCCTGGTTGCCTGTATTGGTATGAATTAACTTGTCTTATTCTGTAATATTCACTATGTTGCTTCACTTCTCATTTTGGAGTGAATTTTGAATTTGTTCAGCTTTATTTGAATCTTGTAAGGTGGGAGCATATTCAAAAGTCTGGAAATGCCCAGTAATGCTATGGGTGCTGTTGTCACTCCATGCATTTGCAGTATGTTGAAGTGTGTTTGGTGTCCACCAATGTGTCTGTAGATACTTGGTCCCATATGCTTCTACCACAAATATTTCTGTGTGTTACGCCACTGTTTTGATCTAGTTGTCAAATACTGAGGAATTGTATACAAGTCACTGCCCTAAGTTATGCTAATGGAAAGGAAGGCTGAGGGGTGATGTGTTAGATTTATTCATTTTACTTACTTCAGGAGGTGGGGGTCTGAGGGCCACAGGTGTCTTTCTTATGAGGTCAAAGTTTACATCTTAATGCATAGAGGAAACACTTTTGGAAATTAATTACCCTGAGTATGACAAAAGTCTGGGAGACTGCAGTGTTAATGAGTATGAAAGGCAGACAGACTTCCTGGGGGGGGAAAAAAGTCAGACGCAGTAGCAGTTACCTTTGACAAGTTCACAAATAAACCATTCTTAATGCACAAGGCAAAATTGTCATGTAGAATCCCTTCAAATTAAGGAAGCTACTGTGATTTATAGCAATTGAGACCCCAGGAAAGTGTACCAGCATGACTTGATCTTTGAAAGAAGATTACATCTTCCAAATTATGTCATCTTCTGAATTTGAGAAAAAGATTTCAAGATGTGTATGAGGTCTCTGATAAATTGCCACATTTACTTAACCTTAAGTAATTTACAGGCCTGGGTGATCTGTAGTTCCTTAGATAGGCAAGAAGAAGCCATAAGTCATGGCAGTGCATGGAGGAACCTTTTTGTATTTCATGACTTTAGAAATTTAAGCAGGAGGAATGTATCTAAATTTATTCTTTTAGGTTACCAAAAGAGCATGCAGTATAGCAGAAATGGTGACCCTGGTTAATTGCATCATCATTTGATAACAGGATGTAATTAGCACATTTGAGTAAAGGTTGTGATAGTGGCAGCCATTATTTACAGAGGACAGTATGTGCCCCACTACTGTAACCTGTCTTGAAATGATTGTAGAACTTGCTCATATCGCTGTCTCTGCATTTGCATTTTGTACTGTGAAACAGAGCCAGATTTGTTCCACTTGTGACTCTGCTAAAATTCATTTTGTACGTGCTTACATTGGACTGACCCGAGATAGTGTCTTTATTAATTTATGATTGAATTAAGCTTTATTTAACAAAGAAAAAAAAAAATGCATGGAGTGATATCTGTTAGGGAAAATTGAAGGAAAAAACCACCCCTGCTCTGTTGACTTTCCGTTACTAATGTTTCATACTGGAAGCCAGTTACAGATGTGGCCCTTAGAGGTCTATCTTGGAACTGTTAGGTTTAATATCTTTGTCAATGATCTGGAGGAGGCAATGAAGTGCACCTTCATTAAGTTCACATGACACCAAATTGGGGTGCAGTTAATGAACTCAAGGCCTGTTTTTCAGAGGGATCTAGAAAGGCTGGAGGAATAGGAATCTCATGGAGATTAACAGGGCAAATGCAAATTCCTGCAGCTGAAATGGACTGAACCCTGCAGTGGTTATCAGCTGGGGGCGGGCTGGCTGGGAAGGAGCTCTGCTGAAGAAGACTGGGGATTCTGGCGGGAGAAGGCTCAATGTGTGTCAGCTGTGTGTTCTGGCAGTGATGAAGGCTAAGCAGCATCCTGTGCTGTATCAACTCAAGCACAGCCAGTGGATCTAGGGAAACTGGTATTCCCCCTTACCTGCTACTCATTAAAAATAAAAAATATCACTATAAGAATAATCATTGGAACAAGTTGCCCAGAGAGGCTTTGGAGTCTCTATGCTCGATAGTTTCAAAGATCTGCCTGGTCTGACCCTGCTTTGAGATTCAGACTTGACCTGAATGATTTTATCTTTAGAAGACCTTAGAAATAGTCATGAATCCCTGCTGTATTAATTTTTCTCTGATATGTGAATGGAGCAATGTAGTTTAGGCTCATCTCATCTCCCCACTTACGTTTTGACTGCCAGATACTGATAAGTACTAAAATTTGTAACAATTTTTGCAAGTTGGATGCTTCTTAGCTGCAGTTCTTTTTTTAATCAAAGTCTTTAGCTAGTTTCTAAGCAAAATTGTAAACTTGTCTACGGACTCCCTCCTGATGATTTAAGCCTCTTAACTGTAATCCAGATTTTTAATAAAACCACATCCAAATATATCTCTTGAAGTTTTTTTTAACCAGTGTTTCAGTGTGCGATGCAGTTGATGCCTCACAGGCATGATATTAATCCCAATTTACTGTAGCTAATAAATTCACTGACTTCATGGGCATTACTTGCAAGAGCAGAATAAGAGACTGATGATTATTGTAGAACATTCATTGTTCATTTTCTCTATTTGCCTCTTGAGCTGCACGTAAATCAGTGTTTGTATAACAGTTTCATTTTATTCTGTTTAAGAGGTATAGTTAAAACAGTAAAGGTAGGCCTCACTTCATTTGGTGAATTTACAGCACATTTCCACTTGATGCTTCCAACCTTATATTTAACGTGGAAAGTTCTTGCCAGTATGCTAAATTGCCTTTAAACATTCAAAGATGACTTTTTTCACTTAAAATCACTTAGGGGTTTGATGGGTGAGTAGTAAAATGGGCATTTAATTTGAGGATTCTTTATTCTTCTAATAAAGAGAAGGCATTTTTAATAAAAATGCTCCATCAGTAAAATTAGCGCAAGTTCTGTGAAAGTTAAATCATAACAGGCATGATGCAAGGTTGTTAAGAAGGTGTATTAATGGATGGTCTGAACTGTTAGCAGAGATTAATAAAAATAAAAGCAGCAGCGTTCTTGACACAAAAGACAATGTATATATCTGTAAAATAATACAAGAAGAAAAAATGGATTGGTTATTGGATCCTTTTGGCATAGTACTTAATGATACTGAAAAGATGTTTAATGGATGTGTTTGTTTAACGAAGTCCTTTACTCAGAAATCCAATACAAGAAACCACTTAAACCTGAATTTTAAGCATGTTTTTAAACTCCATTGACTTCAGTGGAGCTTAATACTTAAATTGAGAGCCTAATTGTCTCAATTTTCTAGTCAAATATTAGAATTAATTCTGTGTATTAGATTCCATTTATTTGACATCTTAGAGCCCTGATCCTGTTTAATTTTCAAAATATTGTTCAGTAGTCATTTGTCTGCATCCAAAGGACTTACTTGTTTTGCATGTGTGTGCAGTGGGAACACAACAAGGCTTCTGTGTAAGCTCATTAAATTTAAAGTGAAGTGGAAAAAAACACATAGAAACACTTAGAATTTTGAATTCAGCTAACTTAAGAATTCATGTCAAACATGCAGAAAACACAGTATTTTGTGTAATGATGTGAAAATACTATTTTAAAGAATCTTTTGTCTGTGTGTTTTCCCTCAGAAAAGCCAACAGACTACTCTTTACTGTTACTGATAATAAGAACAAGACTAAATTGACAGGCTGTGTTATCTTTTCATCTTAGAAGTGGTCCATTATGAGCAGCGCTGTGCAATCATCTGTGACCTTTAACTGTTCCTCAGTGTTGAAGGCAGTCTGTAAATGTAGATTTTAGTCTGTAGTCTGGAGTGAGTACCAAGAACTGCATTTTTCTCTCTTGAAGTCAGTGATGTTTGTGTGGGGCAAGGTCTATGTCTTTGTTACATCTTTGCATAATACTACTCTTTCTTACTGCAATACTAAGAAAAACAACAAAGAAATCCAACTGGGGTTTTTCCAATTCAAAGTGAATTTCTCTGCAGATCTCCCCGTCATGCAAAGTTCAAGCTTCACCTCAGTAAACTGACTGCTGAAAGTCAGGCAGGAGCAACACTTGTATTTCGGTGTTCTCAACATCATGTCTCTATTCAACCTTTTGGTCAAGATCTAGAAGCTTGGGCAAGCCAACCTCATGTGTAGCTCTTAATAGGCCAAGCAGACAGGGCTGTATTTGCAGATGCTGCCACTTTGACCTCCTCAGCCCATGAATCCTATTCTGATGGACTGAGCAGAAAAGCTGCGTCTGAGCGGAATGCTTGGCTTAGACTGTTTTGGAGGCTTGCTTTCCAGTGTAAAGTCTGTGCTAGTCTTAGTGCTCACAGATTTCAAGCTACTGTAATTGAAGTCTGCAGTCAGTCTTACAGCACAACTGTGATTACATGTTACAATGGTCCTGCATCATTGGAGATGTCCAAGGCTTGGTTTGGGATAAAGAGGTCCAATCTGTATCCAGGCCCTGTGTATAATCTAGTTTTGACCTCACAACGAGGGAAGTTGTTGAGCAATCCACCTATGAGTCAGTTTACAGTGTTTCAGAGACAGGAGAGAAATAATTACAAACCCATGTCAAAAAAAAAATAATCTCAATTATCTGAACAAAAATAAAAGGGCAGAAAGAACTTTTTGCTGGCACAAATGGATTTCTGATGCTCACACATGTCAAGAGAGATATTTTGACGCCACCTGAACACAGAGCAGTCATGTTTTAAATGCAAATTTAAGTGCTTTAATAATAAGCGTAGGTCACTTGCTTTGTAAGGAAACTTAAATGCCTGAAATCCATTAAAAACAGAATTGCAAACATTATTTATCCCACATATCACTAATAACAAAATACATTGACAAGGTTCAGCTTGTACACACAGAACAGATTTGAGAGGAAGGGTGTGCTTATTTCAATATGGAAGAAATATTTTCCTGCTTTTCAGTTGTGTTTTACTATAAAGCGTAGGGGTTTTTTTGCTTAGCACTCCAAGTTTCAACACATTTTTGTTTGCTCTTGTATTAAGATCTGCTTAACAGTTTGTTCTTGGGACTCAGACCTCTCTAGAGTATTTTCCTTTGGGATAAGTCTTGTTGTTTCAAGTAAATGAACTTCTCTGTGTGTCAGGAAGATCGTACAGAGCAATTTCTTAGTAGAAACTGATTAAAAGGGAAGGAATTAGTACAATTGCGGATTCATAATATTTTTTATTTCCAGAGACAATACGATTTACTGAGTAGGACGCTGAGCTGACAGTCAGACCACCTGGATTCTCTTTGCTCTTCTGCTGATGATCTGCTTGATGTCCTTGAGCTAGTCACTTCTTCACAGTTCGTTTGTCACATCTAGTTAGATTATAAACTCATCAGACCATAGGCTGTATCTTGCCATGTGTGTGAACAGCAGCTAGAACAGCGATGACACCATGTTCTCAGTCAGGGTTTCTGAGCACAGCAAGAATCTTTGTAACACATGTTTATGCTTTTTCAATTAATGTATTGAAGCTGCCATTTGTAACATAATAATACTGAGTGAAGGTGGGGAAAAAATTGGGTAGCTAGCTTGTTGGATGCATGATGGTTTAGTATGCTTCATATGCCCTAAATCTCTAAAAATACTGAAGGATTGGCTTTGCGGTGGCATTTTGGTAACAGTATTTGATCTTTTAATAGTTGAATTGTTAGTTAAGTGAGAGATAAATAGATGCTTGGTCTGTAGGTCTGCTCAGTTAGCTGTTAAGATATATGAAAACCTTTATTCCACTTCTTGAAAAAGGTCTCAACATATCTAGAACTTTTAGATACAAGCAGTAGGGACTAGCATATTAACAAACACAGGTTTTGAAGAATCCCAGGACATGGTTTGTTTTGTCCTTTTTAGTCAAAGAGCAGTAACTGGAGTTCAGAGATTGAATGATCATTTGGAAAAACATTTTTTTTACATTTTCCAGTTACTTGCGGGTGGGGAGGGGAGAGAGGAAAAAAAAAGCTCATGAATTAAGACACAACTAAAGATTGTAAATGTAATATTTTAATAATTAAAGCCCTTTTTAAGTCCTATGAGTTTGAAACAAGAGAATCCTGTAGATTTTTTCTATGACTCTCAATGCAATTCTACGTGAATTTTCTTGCTTAATGTGGTAGGACCCGATGGGAAGGAATCCCTTTGTTGCTCTGTTTCTGTCCTTTTCAGTTGATGATTTTTCTTTCTTGCATCACTTCTTCTCCCCACCCCCTCCCCAATTTTCTCTGATCCAAAGTAATCTTTTGAGCCTTATGCAAAATAAAATAGAGCTACTTGCTGTATTTCAAATACACAAATGACATTAGTTTTGACATACAGCAGGCTGCAGTCTTTGTGATTGTATCTGCATCTCTGTGTGTGTCTGTTAGATTTGGAGAGTTATATATAAGAATGAGACAGCTTCAGGACAGGTAGATGAAATATAATTATAATTGTCTCTGCTTGAACAATTGGAACAATGTAGGTCAAGTAGAAACTGTACACTTTTGGGTTTTCCCCTCCAGTTTTTTGCCTTTGTCAGCGTACTGCTTGAAAGAAAAAAAAAGTCAGAACAACACAAAACCAATCCTCTTAAAATATAACATTCATTTAGTTTTCAGAGAAATGAAATTTTTTCTCCAGTTCTCCTAACAGTCTGAGTTTATATTGATGTTATATGTTCTTATAATTCTATTGTTCCTTGTATCCCTTTGTTCACTAGTCTGGAACCCACTTTATACCGTAATTGTTGCATTTAAAATGAGAGTTCAGTTACTATCCAGAACTGCAGCTTTCCCTGCGGTTACCTAGCGTGTCTGGTTTGGAACTTTATTATGTTGTTTCATTTCCTAAGGCATAACCATTGATGATGTCAATGGCATGAAACTATGTCAAAATATGCTGTAAATATATTAGCAGCTAAGGGTCATGGTTTACTTTTATTCTTACTTATGTCATTGGTCTATATGTCATTTAACTCTAGTATCTTTACTTATATTCTTTAAGGTTGACATATGTAAGTTTGTAAGTATATTATACCCTTAATTTTGCATATAGTAGTATACTTAGTTGAAAGAATATGAGGGAGAGGTCAAACACATTCTCATATGACTACAATGAGTTATCCCAAGAATAGTTAATAAAGAGAGGAGGCTTTGACCACAGAAGGAGGATATTTAAAATTCCAGTAAAGAATATATAAAGTAATTATATTTTCTGATAGTTTTTATTATTATTGAAGACCTATTTCAAATTTAGACACTTTGCACAGGAATACATAGAACACTGAGCATTATCATTGCTGTTGGTGATTCCAGGTAAAAACTTATTCCTTAGGCTGATTTATAGTTTTGTCTACAGGTGTATAACTTTGAACATGATAGTGTGTGTAATTTCCCAAATTTGCATGGACTACCAAAGTCTTAAGATACTTAGAAATGTTGATCACACCCCATATTTCCAAAAGGAACAGCCAAACCTATGACTGAGCACTATCAGTTGGGGGAATGGGAGGAGGTATCTGGTATATCGAGAATCCCCAGCTGGTGATACTCTCATGTCTTTGAAACACATCAGTGCAATTTTTTTTTCCTCTTTTCCCCAGCTCTTTAGTGAACCACTTCGTACCTGCTGTTAGCTCAGGCCAGAAGTAAAGTCTGTGTCTCGTGAATCTCCTTGTACTAAAAATTGTAGTGGTACAGAGTAAGCTAATGTACCTTTGATAAGAACATGAGAGCAATGTTTACTATCATTCAAATCAGGAATTCTAGCCATAATAATGGGTTTAGCCACATTAACAGCATTATTCACTAAGCAGCAGCATTCCTTGTTTCAAGTGATCTTCCAAGTCTAAATATCAAGATCCAGCTTCTCTGCCTGAAGCTACAGTATGCAGGGAAGAGCCATGAAGTGTAAGAGAGGGTTACAGAAAGCATAGACAGAACCAAAATCAGTATTTTTTCCCTGTGGCATTCTATCTGGCAATACAGATGGAAAAGGAATGGACCTTGGGTAACAAAGAGGGGCTTTGCCAGAGACATTTCACCCCATTCTTTGTAGAACCCTTCTGATTTGCGTTGGTTATATGTCCGAGAAGTAACATTGAGTGTTCATAAAAGCACAATCCTTAGTTGAACTTTCTCTGCAATTTTAGTTTTCTATTGTTGTGCTTGTTGTTTTCATGCCTTAAACATTTTATGCCTTCAAAAAGCAGCAGTGGGCTGTTCTCCTGTCCTGGGGTGTAATGTTGCAGAGACTTTGACTCCTCCCAGGGAGGAGCTTGATTCATTCTTTCTGCCTTCTTCCCTGAAAGCCAGTATTACGGATTTATTGTATTTACCAACTGACTCTTGGATATGCAAGTACTAGCATATTGTCAAATCGTACAGCAAAGGTGCAGTATTCAGTGCTTTATTCTGTAGGTGTGAATCTTGGTTAATTCTGTCAGTTCTTAAGATGATATTGAAGCTGCCTGTACTGTAGTTTGTTTGGCAGTTCTTTCAATGGTGCAAGTTCTTAATTCTTAAAATTTTCCTTGGAGGATGCATAGCTGTGGCAGAGCACGTGCCTTTATTTCATTACAATTGGAATCTATATTACTTGAAAATAAAAAGATATTTCTTAAGTGTTGCACAAAACTTTGGGATTTTTTAGTACCAAATCTTGAAGTATTTGGCCCATGAGAGTATAATTGAACCAAACTATTCAACCCCTTAGGGCAATATATTTTTTTATTGATCCCAACTCTGTGCTATTATTGTTGCTTAATGAGGAACTAATGTAATTTCTAATGAAGCCACATGGCTGTTGGATAGAAGAACTAACGTTTTATTTCCCTTGTGACAAAATATACTCTCTTCAATTAAAATCTAGGAAGTAAAATTAATACCAATGTAAAAATTTGCAAGAATTAGTGTCAAGACTGAAGCATTTTATTATGTGTATAAATTGCTTGGATAATGAGATTGAAAGCAAGTTATTGGAGTGCCTGGGCAATCCATGAAGTCAGTGGATACCTAGGTGAAATCGGTACAGTGAAATCTGTAGAGGCAGCAGAAAGAATGGGATCTCCTCTTAATGATTCTACCTGGCAGGTTCTTTTCTGTTGAGTTACTATTCAGTACGGAGCCTGAGTGCCAAACTCCAGAAGATCTATTTAGCAGAGAAATTGCGTGAACTGAGTGAGTCTGTTTTGAACTTTAAAAGGCAGATGTGGCTGGCTGTATTGGAGGTTTGCAGTGCTTTATTCCTGCAGCAGTTCAAACACAGGCTCGGATTAACCTGTTTGTCTAGATGAGGTGGCCATAACAGTGATTTCTACTTGAGCCATATAGCCCACTTCCAGTTCCTCTGCAGGCATGATTCCTACTTAGGAAACAGTCCTCTACTAGCTAGCAACACAGCTGACTTGTTCTTCTGCCACTGCTCTTACTTGTAGCCTCCAAAAGATAATGTTAGGGCTATTTTTCTGGAATGGAACAAATAAATATCAACACTTAAACATAGGGCTGCACCCACCATCAGTTGAGCAGAGCAGCAGCAGAAGGGAATAATTTGGGAATATGAAGATTTGCACAGGGAGAAACAGCTCAGTTCAAAAATTAAGCTCAAATATTCTGTCTTTTTGACTGAAAACTACCAAAACAAAACATCTATTTCAAGTACCTGTTCATTACAGAATTACAAGTGGGTGGAAGGAGTCTCTGACACTGTTTAGGTGGACCCCATTTGTCTCGTTATTAGAAAACAAACGTAAGAGTTGAGGACTGCAGTTGAAATTAGAGAATAATTTTGGTTAAGAACAACCTCTGAAGGTCTCTCTACTTGCCCTTTTTTGAGGACTGGTGGCTCATCTGCCTTTTTTCCAGTAATCTGGGTCCTCCCCTGGTAGCCATGAACATTCAGAGATGACAGAGAGCAACCTTAAAATGATTTTGGCCTCCTCCCACAGTACTCTGATTCATCCCGTCTGATACCATAGGCCTGTATGAATAATTGACTTTAGTGCTCTCTGTCTGCTGTGGATAACCCCTCACTTCCACAGACCCTGCTTAGTGATCTGCCATAAAACAAGTGGAGACCAGACAGGAGCTTGTATCCTACTGCACGAGAGTTCTATATCTACATGATCATATCTGTATCACAGCTGGGTGCTATGGGGTATCCTGCTGGGGGGAGGAAGGAAAGAATGGATGAGGCTGCTAGGCCACTGCTGTCACATCATGTGCTGTGGGAATAGTAGGGAGAGGACCTCAGTCTGACCAGATTCCAGCAGTGGTTACTCAGAGTGAAAATTGGAACACTATAGGATAATGAAGTATTTATTAAACCAGACAAAAGGTGAGTCCCTGATCCAGTAATTATTTAACATAAAGCACTAAACTTTATTACATGCAGTAGTAATGGCTGTTCTCTCCACCCTTTATAGTGGTCTCATTCCTCTCAGTGCTTTAATTGTTTGGCCATGGGATTGTTTTCTCATCTGCTTCTGGTGTGGGAATGTTTACTTATTGTGCAAAGTAGAATAGCTTTTACAGGAGCCGTAAAGGAAACTCAGATCAGGAACTACCTATGGCTGGCAGCATGAGGAATTATTGTTCGTAAGAACAGTATTGCTATGTGGTCCTGTACTTTCAAGCTAGTCATTCATCCATCTAATTGCTGAGTTGTTCAATGGAAGCCTGTTCTTAAAGTCGTGTGGGGTGAGAATAAATAGCCACGTAGATTTCCTTGGTTAAAGCCACTTAACCTGAATGAGTCCTTGAGCTAATTGGAATGGGTATTGTCCCAGCCGTGGTCTGAAAAAAGCAATAAAAGAATGCTCTATTTTTCCATGTCTGTCACTTCTATCAGTAACATGGGTTTCCCTCTGCTGTTGTGCTGGAATAATATTTTTCCCAATGGTAAAATGAATAAGTTATATATAGCTGTCAGATGGAGTATCCAAGTCCTCTGGGAAGCTCTGAAAATCTTGTATAAAAACTTTATTCATGAAAACTGTGCATTTTCTTGCAAGACTGATTTTGTAGCTATTGTTCTTTCAAAAAATGATGAAACAAATGGACTTTTTCTGTTGCTGTTTTATTATGGTTTGCTGATATTTGTTTATTTTAATATGACTTGTAAGAGGGCATCTTCTCAATTAAAATCAAGATATGCAAATATCAGAGGGGATTTGTATCTCTAATCAAACTGTCCGGGTTTTGAAACTCTAAGCAGAAATGACATGCCTCAAACAGCAGTTTTGCAAAGACTATTACTCTTTGGCCTGCTGCTTGAAAGAAAACCTGCTATGTAATGATGATACTTGCAAGATATCTTCTGCCTCAGTGAAAAGAAAAGGATCTTTAAAAAAAAAAAAAGTTACTACTCTAGTCCTGACCCTGAATTTTAGAGCTTAGTTAGAAGGTTTCCTAAGGTAAGAGGTGAGCTAAGCTTGAAAACAATTTTGTTTTTATTTAATGCAGTAATTGCTCTGCAGTATTGTTTTAGTGAGCACCTAAGAAAACTGCAGGACTTGCAAGAATCAATTACAGCATATGCTGCCACAGTCTTGCTTTCTAATTTTTTCCTTTTATTTGTGCATTTAATGTGTTCCGTATAGCTCATGCTCATTTTCCTGCTGACTGCACTATATTTTAGAGTGGCACGCTGCTTTCACGCATAGTGGTAGATGTCCATTGTGGATCACTTTTGAGAAAATGTGATGACTCATAGATAGTGTGAAGTGCTTTATTGTATACCAATTTAAATTACTGCAATGTAATGATAATTACTCCTTTATGAGAAGGGCCCCAAGTGCAATCTAAATGAATTCCTACCCTCAATAAACAAAGGGTAGTGCTATTGGGGAAAAAAAACCCACAGCAAATTTGAGATGGCTGGCCATGATTAGTAATATTTTTCTTTCTGAGATTCTTAAATCCAAAATGATCGTAGTTACTGGAAAAAATGCCCAAGGGCCAAAATGGAAATTTCTGAGCTCTGCTTAGAATAATAGAAAGGGAGTTGAAAATAAAGATCTTGCATATATAAAAGCTGCCAATCATGTTTCTACCTTTCAGTTTCTCTGATATCTTTTCTTCCTCAAAAAGTAACCAGATTGCACTTTTATTTACTGATGAATGCAAGTTTCTTGTCAACAACCCAAATGGTTAAGAGCCTGACAAATCATCTAGTTAATTTACTTGGCTTTGAGACTAACAGCAGAAGATATGTATACCCAGCACATGCCTCTGTCAGTCCATCACCTCAGGAGCTAACTGGAGATGTCCCAGTCTTCACAGGCCCTCCAGCTGATACCGCGCGGCACAACTGTGCTAGCAGATGTGGTTACTATTTTTCCTGCTTAAATTATCGGCATCTGTGAGAAATTTTCCATATTAAGACTGGTAATTAAAGTTGCAGTGACAAATGATTAAATACAGTACAAAGTACAATAAAGCAGTCTCCAAAGTAGATGTAAATTAGGATGGCAATTAGGTAGCTCAAGTCCTAATAAAGGTCTTGGAAAGGAGACGAGTGATGGAAAGGAGCTGTCGAATTACTAGAGGGTGAAGTAACTTAGAGGTGCTGTGACTTTGATTGACAGCGGTGCTATGAGGACCTGATGCCATGCTTTCCATGCAGGGTTTCGGAGTGACTGGTACAATCTTACCTTCTTTCCTCTACCCACTGAGGATGGTCACTGTGAGCTTATTCTGTCACAACTCCAGATTCCTTTGGGTTTTTTTAGTATTCCCTTGTTCGCATCTCGAATAACTGCCTCCATGCGCTGCTTCTCTCACAATTAAGTCTGGCATTCAGCACAGTTTTTCCCACTGGGTCTGAAAACCTTTTGATGCTTCTTTTGCTCTTCAGTTATTGTTCCAGCTCCCCATCTTAACATCTAGTCTGTTCTTCTCTCCTGCTCTTCTTTTTTTAAAAGTAACACCTGCTATATGTATGGCAGGTGTAGTTGTAGCCTAAAATGCCCTATCTTATGGCTGTATTTACTTGTGTAACAATAGTCTGAGCTAAAATATGTGTGTACATTTGTATGTATTTAATGAGTTAGCACTCTGTTGCTTGTGTGCCTTGGAGATTGCAATCCCCTTTCCTTCTGTTGTGTTTTTGGAGAGGTGACATTATGCTGTTTTCACTAGCAATTTTTATCTTTGTTGTGATTAAGTGGATATTTATATAGTATGAGCCAGAAGAAGGCCCCGTTCAACAGGTTCAGCGTAGTCATGAGTAATACAGTGGTCAGCATGCTTTTGCCCATTTTCCCTAATGAGCAAACACTCTTTCAGAAGTAAAGCACCTTGATAAGCTAGATATATCAGTGTTTACTAAAGGCAAATTACTATGTTTAACTTTCTTTGCAGAAGATGGGTATTTGGGGTATTAGTGTTTCTCACAGCTTCGTAAGGAGCATAACTAAGGTAAAATGTGGAAGTGCAAGAATTGTTCACAGGTAGATTCCTCAAGTTTTTCTCACTGTATAAGCTAATTTTCTTTTTTTTAGTGGGTCCCATCCCCCAATCTGTGTTTCCCTCTCCCTTGTCCATAATCCATGGTTAGCCTTGGAGCCTTTCACAGATGTTTCTAAGTGTTGCTCATTGCACTGAATTGCAGTCATGGGTCATTTATTGAAGTTGGTTCCCAAGCCTGCTGTGCTATGCATGCTGCCTTTTTGTTGTGAGTTTGACATTGATTTTATTTTAGTGATAGGCTGTGCTTTGGTCTAGGAAATTATATCAAATGTCAGGCTTTGCCTTTTCCCGATGCCTGAGCAATCATACCTGGAATTAACAAAGGATTTGAAATTTTCCACTGTTCTCAAGAGATTTAGACTGTGAGAGCCTGTAGCCTTCTCCTGCTTAGGTATCTACATTGTCTTTGCTTTTTCCAGGGAGTGCGATAGCACTAAAACAAATAAATGCCCATCCCTAATGTTATAGGTGGGAGCCCCCAGTTCTGGAGCTCACTCAGGTGCTATCTGTGATACAGCAATAACAGCAAGCTTTATACTAGTTTCGTGTTTGCTCACTTGTATAACTTGTGTGTGAAGTATGGGAGTGGGGCTTGCAAATGACTGAAATTCTATTTGATTTTCAAAAGGTGTCTGGAAGGGCAGTGTGAATCGTTTCCAAGTTTACACTCCAGATCCCAGCCACTTTTGTGAGGCTTAAGGATGTATAAGGAAGGCAGTTAGCCACAGAACTACCTGATTCATAGAGGAAAACATGTTAAGATGGCAAGTGGCATTAGCAGAGGAAATTAGAAATATGCAATGAGTGATGCAGACTGTAGTGTTCAGATTAGCCAGATCCTCGCACTTGTACTGCTATCTGTCCGACATCTTTCCTGTAACTTCCTATCCAAATCCTGGAAGTACGTCACACATCTTCCTTTGCGTCCAGCCATACTCTCAGATTCCTCTGTGCACACGTGAAGGATGACTGACAGTATAATGCAGTGATTGGAAATACATCATTTGTGTCCCAAAACTCTGGGATGTGAACAACGATATCAGGTGGAGATGGGGAAACAGGAAAGCAGAGACTATGGCCTTGAGAAGTTAGCTGTGTCCAGGACCATGTTCTATTCCCAGCAGTAACAACCTCCTCCTTATCCCCTGGCAAGCAGCTGCCTCTTTCCAGCAGCAAGACACTCCGCTTTCCCAGCAGTTTTCATCTGTCTCTCTCCCCTCCTTCCCCTTCCCAGTGCCAGTCACAGCAGCAGCAGACTGGCTTTGAAACACAAGAGGCATTTGGATGTTTGTCAGAGACAGCTGCTTGCGTGGTTGTCCTACCTTCACGTGCATCCCATGACCCAGGCTTAAGTGCATGATGCACTGGTGGGATCATACTGGAGTAAACTCTTTTTTCTCACAGAAGATTTCAAAGCTGGGTGCTATCTTTCACAGGCCTAAAATGGAATGGAGTAAGAATCTCCTGTGCAGGTGCAAACTGGAGACCAGACGTGTCTGTTGACAGAGTACAAATCATTATGAAGTTCGTTGGCAGCACACCCACAGCTTTATGAGAGTCAGCAAGCACTGGATGATGCAGCTGAGGTCCTAGCTGGATGAACTCAGGTGAAAACATTGGAAACCATGGAGGGAGACAGCAGGGCAGCTGAGCAGAGCAGATGTGGTTGTGTTTAAAACTTGCATTGGAGCTCTCTGGAATGGAGAGACAACCCTGCACGCTGGGATGTTTGTGTTAATGTTTTAAAATTGAGGTTTAAAAATGTTAATCGGAGAACAAATCATTCAAGAGAATACATTTTTCTGAGTACTAGTTGTTCCTGTATTAAACTCTGCAGGCCTGGAAGGCATGAAAAATGCTGTGGAATATGTCTGACCTTGGAGTAGCTGCCTTTGGGTCCCCAAGAAGCTGTTCAATGGCTATTTATGTGTGAAATTCCAATGGAAGAATGTTATTTCAGGATTTTTTGACCACTTAAATTAACCACACAGTTTGCATTGAGACTAACAGGAGCCAAAGACTAAGTTTGCTGTTTAGCTTTGAAAAATCTCTGTATGTGCAATTCTAGTTGTTGATAAATGTTACATGTGGGGATGCAATGATCAGCCCTGTGTGACTTGCACAAAGAAAACTGCCTCCTGCATTTCTCACTGGATTGCTGTGTTTGCAATGCAACAAAATGCAGAACCTGAATGTGTTGTATTAGGCTATAAAGTCTGAATTTTCTCCTTGGTCTTTTAACATCTCATAATTAATATTTTCTATGTTCTCATTCTTAGCCCACCTTATGATTTCTCTGGGGAAATGAATCATAGGAAAAAGTCCTGCTAAAATAGTCATTATTTTACTGAAGGGCATAATTGCGGGGAGGGTGGGGTGTGCAAAAGGGTAGACATAATCCAATGGAAGGAAAGGCAAAGCTGACAGGGTAATGACTGCCTTGCTAGGATACAGTGTACATGCAAGTCTGCAATAAATAAATGAGAATATTTTTTAAATGATTCTACCTGTAATAATTCGGATTTTTTTAAACATCCACTTGCATGTAATCACTTGTTTTAGCCTGAGAAAGACTACTTTTACTCAACAGAGAGGCAGTTTTGAATCATAGAATGGTTAGGGTTGGAAAGGACCTCAAAGCCCATCTAGTTCCACCCCCCTGCCATGGGCAGGGACACCCTCCACTAGCCCAGGTTGCCCAAAGCCCCATCCAACCTGGCCTTGAACACTGCCAGGGAGCCAGGGGCAGCCACAGCTTCTCTGGGCAACCTGGGCCAGGGCCTCAGCACCCTCACAGGGAAGAATTTCCTCCTCGGATCTCATCTTCATCTCCCCTCCTGCAGCTTCAGGCCATTCCCCTTGTCCTGTCACTCCCTGCCCTTGTCACCAGCCCCTCTCCAGCTTTCCTGTAGGCCCTTTTAGGTACTGCAAGGCTGCTCTAAGGTCTCCCTGGAGCCTTCTTTTCTCCAGGCTGAACAACCCTGACTCTCTCAGCCTGTCCTCATAGGAGAGGTGCTCCAGCCCTCAGATCATCTTCATGGCCTCCTCTGGACTTGCTCCAATAGTTTCCTGTCCTTCTTATGTTGGGGGCCCCAGAGCTAGACACAGTACTCTAGGTGGGGTCTCACGAGAGCTGAGTAGAGGGGCAGAATCCCTTTCCTTGACCTGCTGGTCACACTGCTTTTTATGCATCCCAGGATATGGTTGGCTGGATCTTACTTGAATCTTACTGACCTGGAGAATTCGGACATTGGAACACTTGGATTGCAATTGTGTGCAGAGTTGGCAGGTACCCTGGAGCCTAAGAGCTGTCCAACACTACGTGGGTCTCTGCAAGCCCCAAGTGCTGTCCAGTGCTGAGTGGAATCTATGCAAGGTATGGCTGGAGCCATCAGAAGTCTTGGTAATAGAGAAGTGATTTGAAAATAATTTGTTTGTGGGGTTTTCTTAGTATGCTAAAGCCCTAACAGTCTAAGTTGACTCTGTTTTTTTCTCTATTTTAATTCTTATATAAGTTTATTAACATTTATCAAATATGGAAAGGCTAAAACTGAAATCAGGAGAACCAAGAGCAGCTTATTGGATAAGCTGAACTACTGTATATCATAAGCGTACATGGGTAAATATCTTCTGAGTCACATGAAAACTTGCAAAAGCTCTGTTCAAAACAGTTATGAAGAATGTCTGTTGTCATGCAAGAGGTTCCAGTAGACAGTTCAAATGTCTAGGATTCTTATTTGAATAGAACTAAACTTCCAAGTCACGTTGCGCTTGCCCAGCCTGGTCATTGCAGTACAGCAGGCTATCATCCTAAGTTCCAGACTAAGTTCCTGCGTACTTAAAATTACAGATTCTAACCTACGCTCTTTAAGTATTACCAACTGGGTGTAACACAACACTGTTTGGATTTGTATAGATGTCTTACTGTGGCTTGTTTGTTTTAACATTTATTTCATCTTCAGAGGGCCATGGTAATTTAAGGTAAAATTAAATTGTAGATTCAGATTGTATCTGATGGCATCCACAAGTGGTTTGGTGGGTTGTTTTTTGTTTTTTTTTTTTTTTTTTTACAACTGCTGTTCAAAGCAGGTCTAACTTCAAAATTAGAACAGGTTGTCAGGATCTTGTCTGATCAAGTTTTGATCCAATGAATATCCAGAGATGAAGATTCAAAAATCCCTCTGGGAAAACCTGTTCCAGTGCTAAACCACTCTCATTGAAAATCTGCCCCTGCCCCTTGTGTCCATTTGAAATTTCCCAGGTTGCAACCTGTGACTGTTGTGTCTTGCTTTTTTGCCATGTCCCTGGGAAGTCTGACCTGGTCATCTCCCTTTGGGTAGAGGTAGACTACAGTTAGATCCCTCCCTTAACCTCCTCTTCTCCAGGGTAAACAAACTTGTCTCCCTTGGCCTCTCCTCATCTGTCATGTTCTTCAGCATCCCAACCATCTTAGTGGCCCTCCTGTAGACTTTCTCCAGTTTAACACCTGATAAGTGCTGAGAATAATGTTGCAAGTAGTCTCTAATATTACCATTCCAACTGTTTTGCATTGATGGATATGTAAAAGGATGGGTACTGGCAGTGTGAGCTGGGATACAGAACACTACCTGTGTTAGCTGAGATGTGAGAAGTCATACTGCAAAGTTATCCCTTAAATAATATATTTTTGCTAGTACTTTGTGAACAATTCAAACTTGAACGTGTCCCTGTGAATTGTTTGGGACCAAACTCTGGGAAGGTTTTGCAAGTGTCATGTTGGATAGGAAGTATTATACAATGTGTATATTGGGGGGGGGGGGGGATGGACCAACAAAAACCGAAACATGGGAACCATTACATATGAGAAGGTATCTGCAGTGTAGGATAAGAAATTGTTTTATTGATCCCACAAACACCATGAATAATGCTGCATATTCTTGAGCACTGTCTATTGCTATTTCACTTATCGACTTACTATTGTCCTTTAGCATACTACAGTAACTATTTGTTTGCAAACAGATCTTTATGGTAGGATGCTCCTGTAACAATCCCTTTCAAAAAAAAATCCTCAGATGTCTGCTAATTTTCTAAATGGAGTTTTAATTGCAATCTCTTGAGCCTGATTGTGAGAGAATATCTCGTAATATGGAAGAGTATTTCGTACATCCAGTTCCAAAAGCTAGCGTATTGCACATATTTTGAGTCAAGAACACATTTCCCCTTCTCAGAGTGAATGTTTTTTGAAAGCATGCTTCTAGAACCAGAAAGTCATTTTTATATTAAGTAATTCAAGGTGGTTGAAATTTGAAGATGGGATTGCTTCAGGTAAATGTTAGTAATGAATGTTGTTCCAGCAAGAAGAGGGAGACTTTAAGAAAAATTGTGACTAAATAGCAATCATAAGTGATGTTCTTTTTCCATGGATCAAGGTCAGTGTTACAAGGTACTGATCATCACTTCTTTTCATAAGAACAGTCCACTGAAACAGCACACATTGCTGCCTTGTGAATCCATGGCCATCCTTTTGGTTTGTGGAAAACTGGAAGTGCTGAGGGTTTGGTGGGTTTTCTTTCTTTTTTTTTTTTCTTCAGAGGATGAGACACCCACAGTTGTAGATCCTCCTTTCCTTAACATAAGCACTCCATGTACACTTGCTGTCTAATTCTTCTGACTTATAGTTGAGCGATACAGATACTTACAAGTAAGAGGCAGTCTGCTGGGTTCAGCCTCTTCACAGCTGTACGAGGATACGGGTGGAGCAAATTTGATTAGTCAGTGATTTAATTACTATAAAAATTTTTCCATCCACAAGTGTGATTTTTATGCTTTAACATACATATAGTATAAACTGTCCCTTGTATATATATCTAACATAAGGTTTCTGCAATACTTGTAGCAATAGTCAAGCATTATGTAACTGCGAATACATCTTCACATAATTTTTTTTCCGTAATGAGAAATTGAGGCACAGAGGTGATAGTTGTTTTCCCTGTTCAGTCTACAGTGTACCGAAATAGAAGCCAGGTATCTGTGGCTTACATTTTAAGATCATTCATTCTCCATCATTGGGACTGAGAAAATGAAGTCATCAGTTTCCCTTATCTGGCTCCAAATAGTTTAAGGGTTAAAAGAACAATATTGCCTGTATTGTGTGTGTGGGGGTGTTAATTGTTCACTTAAATTGAACAATTTAAGTGAAGAAGAATTCTAGTAAAGAACAATTCTATTCTTAAAACCTTGCTTTTCCTTTCTCCAGTTCTGGAGATCAAAGCACTTTGTTACTGGTGGGATAGGGGCTATAAAAGATTACGTTCTTGCTGTTATGAAGAAAATATATCCTGTTACACAGTTTATTGCCAAAATGCAGCTCTGTAACTCTGTAATAATTCATTATGAATGTTCCTTTTATGAGCTGTTAGAATTAGGAATGCAGACAGTATGTCTGGAGTGAAAATATTTTAGCATTTCTAAATAAAAATCTGGTTCCAAATCAGGACCTGAGTAAAGTGTTCACTATTTTTCCTTGTCACCTTTTATCCTTGCTGAAATTTGTAGAACTGCTAAGGAATTTCTGGACACAATACCCAACTATTTCATCCAATGCTTCCACTATTTTATCAAGTGTGACTGTGGATCCCATGGTGTGTCCCAGGAATTAAGAGGTGCTAATTCCGAGGTCCCATTTGATGCAATGATCTAGCACTTCTGGTGCTAGAGATTCCAGTTCTGATTCCTTGATGCTACCTTTGGTTGCTGCATGTAGGTAGACATCAATATTTGAGAGTTTTATGGATATAGCCATACTTCATTTTTGTAAAAGGTATGTGACCAAGAGCTGATACTACTGTATACTTTTAGAAGCAATGAGTATTATTGTGGTCTTTATGGTGGTTTTTGGCTGGGTTTGCTGTCTGTTGGGTTGTTTTTGTTTTGTTTGGGTTTTTTGTTGTTGTTTTGTATGCAAGATGTCCACTGTCTAAGTTATTGAAATAGTTGAAGAACAGAGTTGTAAGATCTGAGCCCCTTTTTTGTCTGGGAGAGTTACCATGGATGAAAGGCAGGAAAAATGTATTTTGTTTCTGACTCAACACAGGCCTTGTTCATTTTTTTTTCCCCCCTTCTTCCATTCCTCACAGCACCAGCCTTTCACTTGTTTGTCTTTTAGCAGTTTGCTTCTCCATATGTTCCACTATAGTCTTCCAGTTATTCCATGGATCTAAAAATTTTGACTAGTGTGTGCAGTTCTGCAGTTGTAAATCCCTAGGAGTTCCAAACCTGAATTTTAGCTGTGTTTGTCTTGATTACAAAGCGTGCTCTGCTACTGCAAGGATAACTGCAGCATTGGGAAGAAGAAATTCTCTTGGTTCAGCTGGTTCACTCCCTGTTCCTGCTACTGCTTTCATTGGGTTGTAGTGATGGTTACTTGATCTAACTTGTTTTGAACAGTTTCTTGTAAGGCTATGAGAACTGACCATCGAAGGGTGAAGGTGTTCAAGTTCTCTTGTAATATTTTTTTTTTTATCCCCCGCAGATAAACAAGTCACTGTGTGGAAGTTGGAGAAAGGAAATAAGCCAGTGTTCTGATCTTTTTCCTTAGTTTGTTGAAATTACTTTTTTACCCTTTTCAGAAACTTCATTATAACGTTGAAATTACTGGATTTTGTTACCATAGTAGCATAGGATTCTGGATTAATTCACACTTTTTTTAATCAGTCCCTACTTAGGCTGTTTATTTCAACACTAATCTGTCTACTCTTCTACTCACACTAAATGTACTGCTCACAAGTAACCAACCTAAGAAGTGCAGATAGTCAGTGAACTGCCATTTTCAATCTGAGTTTTCTTCACTTTGTTTCTAATACAGCCATCCCTACTCTATTCCAGACCTCTTGACTCAGTGTAGCACTTAATGAATAGAACAATTATTTTCACAATGGAATTACGTTAATAATACAACCAGTTTATTTTTCTGACTTTGTTACAATAAGAGAAAATAACTTAAATGATAGAGATGAACAGTGCCACCTCAGGGACTCGTATTAGTTTGTATAGAAGGAAAGTAGGCTACATAAAGGCACGTTCTTGCTGTGTAAATGACAGGCACGTGCCTTGTATTCATTTCTTGTCTTCTTTCCAAAGTGAGAGGGTTTGGATGTGCTTAGAGAAAATCAAATCACTGAAGTCTTTATTTTTATTGCTATTATTTATACTGATCTAGGTAGTCACAGTTTGTCTCTGCAAAATGCAATAGCTATAAAATACTCAGTGAAGTATTTGCTTCTTGGCAGTAGACAGCTACAAATGTGATGGATTAAGCATAGTGTAGCTGGCATCCAGAGAAACGCAGGAAATAGCTTCCTAGAATACAAAGGGATTCTTCTAAGTGCTTGAAATCAGCTGTATGATGGATATACCAAAAAGCCCACTACAAAGGAAGGGATGAGTTGGCCATGTGTAGCACTGCCCTCTGAAGGGTGCAAGACAGACGTTCATCGACTGAGCTAATTTCACTTACGTTTAACTGAGCTACTCAAGCTGGTTCTGTGCCAGGCAAGCTGGGGTCTTTCCTCCTTGGAGTTAACAGCAAGTGGCTCCGCATGGCTGTATATATCTGCTAAACAGATGACAGCAGTGTATGATGTCATGAGTTGGTTAATATACCAGGACAATCTTTGCTCTTTAATTCACCCTGAAATGCAGCAGAACCTTGCTATTTATATTAGACTAGCGTAGAATTCAAATACGCAGGTCCAGAAGGTTGTGTCTGGAATACAAAATCCTCTTGGAATACGTGCATCCTGAAGCTTAACTCTCAGTTGTGTCTGGTGATCTCTCCTAATGATTTCCCTTCTGAACACCTTGTTCAGTTTAATCCTTCCCCCCTGCCCCATATCCCTCCCTTCCTCCTAACTATTTCTTCCTCATGCAATGTTCTGTATTTTTGAACAGTCTTAAGACTAGTACTTGGTGTATCTTCAGGTCTATTGAGCCTCTAAAGATGTTGGTGCTGCTAAGCATATGTTTCCCCAAAGTTTCGGTCCAGAAAGTGTTGATCTTGGAGTTAGGTGTTAAATTTCCCCCCCAATATACTAGGAGCATACTGTAATACAGTGAGGGCTGGGGAAGAAATTATGTCATCACAGAGTAACTTTATGGGTAAGTTAAAAAAAAAAAAAAACCACCCTAGAAACCAGTATACTCTTTTTTTTTAAAAAAAAAAAAGGGTCATGTAAAAACCTTAGGAAAAAGGAAGTGAAATCTCCATGCGGAGAAGAAAGTAGTAATAACATGTTCACAGAATTGTCTCTAAATGGATTTCTAGTGAGCTATCAGCTCTTTATGAACAGTGACATGAAGGGGAAAGCTTGGGATTTCACAGTGTGTAGAGCAAATCTGTCAGTTTTTAAATGATTGTCTCATAAAATTGCAAGGTGGCACTGAGCAAAATAGGTTTATGGCAGGCGGCTGCCTCCAGAAAATGTGGCTATGAATGCTCGCACAAATAGAACTGGCAGAAATTGTTATAGTATTTGTCTTTTTGAGACTGGAGCTCGGGTAATCGATAAATCTGTCTTTTGAATTTCAGTGTGACACTTGCTATGATTCTACCTCAGAGAAATGGCTGTTGGCAGTGAATGCAGCACCATTCACAAAGCAAACGTGCCCTCTGCAGGGCACTGGGGAGAGATGCGCCTCCTTAAAATGAGTTTGCCCAGAAGGGGCAAGTGAAGCGATCTGTCTCGTGTAGTGCGCGGTGAAGACACGGCTCCCCGAGATGTAAATTAAAGCAGCTATGCCAGCCGGACGCGCAATGCCGCAGGGTTCTGCCTTCCAGCCTCACCTCCCCGTTTTCTCTTTGCTGGTTTTGCTGTAGAAAGTTTGCCTCTGTTCTGAGGTTGATGGGTTTGTGTCCTCTGAATATATGAGTTTGGCCGGCACTATCCTGAGTAGTGAGCATCCACGGGCTGGCTTCTAAATTCTTGGTGCTTGTTTCCAAGTCTTTCAGGTACTGCAATGCTCTTACCACATAAGATTTTGCTATGGAACATGGAATACAAAGGAAAACAATGGAATAGTAGAGAAGGAAAACAAAAAAGGGGCAATTGAGTGTTCAGATAGGAATTAGAAACAAGGCAATAATAGAAAAATATGGAAATTAAAGAAAAAAGAGGGGCTGGTAGATGACTTCTCAAAATTAAGTTGATTATGAACATGACATCTCAAAAGTAGTCACTGGAACTGAAGAAAACAGCACCTCTTTCTTGGTGTATGAAATGATTTCTTTTATTTATCATTGATATATTTAACAAATTTTCACTTTTTTGTTTACAGTTTGGTAAGTTTACTGACAAGTAGTATCCATGTCATATTCTGCCATCAAACTACAGAAAATGAACAAAACTCACTTTAACGTGACTTTGGTCTCCATGGATGTCCATAAAACTAGAAGCTAAAAAGCATTTAAGTCTTCTGAATTAAAGTCACTATTGAGAGAAAGTATCAAAGCTGCTTGAGTGAATTTTGATTTGGGAGTAAGTGTCAGATGAGGGGAAAGTAGGCAGGATTAGACAAAAACAACACTCCTAAAAAAAAAAATAATCCAAATGTATCTGAATCATTGCATTTTATATGCTCATATTTGCACAGATCAGATGTGCTTGATATGGTGGAAGTTGCAGTTAGATCCATCTCTGGATAAATACCTCTGTGCCACAGCTCTGGCTATGCAGTTGAGCGTTATCCTACCTATATAAAATATATTACTTCTCTGCAGGCTTGAGCATATTAACTTACTATTTGCTCTCTGTGGTTGTTCCCATATAAGTAAAATTTGTTTCCTAAAATGTTCATAAAAAAGAATGAAGGACGATTGCTGGTACAGCCAAAGTAAATGGATTTTCTAAATGGCATTGCTTACTCATGCTGAAAGCTCTTGTGGCATTTAAGTGCTAACAACTGATATAAAAAATGACCAGTGGAAACCAATTTTGAGTGTTCAAAAAGTAAGTTTTATGAGTGCCAGAAACCTACAGTTGAATAATCTTGATCACCATATGCTAGCACACTTGTTAACTAGTTCTTTACATATACATAGTGAAGTGCATGCCTGTTAATGTTTTTAAATGAGTCATGCCACTGCAATTAATTAAAGCCAGGACAGAAATAGGCTTTCTCTGTCCTGCTGGGCTCTTTACAGACTCTTATTTCCAGTTCAGGCTATGAAATTCACCAGTGATGCATTTTGAAATTGGCGAGTCGGCAAAGTAGCATTCCCAAAGCTATTTCATACCTCCACATTTCCGTTTCACGTTGATTAAAGGTTGCTTGACTAAGGCAAGAAGCAGTCTGAAAGTTCACAGATACTGTGCTTGTGGGGAACCGGGAGTGTAGAATAGAACTTGCAGAGTGGGAAAGCGGGGCTAAGAAGCAAGAGAAGAGGAAGGGATTATTTACAGATAACAGCATTCAATGGATGGAGGCTGCCCCAGCGAAGCACAGAAGAGCTATGTGGCATGTCCAAGGTTCCACCTCAGCCTGTGTCAGACCTTTGTTCCTCTCCTGTCTGTTGGTGCTGTGCAATAATTCTAGGACCATTCTTTTGTCTAAAAATTTTGTTCTGCAATCTTTTCTACAGTTGTCACTGAATTATAGAGACTTTTAATGTGTGGGGACTATAGGACCAGGTTGCAAGTTATTAGTAGATTTTTTTTCTCTGTAGTACAATTTTTCAGAAGATCCTAAGTATCACTTACTTTCAGTAGGTTTAATAAGGCACTTCATTATTTTAGACATTTCTACTCTTGTTCACCATTCAAACTGGAAGTGTGTGGGCAGATCCCACCATGCCTGAGTAGATAAGTTAAGGGTTTGACCTAAGTAATTAATGATATAATATGGGAGCATAAATTAACCCCCAAGTTAGTTATTCTAGAGCGCTCAAATGCTTCTAAGGATCTGAATTTGAAGATGAAATCCTAAAGGGTTCAGAAGGCAGATCTCAGGAAGCAAATCTATGTACTATGCACAGGCAGAAATATCTACTTGCAGCCCACAAAAGAACAAATAGACATATAAATGTAACTAAGGGGATCTTGGTGAAATGATTTCCAGCATGACACAAGCAGCCATTTGTGATGATGAAACATATGGTTCAAAACCATTTTAGTAGCAGGCTTATTTTAAACAGAAACTTGCAGATTTTATTCTCTGAGAAGAGGTAGTCAGTGTTAGTTTACCATTTGTTCTATGACTGCAATAGCTAGTCATGCATGGAGTTTTATTAATTCTCACTAATTGTCCAGCAGTTCTAGGAGCTATAGATTTCTATCCGTGAAGATAATTGCCTGTGCCAAAATGAAAGATCACTGCAAGAGAAGCATTTAATTCCTTAAATAGTCAATTAATATGTGATTTAAAATACCAGAGTTTGCACGTGATAGTGGTATTCCAGAAAAGAATTGCACGTGTTTAGCTACAAAAGGAAAATAGTTAGAATAATCCTTAACAAAATAAGAGCTTTATGAAATGCTCTGCAACTTACATTCCCTTCTAAAGTGACGTACACTCAAAGAGAAAGTGTGTTCCAGGCTGAGTTGTGGGACTGATTACAATGTCAGCATCACTGGCATCTTTCAGCTGGCTTCACGCGACAGCTGCTGATTTGAATCACCCAGCTGTGAAGACCCTGCCTGTAGGATGCAACCCCAAGATGTAGCAAGCACCTGCCTCCCTGGAGGACTGGGTGAGACTGAAGAGTAAGATTTGGTAGTCAGACACGCTATTACCACAACTCTTCATTAGCTTCCAGCTTATTGAAAAGGCACCACTTAAAGGACCTTTAACCTCTGGTTTGTGGCTTAAACTGGGGCACTAAGTAAATACTTCTCTCTTTCTAAAAATGCAAGTAGCTGTTTTGGTACTGTATGCCTCCCGTGCTTCTCCTGTGCTTTTGGGAGCAGCTGTAACATGGGATGCTGACTGATTGCTAGTGTCATGCTCTGTTCCTAATCCAAGTGGGACAATTTTGCTGTGCTGAAGCACAGCTGCCATTCTGGTTGTGATATGTGAAGGATTCAAAGGCCGCAGAACACTAGGGTCTCCTGAGAAGCAATAATTTTGGACACTTGACCATCAGATTATCTTAGGAAAAACACACATTACAAAGGCCGTGTTAACACTAGAGGTGTGTGTTGCTATCTTTGATATGTTCTTGGTAATTTCATTGGATTTTTCCAGTCTTTCAGGTAAGACCAAATGCAAAAAAACCCCATCTGCTCTTTGGTGTAGCAGTTATTCCTCCCAGTGTGGTCTCATCTACAACACCAAACTGAGTTTATTCTAAATTTCAAGCAGAAATGTCTGAAGTACTTAAGTCGTAATGAATTATAGAAAGAAAACCAATTTTAACAATAATGAAACAGATTGTCTTGGACTGCCTGTGTCTCTGGCCACCCTTTTGGGCGATGCTGCTTTATGTGCCATTATGCATAGTGGGGAAAGGATGGCAGGGTGTAGCAGACTTCTCTTCTGACAGTTATTAGGCTCAGTGATGTAGCTCAGGTGAATGGAGCTTACTGACTGCTCATCTGAGCATTACAGATTAAACACAATTTCCACCTGCAACATTGAACAGGTGAGTTGTGCCCTTGTTTTCTTATGGAGACTATTACAGCAGTAGCGTAAGCTACTGGCTATATGCCAGTACCTGCAGTCTCATATAGGTAGGAAGCAGAGTCCCTAAATATATATTGCAAAACCCAGCTTCTCTCAGATAAAAGGAACTTTAGAAGATTTTTACCTCAGTTTTTAACTTGGCATTGATTGATATTACTGGGATATTTTTCAGGTACACACACACACAACCGGTAAATGTAATAAGTGTGGAATGTGAACGACAATATCTGTTTGGTGAGATTGATGGTACAACTTGCCTTTCTCTCCTATGAGGCTTATCTTACAGTTGATACAGCAATACGTTTGATCTAGTCATTAAATTTTAATGTTTCAAAACTTTTTTTTCCCCATCTGAGGTCTTATCTAATGTAAGATGTAACCGTACTGGAAAGCGTAGTTACAATATCTTCACTATTTTTCCCACTCTTTGTCCCCTGTTTACCCCTCCTCCTGTTCTTGTTGAACTTGTACTTTTGCTACTGCTACAAAAATGAGATTAATCACCAAGACTCGTTTGTAGCTGCAGGGAGTAAAAAGTACATAGAGAAGCAGTCTATGAAGCAGATTTAGGCTAGTGTGATAAGGCAACTATCGCTATAATATGACTTTTTATTTCCTGTGGAATGTTCTTGTAAATGTTTCTAATCTTTTATTAACTGTTTGTTTTGGCTTTTACCTGTTATAAATTGTGGTGTAAAGAATCACTTGGAGCAGTTTCCCCCTGCTCCCCACACTGCAGCTGAAGATTAATAAGATATTTCCTGCTTGTGTTAAGCTTTGTAGCTAGATTTACTTGCAAAACACATCTAAAAAACTTATCCCACCAATATGATTATTCCATGCTATATGACTGGCTGCACATTTCTTTCCGCAGCTCCCAGTGTATGGCCTTCACCCTTCCCTCAAATGAGTACACTTGTAATTATAAAGGGAGTAATGATTTTCTGGTTTGTTTTTTTTTTTTCAGTGGAGTGGAAAAGATGAGCAAATCTCAGCTCAGAAAGTACATTTAAATCCCTGCTATCTGGAAACCTTTCAAATTGCTCAGTATTTTTTAAAATAGTGTCAGCTTGCTATCAGGACATGATATAGAATAGGAAATTGCTGTCTCGAGCCCTCTGCTCTCAACTGTATTAGGCAAGCTTTCTGAGTCAAGATGTTACATCTAAAATATAAAAGTTAATCATAGGCCTATTCTCCACCTTTTTTTTCAAACAAAGTTTAAAGTAGACATTTTGTGTGTCACATTAGAGATGATAACTTAATTGTTTCTAATCCTGATCATAGTAGAAAAATATAGCATCCATCAGCACCTTCTTGTTTGGGTCTAACTCAAATCCTCAGTGGTCATCTCTGTAATAAACCTGTTGAGCAATTGCTTCTACAGATGTAGATGAACATCCAGCTATCTGGGTTAGCTTTGCTGGACAGCTCTCTGTTCAAGGACAGTCCCAACTCATGATGTAACCAGGTGACAAACCACTTTGAATTGTAGCCATCTCATAACCTGGGGAAGCTGGAAGTCGGGCTTTCCCTTTGAGTAGCTGTTCTGTCTCTTTCTCATAACTGACAAATCTGTGTGAAGTTTTACTCTCCTGAAGTTATTTCTAAGTTCTAATTGGAGTCAGAAAATTAGAGTCTCTAATTCGTCCATGGTTTAATAAATGTCTGTCCTGTTTGTTATTGTGGAATGACATTAGGACTGCATTTGTCAAATAGTGACAGCACTAGCAGCTGCAAAGACAGGAGGCAGATTAGACATATATATGGGATATACCCCAATGTGGTCTGCAAGCTACTTCTAAGGAATTTGACCGAAAACTTTGACTTGAGTGTGTGTGGAGAGAGAGATGCCTCAATCTTTTCTATTCGTTTTGGTCCTGCCTGCACTTGCTTGGGGGTTCCTTGTGGGTCCGGCCCTGTGGCCACTGGAGTAATTGAAAAATCGCCCTCAAACTAGTAGGGTCTTTGGTCACCTCTCATTGTCTTATTTGTCTGGAAGAACTTTCTTTCTCTCAAGGTATGCTCACCTTTTTACCTCTGTGATTAACATCCCTTATTTACCTAACTTTATGATCCATAAATCATTCTCTCCCAAAGTTTTTCTGTGCTGACTCGGACTATGCTGTTTCAGTGCATTCTGATAGCTGGCATTGTACCTTCAGGGTTTGTTTATTTTTCCTTTAAGGCCAAAGCCTGAAGCTCAGTGGGAGCTCCTGGGGTACCAATCAGTTCTTAGGGAATGCTGGTTTGCTCACCTAATTGACCTAAGCCCCAGACTAAAGTGCGTTGCAGGTGTGAAGGATCTGTTTGTTGACTTGAATGTATTCTAGAGAAAGGGGTGATGTTTGAACACGGTGACACGAGGGAAAGCCCATTGTAGGTACAACTTCAGTATTGCTTCCTATCTTGTATACCTCTTATTTCATCAGAAACGTCATCTTTCAAAATTTGTAATAATTACTGTGTGCATGCTGTATAGACAATTCAGCATACTTTGTCTGAAATACATGGTTTTCCCAAAATGTACAAATTTGGTACAGCAACTTGCTGTTTATCCATGTCTGAGTTTTAATGATGCTGTCGATTTGTTAAAATTCCCCAAACCATATGCACTGTTGTCTCTGTGGAAGCTGACACTTTGATACGTATTATGTCTACAGGAATTTCCTAGGGAACACTAGGAATGTTTTTGTAGGCAACTGGGCTGAAGAATTTCAGTATTCTACTCATTCTTTGCAAGTAGTGTGCTGCACTTAAGGATAGAGCTGCAGCTGGTAGTGAATATTTGTCAACCAAGATAAAATGTACCACTCTTCACCACCCCTGTATATTTCAGAATCAAGCCCTGTCTGCTAAGGATATTTGTTGTTCTCATATTATTTTAAATCTAAAACATTCAGCACATTTATTACTGGAGGTTGCAACTGAAGCAATACTCAGTGGGTTATGGAGTGTGTACAGAATATGAATTCTTCTGAGTACAGATGTTTTGTTTCAGCAGGAATTGCTACTTTATTAATAAAAGACCAAAGAGAATAAGGAAAAGTTTTTAACTTTTTCAACAATCAATTTTACTTTGCTATCAGCAATTATTCTTGCTCCAGTTAATAATGTTAATCATGACTCTGACAAGCTACAGAGAAGACTTGTGACAAATAAAAAAATCCATCCCCTCCACCTCGCCTTCCCCCCGGCCCCCAAACTCTGTTAAGAAGTACTCCTGATGCGGTTTGCTGGTTTCTGTTTCCACGCTGATCAGAGGCGCTTACTGGAGCTGTTTAAGGCTTCTGAGGATTTTTGGATGCCCTTGGATTTTTTTTTACTTGATTTGTTATAGAACATCTTAGTTTTTTAAAAAAATGAGGAATTTGATTCTAAAAATGGAATACCTTGAAAGTAGCTCAAGTGCCCAAAATAACTTTCTCTAGATGTCCAATTCCATATAGGCAGAGTAGTAGTGTGCACCATTTTAACTCTTGGGAGTAAATATCTTAAATAAAACAACTCTTGAGATTCCTCAGCATTACTTGTGAAGGCCATAAAGCAGATGGAGATTTCTGTACACCAAAAGCTCAGATACCCTCAGTTGATTCATATCAGTGGTAAATTTAAAAGTTCAGTTTTAAAATACTTAGCAGTCAGTTTTAGCCAGTCAAGTTATCAGGAAACTGTTTTCTTTCATTATTAATGCTTTCGCATGAATGACAAGTTGCAGTAAAACTGATCAGATAAGGAATTCCGACAAAACTGTCAGCCTAGCAAAACAAATCATTTATATCAAGCTGGTTGCAATTCAGTGATATTCTGTGTGGACAATGTTTAGACAGTATTGAACACCAGAAAGCCAGGAGAAGGCGTGAGGTGGGAAGGCTGCCTGTCTCTGCTGCTCTCTGCACTGGGGGGTGCTTGAAGTAAGTCAGCAAGCCCTGGGGTCCCACCTGCACGGCCAGAACTGTGGTGCAGTTGTGTTGCCTTGAGAACCTCTGCGTATTAGCTGTATGCTCTGCCTTCACGATGCTTTCAGATTAATGAAAACGCATAAGGTCTGTAGAGCATGGAATGCTGTCCTGAGTTTATGAACCCCACGGTCGCTACTCAATGGGTGACTACTTTGCAACTGAAATATCACCTGCTGTGGTCACCCAGGTGGTGCAATGTTTGCTTCTTGGAATTGGCCATTTGAAATGGAGGGGAGAATCGACTGTTACAAGGAATCATAGAATCACAGAATATCCTGAGTTGGAAGGGACCCATAAGGATCATAGAGTCCAACTCCTGGCTCCACACAGGACCAGCCGAATCAGAGCATATGACTGGGAACGTTATCCAGATGCTTCTTGAACTCAGTCAAGCTCAGTGCTGTGACCGCTTCCCTGGGGAGCCTGTTCCAGTGCCCAGCCACCCTCTCAGTGAAGAAGGGTTTTGTGTTTCTTTTTCTTCATTTGATCTTTAACCCATTCAAGATTGTTTTGGTGACTTTTTTGTTCTTGGTGCATCTTAAATGTATTTACTGAGAAAATAATCAAGCCTCCTCTTTCCTCTGTATGCTTGATGTGTGTGGCCGTGCATGCCAGGCCCCCGAGCTGCGATAGCCTGGCAGAGCTGCTCGCTTTCCTGAAGCTTAGTGGGCATCTCTGACTGAAATCAGATCCCAAAATTTATCAGATATTTCTACAGAATGTAGGCCATTTCTTGTGATCTATTCTCAGCACAGTTTTATTTTAATGTGTTTTAATTTTAATATGATACTTAATTTGATTTAGTGTCACAAACAAATGTGCAAGAAACATATCCCATTGAGATTTTTTTCTTTCTTAGTATGACCATTCTTCACTGAGTAGCTGCATGAAAATATTCAGCCTGTTAAAATGCTGGTATTTGCAGCACTTTGTAGTGTTCTTGATGTCCAACTATGAAGTTTTTTGTCAGCTTCTTGTGAAGAAAAATAGCTTCACAAGCTTCTTCTGAAGCAAAACCACATGCAGTAGGCATCCTTGTCATGGTCTTAATTTATGAAGGCAGCAAGCCTATTGCAGTGCATGCTCTATAAAGGCATTTATTTAAAAAAAAAGTTCATAAAGTGGATCCTCAAGGAAAAAAGTTGAATAAAGCATTATTCCTGTTCTACAAATGGAAACTGAAATGGGTGAACTTACTGAACTAACACTGTGTTGGGAATTGACAGAATTAGTAACTAACTACAGATTTTCTAAGTACCGGAGAATCGCTTCAACCACAAGATCTTCTTTCTCACCACCTTCTTTGTTTTAATGTTTTCAGGCGTATTTCCAAGAAATAAAATAGTTTTAGTAGTTTCAATGGAAACCTCTATTCATGTCACTAATTTTGTGGTTTGGTGTATGTGTGAATGCATTGGTAGTTTGCAACTCTTGAGTATGTCACAAATTTATAATGATGGCTTTAATTTACAACAAACCCAAACTGCAAAATCCTAGATTACTTTTTTCCTTCAGTAAAAGGACTGCAGCCCACAGATTTTCTAATTCCCTACACTTGATTGCCTATTAGCAGATATTGCTTTTGATGTCCAGTATTCTATGTGAACAAAGTGGTACTTATGACTACAATTATGTGTAATAATATTATGCTTTCCTAAAAAAAAAAAATCCTGTTATTAAAATTGTAAGTAATTGCATTTTTTCATTCATGTCACTTTTTCACTTCATATTCTGTAAAAACTTTTTTTATTGGGTAATAGTTTACCAATCAGAATGCTGAAAGTTTTCAGAAATGTGGCTTGGACAGAGGTTTTGCTTGTCCTTTTATCTCACTGGTTTTCTAAAATGATTCATATTTTTCAAATACAATTTGGTGAAGCTCGTTTACCATTGTTTTCATAGACAGACTGACATATAATAGGTGTAGCAGAGTATAAATGCTTTTTATTTAGGTCTGAAGGTGTTTTTCCGTAGTTCATGTGACATTTTAATGATGACATTCTTAGACTGGTAAATATACTTGGCCCTAAAACACGTAGAGGCAAAAAATGTCCAAACAGATCAAAATATGAATAGTTCTGGTAGATTTACTGCATATTTTTTCTATAGATTTTGAGTCTATTAATAAAACATCACTGCATTTAAAAAAAAAAAAACAAACCTCTAACTCAGCTGTAAGAAGCTTATTTCAGGAAAGCTTCTCTTCGAGGTTACAAGGTTTCATGTCTAAACTGTCGCAAGCTGTTAGAAGTACAGTTCATTGGCTTAAGGGCAATCTGTATCCCTGTGGATGTTATATGCATAGCGAGTAGGGAAAAGGCACTTCGGGATCAACTCTGAGATCATTTAATTTCCAGCAGCTGTACAAAAAATTCAGAGTTTATATTTTATGCAAAGGAGAAGTGTTGGGCATAATCCTAATCCTGTAGGAATTAATTTTATGGCATTTTGTGTGGGCAAGATTCACCTTTTCTGATCACCAGAACAGGTATTTTCTGACACTATTATATGTGATTCTCTTCTTAGGTCTCATGTTCTCTTTCTCGGCTTTATATATTGCCTTATTTAAGGAGAAGGGAAAACATATTAAGGATTTTTTAAAATATTCATACTATCTTTACTTACGGGCATGCAAGAGGTTTTGTTTGTTAACAAGCTGTTGAAGGTAATTTGGAAGAAGGAAAGGTAAAATTTGAATTCTGTCTGAAACAGCTCTGAGTTTTAGCACTTGTGTGAAAACCTTTCCTTCAGTGAATTAGCATTGTGTGCTGGTGAAGTGTCGATCTGGAAGTGGACAGGCCAGAAAGGAAGCTATACAGATCTCATCGATTACAGCATCATCAGTAGAAGATTTTTGCCTCATCGCACTTAAGGGAATCCGACAGAGGCTTTCAGTTCTCTTGTGTTCACTTCAATTGTACAGTGTGGACAGTTCAAAGCTTCAAAAGGAACATGCTATAGTACATAGAGATGAAATTTTATAAGTGCTTTCTACAAATTAGTTTTTTAAAAAGAGCGTGTCTAGCTCAGCGTTTCAAAGCAGTTTTGAAACTTCTGACAAGTCTTGGCAGCTCTGACAGATGGATCCTGACACCATTCAAGTGATGTAACGCTAATTTGTTTGGGTGTTTTGTTGGGGGTTTTTTTGGGGAGGTCAAGAATACTGTAGTCCATCCCTTTGGTTTCATTGGTCTTTGCGGGGAAGTTCCATAAATACGGTAAATGTGTGATAGAAGCATGTAGAAAGGGAATATATATGGATCTGTAATGAAGGCCATCCCTAATAAGGTGTATTTTGCAAGATGGCCATTAGCTAATCAGTCAAGCTGTAAAAGTCCACAAAAAATTCTTATCAAACTTGAAAAAAACATGCCTTTATCTGAGCAGATCCTTCTGTGATTTGGGACTGGAAAGTTTAAGTTTAAGAATCCATAACTTTTAGTTTATTTAATGTTGTTTCCAATGTGCACGTTTGATTTTAAATTAAGCAAAGCACAAATTTGAATTAGAAATTGTAATACCCTTTGAGGTTGAAGATCCCATTATTGTAACATTCCAAACATGAAACAGGTGCGGTCAGATAATTCAAAAGACTGTCAGACAGGCGTGTCAGAGCTTGTTTGGCCAAATTCAGGGAGGTGATATATCAGGAGTTGCTAACTGAAGTTTTGGTGGGGAGGACTTGTTGCTCTTGACAGCGCTGAAAACGTGGTTAGTACAACCTGTCTTTTGGTTTTTGCTTTAACCCCTACCTTCAGACAAAGCTATGGAAGGAAGAAACAAGGGACGCTCGTGTAGACAGAGATACGTATGGCTTCAAATTTTGCCTGAAGATAGAGATTGAGTTTTGTTGGGGTTGGGTCAGATTTGTCAATTTGTACAATCCACTGGAAGGTATTGCATCCTTTTACAGAATGACAGCGAAGAGGGCTGCTGCTATGTTCTGTTTGAAATCTTATAGCAGGATCATTTTATGGCTTAATGGTTTTGACTCCTGACTTCTATTTTTTACATCTTTACTTTTTGAAGATTTTCTTGATATTTGGCCGCTGCAGTAGCCAAGTACTGTCTGCAGTGTTACCCTAAGAGATTTCTGTTTGTATCTGTAGTGGCAATATAATATAATAGTTTCCACGTATACTAACAGCTAGCTAGAAAAGGTGTGTTCACTTTAACATTAGCATTTGCAGAAGATTTTGTTATGGCTTAAATTAGGTTTCACAGTCCAGCTAACACTGTGCATCTTTTTTCAGTTGACAGTGTTATGGCAGAAGCTTACATGAACAAATATTTTATCCTTCTAATGATACCCAATTATTAAGTACCACATAGAGTTATGAATAAAAAAAAGTTAAGTTGGCTTCCTTAGATCCTCAGAAATAATTTCTGTACTCTTACTATATAAGTTTGAATATTGAATCTTTGTTATAGACTTGGAAAAGTGAAGAAAATGAATGTTTCAGTAATGTCTTGCCTTGGGTAACTTTTTCTTAAGGTTCATCTGAGAACACTGAATTTCAGCAAAGAAACTCAGCAGACAGCTCTCTGACCCGGTGATAGTCGTACCTTCCACTGCTGTGATAACTCTGAGTTTGAGCCTGGTCCCAGTCTATCCATCAGTGGAGTAAGAATGCTGTGAAGTTGCATGAGAGCCAATCTCTTAACGAAGTGTATAGCTCAAAATGTAGCTGTTTCAATATGTTACTCCTCAGTGACACTACAAATAGGGACCCCAGTAATGGCTTGTATTCAGACTGAAAAAAAGATAAGTGTCATTATGTAGTAGACAGTAGAAATCTGCAAACTGTTGGAGCAGCAGAAACTTCTCAAAATAAAAGCTACAAATCACAGGAGAAAAAAATGGATTTGACTCAATATGTTCAGAAAGTGGAGTTTAGGGTTTGTGCTGCTTCAGATGCTACTATATAGCACTGACAATGTTGAGATGAAAATCACGGTGAGCCTGTGATAAGACTCAAAGCACTAGAAATCATGCATTAATTGTTGAAAATGTAAGCTAGGTGTAGTGTCTTTTCAAATTACTTATTTGTAAGTGAACTTTAACATTCAAATAAATGCTGCATTCTTGTTTGCAGTCTTGTGTTTCATCTTGAAAAAAAGACTAGTGTGCCTTGGGCATGTTACTCTGTGCCACAAACAGGTTTTATTAGATGTACAGGTTTGGGAAGAAGTGCAGCACTACTTAGTGTTATCTGGAATGTAAAAATTTCCATTAATTAAGATAACTAGTAAAAAATACTTTGTTTACACAAGGTTTTTGGGGAGCAGATTAACAAATTAATTCCCTATGGTGTCCACCTTTTCATGATGTGATGGTATGGAAAAATCAGAAACTGAATTGAGCTAGTCAGTACCTATGTGATAATCTCATACAGAGAAATTAAAACTTTGGTCAGTCCATTGCCAGCACCATTGCTTTGTTGATCTACAGACTCATGAAGTCCGTGCTTGTATCTGTGCGATGTGGATGAGTTAATTCATTTACAGAGCTGACGAATAGCTGTAAATGAATTTTTAGGCCCCAACTGAGAGAGGCGTTTACCTACAAAGAGGGTTCATTAGATCTTCCAGTGCCAGTGAAAGTCCCCTGGTGCCTTTCTAGCCCAGCTTGTTACTGTGCTGAAGGTTTATTTTGTTGCTCTTAGTGCTGTACCTGGTCTTCGTGCAGATTTGTGATGATTACTGTAGATGGCAGCAGAAGCTAAATAAAATACAAAGATCTTAAAAATTAATTAAATCCTTCTCTGCTGTTGTTCTAAGTAGGTTTTTTCTCTTGGTGCCTGCCAGCTGTTCTTGAGGATTGAAGCAATCATAGGCAGCAGAAACTAAATTATATAAATTTTATATTGAATTAAGGTTTCACTCATAGACAGTTGGGGTTTTATTTTTGTGTCTGGCTGTGTTGGTTCTTGGTGTATCCTGTGTCAGATACTAAAAACCAGTTTTAAAGCTCTCCTGATAATCTCTGAATTCCCCCTTCTTTCTTCTGTATATGCCCTGGTATCAAAGAGCAGCAGCAATTCTGACAAATAATAATGTCTTTGGGAGTGCTTTTATCCCCATCCATCCCCCTACCCCCTGGTAATAACACTGCTGTGGTGACTAAATCTACTTTTTTTTTCTTTTTTTCATGTCCTTCCTTCCTCCTTTAGTGTGTTGGCTGTCTGTAATCTGTGTCCTTGGATATCACCACCTCTCAGTGCGCAGGAAAAATATTATAGTGTGCCATCATGCTAATTAGCTGCTTAATAAGACAGCTTATTTCCTTTTCCCAATCCCTTGGAATGTATGAGAAGCACAGGGGACTCCTAGGACAAGCATTGGCCTGTTAGAAGTATTTACGCTGTTTGGAATAGTGGACTGATCTTTAATGGGAAATGACTCCCAACGTTAAGTTTATTACACAAAGCAATAGATGACTTTTAAATAATGAAAGGGCATAAACCGAAATGATTATGTGTGAACTTGAAAGCGGGCTTCAGGGGCAAGCAATAAATAATAAATGTACCAAAAGTTCCATACATGATTAGCAAAATTGCTTGAAAAGAATGAGCTGTGAGAGCTAGGGGTCTGCAGTCTTTGTTTTTACTCTGAAGACCATAAAACTCAATTTTCTGCATGGCAGACATTTAAAATTAGGCAAAATGTAGTGCATCAAAATGGCTCTGTGCTTTTGAAATATTTCTGAAATCCTTTTATTATGAAAAGAACTACAGGAAAGTATGGAACTGCTGTTTAACAATTGTGTTCAATATATGATGAAGGTGGGCAGAAAGCTCTAGGTATTAAAGTTTATGAATGTATTAGTGCACTGCTTTGGGGGAATTAAACTTTAATATTGATGATAAACCTTCCATAATAAAATGTGGGGAGAGCGAGAGTAAATCTCTCTTGCGAAGACCCCAAACTATTTAAATAACTGCATGCAAGCTACAGCATCTCCTGAGATATATTATAAATGAACTTCTACATAATCATATGCATAGGAATGTACATTGTGCATAAAGTGGGGTTTTTAGCAGAGTTGGTTTCTGCCCTGCAAAAGATACTGTCCTAAATGACTGTATTTCTTTTAAGTGATTGATCTCTAGCATCGATTCCGCAATATTTCTCTCAAGATACACATCATTCACTACCCAGAGTGCATACCAGTGGGAGATTTTTCTGTTGACTGCTTTGAAATGGTGTGAGACTTCTTTCTAGAGTGGATTTTTATGCCAGTCTGATGTTGTTATTTTTAGATAACATTATGGAAGAGATATTTAAACACTTTAAAACGTGAAATGTTGAAGAGATACAGGAAATTGTAAGTTACAGTGATCTGGAATGTAGCATCAGGCTTTTGTTGAACAAATATGTCTGAAAAAAATAATCACAAACTCATGCTTCTCATCAAGCAGGAGGAGAAAAATGTCATTTTAGATAACCATTATGAAAAGTGGAGGTGTTTGGGAAGTTATCCTTCCACTGCAAGGCACTGACACTCAAGTCATTTTTATTGCTTGCATACCAGAGCAGAGAGATGCAAATCTAAAAGCTTGCGTTTAGAAGAGCTTGTGTGATGAACTCAGCTGCCACAAATGTTAGAAGCAGTTAGTGACTAGAGCAAGAACAGTGATCTGATGATCTTAGGATGTTGCACCATCTGTTTAGACCTGTATCGGATAAGTAAAAGATAACTGTTCAAGCATTATTCTCACAGAACTACAGATTTCAAAGGGTGTCAGCAAAAATGTAAGGAAAATGAATCTGCTCTTGATTCTTTGCTCTATGTGCTGCAGTAGAAGGTGTGAAGTTTTAGGAGATGGTCTACTATGCTTCCAATTTGGCTCTCCATTAGGGAGAAAAATTATGAAAAAGAATGCAAGTTGAAGCAGAAGGCATCTATAGAAACCAGAACCAGAGTGGACTTGTTCTTGAAGGGTTTTTGCTTTCAACTATTCTGAAGAAGTTGTGAGGCAGGGTGACTTCCATCTTCTTCAGCTGTACAGGCTTAACATGGAAAACAACCACCACCACCTCTCATGCAATAGTGATCTCATCTTTTTGGAGTTTAATGGGAAACTAATGCAATGTTAGCAGCTGAAGTAGTTGCCTGCATTGTGATTCTGCACACTTGCTCTCCAGGAAGGGTGGTGGGAGTTATTAGTATGATTCTTGGTGACAGTTAAGGAAGAAGAAAAGTTGTGTTCCCATTTCTTACGTGCTTAACCCAACAGAGATTCTTTTTTGTCAGCGCTAATTCCCATGTAGGCCCTCTGGTCTCTCTGTCCTGGGTTTGCAAACGCTCTGAATATATTAATATATTTTAGTGATTTTTAAAATTTAATTATTTATTTAATTTCTGAGGGGCCAGAACTGCAACAAATGCAGCCATGAAGCCTAAATGAAAAAATAAGCCTCTGGTGTAGTTGTATTTTAAATAGACATTTCTTTTTAGAGATGAATTGTGCAAAAACTCAAGGGGTCATCTGGCTTTAGCCAGAAATGTGTACTAATGACCACAAATTCTGATTAAAATAACAATAATAGATTTAGATTTAAAAGAAAACAAACCCATAAAAGTATATTTTTACTTTTTGTTCACTTAAGGAAAAAAAATGTTGCCAGGTCTAATAAGCAGCCTTCAGCTCGTTATTGCAGGGATGTGGACCAAATGCTGACATGTCTGGTTAATATAGCCAGTCAAATGGTGCTTTTTTTCTGTCATGAATTTGCTTAATTAGATATAAACCAATAGAAAAATAAATAACCTTGTTCTGTTATAGAGACAATTCTTAAAATCTCATAATTTTGACTTACCTTCATTAAGGCAGTTTATCTTTGTTTTGTTTGGTGTATTTGCATATGACCATTTTTATCAGCAATTCAATCTTTTTTTTTTTCTTTGTACTTTGTCCTTACCAGCCAGTATATAGTCCTTTTGAACTTCCCTGAAGTTGCTTAAGTTTGTTCTATTTTCATAGAATCACAGCATGAGTTAGGTTGGAAGGGACCTCAAAGCCCATCTAGTTCCACCCTCCACCAGCCCAGGTTGCCCAAAGCCCCATCCAACCTGGCCTTGAACACTGCCAGGGAGCCAGGGGCAGCCACAGCTTCTCTGGGCAACCTGTGCCAGGGCCTCAGCACCCTCACAGGGAAGGATTTCTTCCTTATGTCTAATCTCAATCTCCTTCAGTGCTTAATTTGTCTAGAAAGGCCTGTAAAATAGAAGATACACAGCATCTGCAAAAATTTACAGTTCAGAAGACACAAAATATTTCAAATAAGCTAGTTTGATACATATCAGACCTGACAAAAAAGCTTTTTGAAGATGTTTATCTGACATAACACAACATTGAAGTATCTCATTGCCTACTATGGCAGCTTTTATTTCAAAAGCTTTGCTTATAAGTGTGTGTTTTGTTTATTTTGTTGGGTTATTGTTAGTATTTTGTATTTCTCAGTTCCTATGAGCGTGGTATCTTTTGGTACCTGTAACAAGCTGAGCTGTGCAGCTTCTGAAGGACAGCCAGTGCTGTGCACTGGTTAAATTTTCTATCTAACATAGGAAAATTTCTCCCCCTGGTTAGACAAACTTTTTGGGAGGTGTTGTCCTAATAATCCTACAAGTCAACAAAATACCTAGTAGAATGCTAATCTTGTTTATACCTGTGCAAAGAGGAAGGCATTTCTTAACTGTGATACTGGAAGAAATATATTTTTAATTCCTAGTTAACAGGAAATCCTTATGTCTGATCAATTCAAGACATTTTGAAGCAGTCATTGCTATTACTAAAGTTAATCAAAACTTACTGCTGTGTAAGAAAAATCAATAGGAAACAGATTGAGATCATATAAGGAGGGATAATTCTGCCACAGGGCTTCTATAGCTTCACCCATCAATAAGCAGGAGCCTGACTGCTAGAAGTTTCATGTGTCCTACTGATGTCTTTATTAATCACCTGAGTGCCAAATCCTCCAGTTATTAAACTCCACATATCTGTGTTTTCGGTTACATGGTGGGATTTTTTTGTGTGGTGTCCCATCCTTTGCAAAAGAATTTGCGAGCTAAACTAAATTTGGGTGATTGCGCCACAAAGTATATAAAATTTGCCTATAGGATCTTTCATCATTCTAAAGATGCTTTCAATGCAGATGCAGTGTGGTGAGTCACAGTTCGATCTGGTTTGAAAGGCTGGCTCTTTGAGACCTAATTCTGGGCAAAAAGTGAAGGGAAGCTGCATTCCCACTTCAAAATGTATTTTGGTGTATCAGGGTTTCATTTGGACATACCTTGAACTTTGAGGTTTATTCTTTACTATATGTAATTATGTTTTGTACTATATTACTCTATAGATAAGATGTAATAATAGAAAAAATATATTAATATGCATTTATAATATAGCTTAATCAAACCATAAATGTATAGATTATATTTAATGTTCTATACATATCTAGTATTTAGAATTCCAGTATTTTAATATATATCAAGCACCTTATAGAAGTGAGTGGTGGTATTTCAACAGAAGGTCAAACTACAGAGTGATTTATGGTTAAAGGCAGAAATAGGGAAAAGTGGCATTGTTTTGACTTTCTGGCATGTCTGTACAGCAGTTGTCATGGTAGGTACATAATTGGCAATCCCATGAGAGGATTTACTCTTGCAGAGAAGTGGACTTAACCTATGTGTGTTCTGACTTTGGGCAGGGATAGACAGTAATTGACTTGAGGAAATCATTGATGACAATATTTACTTAATATACAAATTATCGTCCATTAGATTATTTCCTGGTGTTATTGACCTTTTCTTATAGCTCTCCCTTCACATACCAGTGAAAAGTATGTTGTTGTTTTGGTTTTAATTGTTTTTGTCCTTTTTTCTTTAGTATATGTCTTATTCAATTAGTTTGGGAATAGAGTAAAGCTGTAGTTTACTTCTAGTCTAAGGGAACTTTTTCAATTCTCAAAGACATTTCTTCTGACTTCATTTATTATGCTCAGGACAAGCAGCAATAGCTGCTGTCTACGAGGTCTGTTTGGATTGTCCAAGCGCACCCACTGCTTAATCAAAATTGAACTACCCATGTTTCTTTTCTCTGAAGGTAGAATTGATATCTTAATTAGTTCTAGGATACAATATGCATAAATACATCTATTTGTGTCTCTGCAGTGAACTTGGTAATTTTGCTTCCCTTCTACTTCCAGATTAACAGAGATTATCTCAATTCCTTTTCCCGACAATGGAACATCAGGTGGATTGAACTGTAATTATATGGGTAGCTTCAAGGTCCTGCTTTAGACTGCTTTTTGCTAGAAATGAAAAAAAAAACCAAACCAAAACCCAACCCCACCAAAAAACCCAGCCCTATGATTATTTTAAGCCAGACTTTCCAGCTAAGGATGAAATCTGAATTATATTTGTAATGATGATTTTGTTATGTAACTGTTACTTTTATCCAAATAATATAACTTTGTTTATAATGTATATTCCCTGATTTTTAATGCAGTGCATAGCTTACTGGGTAGAAGGAATTTTGTGTGCTGTTCGCGGGCGATGACAAAGGAAAAGGAATTATGGCTTTTCAAAGTTTTTTGCCTATTTATAAAAGTACTATTTGTATTTAGCAAAGGATTGTGGGGCAGTGGAAACAAATTTACTTAATGTGTACTTTTAAAATTGTTACTCTTTAACTCACCCTAATTATATGATTTTGATTATTTTAGGAAACACATTAAATGGTCTTTTAATTCTGAAAGCAGACAACATTCAAAAGCGGTAAATACACACGTATTTATATGCTTTTTACTGTGCATATCAATATGCTTTAAGAGCATACTCAATGGAGTGTAACAGCATCTTCATAGTCGTTAAGAACCACTAATGTGTGGTTAAAAAATAATAATTCTGAAGACCTATTTACCTGATAGATTTAATGGTCCTGATGGAACTATTACAAGCTAAATAACAAAGCTTTTAAAAATGTCCTAAATATTTCTAAAAGACCTAATAGTTCCTAAGGAGCTACATTTATAGTCAGTTTGGCAAGCTGTACATGCCATTTAAGAAGCCAACACTATTTGCAGAATGAAATGATATAGGAATGAATAATCTGTTTATGATGCCTACAGCCAGCATGGCATTCTGCAGTTGTGAAATAAAATAATTCAGCTGAAATGAAGTTGTCTCCTTAAAAAAAACCCAAAAAACCCAAAAACCACAAAAAAACCCAACAAAAATGAGCGTGGCTCTGGTTGTCACATTATTTAGATGTTAGTTTCTTTACATTGTCTCCCAACAGAACTCTCATGCCTGAGTTAGCATTAAGTACTTCTCTGGTAGGCTGAAGTCCCGCAGAGGATGGTTGTGGAAGGTGAGACAGGTACAGTTCACAGAGCTACTGTCAAACCCTGAGAATGAAATATTCTTGGATTTTTCATCCAAGAAGGTAGGGAGATCTATATTGTTACAAAATTTCTAAGAAATTACTAAGAATTTTTTTCTTGATTAGTTTAGGGTAGTAGTAGATCAGTTAGCCATTAGTAGTAATGGCTTCTTGACTGTAGCCATTGCTACCTCAAATTCTGCATACGCGTGTCATGTACCGTTTTGTCAATCTGCACTAAACAAGAGGTGCAAGACAAACAAGCCGTGGGTACAAAAAGCATTGTTCTACAGAACCATAAAACCTGTACTACAGAAGCATTAAATCTCAGCCTGCCTGTCTTACGTCCTAGAGTAGATGTTCAACTGTCAATTTAAGTTCAGTGTCATCTAAACTAACTTCTTGATTATCTTTCCAGGCCCCTAGTGGACTCCATCTCACCCAGCTGGCATTCTATAATAAAGGCATCTCTTCCTAATGCCCCTTTCCTGACACGTCTCAGGCCAGTTCATCTGCAACAGCATTTTCAGGAGCTTACCTTTTTCTTCCAGCACACAGCCTGAACTCCTATGAGAGAGAATACATATTAAATATAGGATCACTGTAACCTTAGGGCTTTGATCTGTACACTAAAGCCAGGTCCATTTAGATAAGCACCCAGGAATGTGATTTCTGCCTTTAAGAACACTTTCCCATGCTTATGAATTTTCTTCTTTACTTCAGCTATGTATCTTTTCTCTTACCACATGAATCATTAAATATGAACTCTCACTGAGAATGTATATCTATATTTCTTGGAAAATGTGTATTACTTCACATTTATTTCTTTTATAAGACTAGAGGAGTTTTTTTTTCCTAAAATGATCTGTGAGTACCATGTAAAAACTCAGCTCTGCTGTGACGCCGGCAATACTCCTGGTGTGGCTGGACAGCTGGTGTGCTTTAGCAGATCCTTGTTTTACCAGATTTAATCTCTTCACTGTTTTCCCAACCTCATTTTTTCTACCTACTGTTGGTTTCCCTTTGTGCTTACATCATCCAAGACGAGTACCGATGCCAAGCACAGTGGAGCCCTGACTTCTATACAGAGGCCCCTGTGCATCACTGCTGTATAAAGGCCAATTCTGCAGTCAGTCCTTAGGTGACTTTGCACAGGACGCAATGCCGCTACTCAGGCTTACCGAGGCAGCATGCTTCACTTCAGTGTTTTGTGGCTCAAAAGATGCTTGAACCCAGAAGAGAAAACTGATTAAATATGATAATATCTAGAGCAACAAGCTTAATTACTGAGTAGGTGATTTTTTTTCTTAAACTGTTTGCTACTAATGAATATAAAATTGAAATATGTTGGATATTCACAGCTGTAAGTGAATAGCTGTAAGACACTACTGATTGTGGTACAGAATACATCTGTTTTTGTTGGGCTGGAAAGACAGTTCATTAGGAAAGCCAATACATAATTTGGGACTACATTTCCTTTTAGTTCTCTGACTTGTTTTTCTGTGCTCGAATTCTCTAGGGACTTTAGTTATCTCTTCAACTTTGAAAGCTGACCAGGTTTTAAAAAGAGTGGGTGAAGAACGGCTGTGTAACTGCCAGCCTAATGTCTAACATCTAGCTACTCTTGCATGGATAAAACTTTAGGAATGGTGGTGTTGGGATGTTAAAATCTGTAGGTATAGATTAGGTGTATATAGAGTTCAAACAAGAGTAGTGTAGATGCTATGGATAAAACAGTGAAGCTAATGCAAATGCAGACTTCTCTGGATCTCATTATACAAGAACAATTTCATTAGCTCACTGGAGTCAAGTACTTTTCCTGCTGGGCTGCTATTTCTGAGTCCAAAGCAAAAAAGGACAAATAATGTGTTTGCTCTTTGCTGTCTTCAGTTGTTCATTATGTTTAAAGAATTATTTCTACAAATAAAAGCACTGTCTGCACCTGGCTGAATGTATTTCTGGCTATATCAGCAGCAGTGCTTATCTGTTAAGAGTTGAACTGAGCTGCTAACGAGCAGTGGGCATCAGGAGCTTGACACTGGAATATGGAAAAAGATGTATTTTCCTGTGTCCTTCACACGGAGAATCGCTATTGCTCAGAGATTCTAGACACACGAACACATCCAGAATCTCAAAGTACAGAGTTGAGAGTAACTAAATACTTTGTGAGTTTATTATCTGAAAGACTCACCAGATTCTAAATTTCACATCTGTCTCTGGTATCGTGGGCCAAATGAAAACTCTGCATCTGAAGGGAATTGCAATTGGGAGTTTGGTACTGGAGCCAAAAGCTGCCATCTGTGGTTGTTGCTTTCTAGACTTGAATAAATTAACCAGCTTCTGAAAGCTGAATAAACCTCATCTTTGGGAATTTTGAAATGAAAATTGTACTTGGGATCACACCTCTAGTTCAGGGGGCTGGCTTGGCTAGATATGCACACGTTGAAAAATACAGAGGTATGGAAATTCTTTAAGGTTTGCTCCACTGATGTTAAAATGTCACAAAAGCAAAGATGTCTGTATATATGTGTGCATATCTGTCTATCTGCATATAAATACTAATAGCTCAGGTTCTATGCCACTTTCCAAAATTGTTGACAAATTCAAAATCTTTCACACTTAAACAGTAGCACGGTGTTCTGGCTCAACTGCAATTCCTGTTATGCCATCTCCTGCCTAAACTTACGTAAAATAGTGACTCTTATATGTTGTATTATTGTCTATGAGTTAAAGTTGAAAAAATTAGCGTTGCTTAGCCTAAGGAAGAGAAAAAATGTGTGAAGATGTACTAGCAGTCTTCAGATGCACAAGAGGTTGCTGCAGAGATTAAGGTAATGATGATAATGCAGATCCACAGGGGAAAAAAGCAAAAGGTAATGGGTTTAAATTGTAGCAAGAGAGATCTAGATTTGGCATTAAGAGAAGCTTTCTAACTGAAAGCTTAAAATTAAGCACAGGAATAAATGACTTGGGGAAAGTGGAATTTTCATAACTGAAGGCTTTTAAAAAGAGGTTAGATGGATGGCTCTATGGAATGACTCGAGTTGTATATCCTGCTTTTTCAAGCTAATTCACTGTCTTATTGTTCTGTCTCTATTGCTTGATTCCTTTTTTCTTTGATCTTGTTTCTTTCCTTTTTTGAATGTACTAGTATTTGGAAAAAGTTCTTGCCCAAGTGTATTGTCATAGGAAAATAGTTTGTCAGACACACTGTTTTAAATGGGCAGTAAACCCCCTGATATTTTCTTGGTTGCTTATTTTCATTAAATGTCAAGTTTTGAGCTGGAAATTCAAGAGTCTGTTGTTTTGGGGTTTTTTAATATTTTTTTTAAAAGAAGGGTCTAATTGATTAAACCAGTTGCAGTTAACCACCTTGGAATCTGTAATTTAAAGCTAGATTTTTTAAACCTTGGACAATGAATTATGAGGAAAATCGTTATGATGAACTTTGAGGCAAAGCAATTGCTTTTGTTAAAGTCTGACTGTCTACAATCACAGGATCACCTCTAATTATCCTTGAGTGCCTCTTTCTAATCAGAAGGCTGCCCTGGGCTTTACGGTTTGGCTCTTGAGACCATGCATTTGACTCAAATGTGTTATTTAAAAGTGAATGCACCCTTGCCACATCATCACTCTTTTTGTTACTGAAATTCTTACCATCACTGCCTCACGGAGCCAGCTGTTCCTGGTGTGTAACCATCATGCTTGCCACACGTAAAAAGTTGTGAACTCCTGGAGCACGGTGGTTTTCCCACATCCCACCCTGCCAACATCCACTCTAAAGCAGCTATGCATCATTTTTAGATGTGAGCAATGAGAAGATATGAGGCAAAGTCTTGGATTGCCGCTGGAAACAAAGAAAAAGCAAAGCATTGCAATTGCTGCACTTGAAAGTGGAGAGACAGTCCTTGAAAACAGAGCTGGATTTGTTACCAGCACTGATAGCAAGACAAGTATCTTAACGGGGAATATGATTATTTGTGATCTTCAAGGATTTGGATCTAGTTCAGTCTTGGGCATTGCTGTTTCTTATTAAGTAGGCTTAATTAGGTGGCCTCAGGACTTTAATTATAATCATACAAGGACAATGCTGAGCACAATGGAAATGAATTACCAGTTAAAAAAAACAACCCAAGCAAAAAACCCCCACCCAAACTGCAACCAATATCACATCTATTTTAACTTTTAAGACAAAGAAGTGTTTATAATTCCTTGTGTGCCGTGGTTTTGCCTGAGAGCTAGACAGACATCATATTGCAGCTGTTCTAGGGGTACGTACAGACACTTTGGGATTTTGATTTTTAGTTATAAGGCTGGAGTTAGCTATAGAGTTGAATTCCTAGTAAATTATTTTATGTATGGGGGTTTTTTAATCTTTACTGCTACGTATTAAATATTTGTGGACTTAAAACCTAAAGTGAAATCTGTTTCTTATTTTACTGTTGAACTGGAGGCTTCGGTCACGTATTGAGTTGTGTTGAACCTGATGCTTAATCTTCCTGCATCTGCCTGTCTCTTGTTGATCTCTCATTGCCAAACAAGGAATTTAGGAATATTTGAATGTGGTAAATCATATGGTAGTTTGAATATGGTAATTCACCTTTTGATTTGAAAACACACAAAATATGAATAATTGTAGGAAATCTTCTATGTCACACAGAGTTATTGGTGTATCTGGTATCATATCCTGCCACATCCCATATCATGCAATGAGCAAATATTAAAAATGGGTTCACTGCTTGTTTGTTTTATGTCCATAATAAATATTTCTGTTTAATGGAATTGAAACATTAAGACCATGTGTAAATTAACACACCTCCCCAAAATATAAAATATAAAGCTGAAAATGTTCTTTTTTTTAAGTTGTGCAAGAAGTTAAATGCCTTCATTTCACTGGAATGTATCTATAAAGTGTAGTTATTTGTACCCTTTCCGCTTTGCTATATCCCTTTAATATTTTCCATTTAGCGGATGAAGTGTTTCAAATTACAGATGTGAATATTAATGTGCAGGTGTTTTACTTGTTCTGAAAATGTTTTCATAAGGTCAGGTCTAACCACTGAGCAGAACTGCAGCCTTGTCTTAGAGAGAGGGGATGTTTGTGGCCTGAAGACAGGTTGGGGGTAGAGAAAGTGTCCGAGAGGTGTGTGGGATTAGACGCACCCATGATTTTCTTTATGGTTCTGATTGAATAATTCTGAATCTACGCTGATTTGCTCACTTCTGTAATCACTATAGAAATTGGTTAATACCTACCGATGACACTTATTTCTAGATTGCTAGCAGTGCAAACCGTATCCCCCAATTCAGATCAAGTTGGATTCTGATTTTTAGCTGTAAGGCGGGAGTTAGCCACCTTACCTATAGAGCTTAATGTACGCAATAAGAGAACATTCACCATATTTATGCTTAGCAGTTGGCATAATTGAGTGTTTTATAATAAGCATTGAAAAGATTAGAATTTGTCAGCAGTTTTTGCTGGAAAGAGACAAGAAAGAACCACAGTACGCTTTTTTGAAAATACCTTCTCAAATCATTATTTTGCATTTTTTTATCAATGTCTGATGCAAGATCTGAACTGTTTGAAAATGTACTTTTTGAAAAAAGGACACACTTTTATGTTTGAAACCGAGATCAAATCAGATAAAACAATATTTATTACTGACAGCAGATATTTAAGCAACACTATAACTTAATAGGCTGAATAGTAATATTAATATGTATATGTTTGAGACCAGAGATTTTTGCGTACCTCATGAAGTTTAAATATATACGTAACAATACATAGGTGCAATGTCAGTAAGCCTTTCAAAGGCAACATTTCCCCTTCTTGAAAGTGGGAATGTATGCAATTTAAAAAACAAAAACAAACCCCAACAAACAAAAAAACCCCAGCAAAAGACAAATATTTAGTCAAGGCAGTTGACTCATGCTAAGTACCAGTATGGATTCATAAGTAAATTTAATGCTTGAGAATAACTCACTGATCTTGGCTATTGCTTTTGTTTAATTGGCTAAAGTGAATGGATGCATGTATGTAAACATGAGCTGGATATGGAATGGATAGAAATATCTCCCTGTTCATTGTGTACTTGATATTTGATTGCCTGATAAATAAAAATTGCTAGCTGAACTAACAATATCTATTGATTTTACTGCTGAAAAAGCATACATACTAAACAGAAAGGATTCAGCCCAGGCAGTTTCTAGCCTTTATTGTTCTGTTGCTATTGCAATGAGAAAAACTTCCTCTGGCCAGTAGAAGCGATACATGGGAACTCGTTACATCAAGGTAAGTTTTCAAAATGGATGATGACGTAGAGCAGTTATGAGATTGATAAATTTCAGGAGGCAGGTAAGATATGCTGTCAAAATTTCCTACACCATACTGTATTAATAAGAAAACAACAAAACGACAAAAAAACCCACCCCAAAACTGAAATCTGTTTTCTTTTGTTTTCCTTTTTTGATACTTTATGGAAGACTAAGAGCTGAGTTATTAAGGAATTGATCAAATTTTTTATTTATTAACTTGAGATTTTTGTCATCTGACGTCAGCAAGAAGGAAATTTGTTTGCATAGGTTAGGTGACTTGAGTACAGCAGAACACATGGAATGAAAATGCAAAGCTAAGCCCGTGGGTGCAATGACCTGAAAAGTGCAGTCTTCCCTCAAAGGATTATATCCCACCTGATTATTTTTTTTTTCTTATTCAGTTCTCACAGGGGAGTAATCACATAGCATAGAAGGATAACAGCTACCTCAACCTTATGGTTTCACTGAGGCATTCCCTGCGTTGTTAGGGCTGTCACATGTTAGTTATGAAACCCTGTGTGGGAAGAATCAATGTTCTGTACCTCAGCTATGGTCTGTGCTACCAACACTGGAAGTAAGAGACAGTACATCAGTCTGAAGGGAAAACGTCAATGCTTTGGTATTCTGCCAGAGGAAAGGAAAATATCTATCTCTCTAAATTTTCTTCAACTAGGAAGGTGCAAAATAGTTTTTGAGGACAAAGGGTGAGGAAAATAAACATATTGGACAGAGTCTTTCCTTGATGCCATGCTTACGACTATTTTCTTTATGTCTGTATCTTTCTTCTTTTTTCTTGTGGTACTAGTGAAAACCCTTTCCATATTTCCATGTGCCCATAAACGTGTGATACAAGTAACAAGATTCAACTAGTGCATGCACGCCGCGGGGGGATGTGGATTACAACAGGTGACAGTTGTACCCTTGGTACTGTTTGTCATTGCAGAGCATTTCTGTGGGGATGATGTTGGAGAAGAGATTTAAAAAAAAAAAAAAAAAAGAATCTGGGGAACATTAGGGGTGGCTTTGAAGATTATTTACTGCAAAATCCTGCAGAGAAGGAAAGGTCCTTTGCTTCTAGAGTTAATGTGCAGAATTAGGGAGAGCTTGTGGGAAATGACTGAATCTGAAAAGTTTTATAATGTATTTCAAATTATAATTTATGGTCACGTTGAGCTGAGGAGTTTGAATTCGCATTAGAAAACCTTCAACATATGTTAGTTAAATACAGTAATTCCATCTTGTTCAAACATCATAGACACGCTCTGCTGAGTCACTCCCTATTGCTTTATGCAGAACATGCTTTGCTTGCGCCTAAGGAGCGGTATTAAAGAGACTGCTGAGTACAGCGAGCTTTAACAAAGAGATCTCAAAGTAAACACTGACATTTGTTACTGCCTCTCTCCAGCACTGCTGAAAGTCCCCGGGAACTTGGGAAATTGAGCTGTCAGATCTATGAAGATAAAATGAAACTTTGTTCTATGGCTTCAGTCCCTTAGGAAAGTTTTTCAGGTCATTTAGCATTAGTATTGTGCGGAGGCCTTATTATTATTTTCCTAAAAATTATTCCCTCTTGTTGATAAATATAGAGTGACAACTTGGCATTGCTATTAGCCCATTTCTGTTTGGTTAAGGCAATGCCTTAAAAATTGACAACGCATTTCGCAGTCAGCTTGCCTCGTCCATCAGCAGGACAGGATGACTGATGTGTGTCAGATGTAACCACTGTATCAATTGACTTGTAAATTCTAGTTAAGCAGGTTGCAGTATGACTTGGCAAGTCAGCACAAAGTGCTCGGGGAAGAAGATTCACTTCTCGCTGTTTCCAAGCATAAACATAGCTGCTGTTTAAAAAAAGATAAAGATCCAGGGGAAAAGTGAAATGACAGTGAAGCCAACGTTTGACCCTTTGAAATTGTTGAACTGGGCCTTATTTGAGGTTTTGGTAGTCTAATTTGAGAGGAGGTAAACCTCAGTATTTATATATGTCTTATTAACACTTTCTTTGGACTGCTGCTCTCATGAGCTTTTACAAAATGTATATGTTATTGTTGTGTTTCAATGGTATATCTCTGAAATTGCGTAGCAATATAACCTCATCCTAAAAAACCCCAATAGTTCTAAATAAAAATACCCCAAACCACCTCCTGATTTTCAGTTCCATGATTAAGGGCCTGGAAAAGGCTCTAGGGACTTAATGTGGGGTGGAGCAGTTCTGACCGATGTTTTGCTCTCAATGTATCCTTTGAACCTGGGAGAATAGAAAGCATCCGTCACTGGTGTACCAGTATTTCAGTATTAGTCTTCATGTTCTGCTGGGAACTTGGTTAAGCAGGTTTTAACCCTTTTTAACCCATGCAAGCAGATCAGTGCGTAATAAAAGGTGAGGATTGGTGCCTGATTTCACAGCTCAGCCTTCCCTCCAGGAAAAATAGAGCTGGGAAGATACAGCTAGTCTCTTTACAGCCCTAGATGACTAAACTGTGTAGCTATGCTGGTGAAAAATATAACGTGGACGTAGCATTAAATTCATGTTTACACCTTCAGGCAACTGTACTGTGAACACTGGATACTGGATGCTCTCAGGGCCTATCGGTTCTTGCTGACTATGAAGGGGTGTTATGGTTTCTGGTATCAAGTCCCGCAATCTGCATGTAGGATTCTGTTTCCTGAAGACAATAATCTCTTTTCCATTACTTCCTATGCTCAGATGGCTAAGGACCAAAAGAGTAAAAGGCCAAAATCCAACATTTCTCTGTCAATAGCTGTACACGCAGCAAGAAAAAGCCAACCTTTATTACAGAGATATGTTATGTTCTTTACAAGCAGACTGTTGTTACTAAAGTAATGGGAACTTCATTACATGTAAAGAAAATTGTTTTCTTTGGGACACTACTTTTTTTGGCTCTATGTGCGTTTTAGGATACTTTCCTCATGGGTACAGTCAGTACTTCTGCCAAACTGTGAGCTCTAATATTGCCAGGATTTTATTTAACTAGATGTCATTTGATTTATAATCCAGTGATTTTAATTTAAGAATTAGTAAACCTCAGATAACAGTACAGGTCCCAGGTAGAGTAACTTCCCATGTAAATTCAGCTTGGTAAGTAACCAGCGAGCTGGCTCTGTATTTGAAACAGATCAAAACACCAGGAGTCGGTACTGGCTGTTAAATGTCCCTCCGGTTGGTGGAGTGACATTTGGACGTGCAAGACAAGGTATAAGATACAGCTCATCTGGAGCTGCAGCTGTGTTTGAATTTAACAATTTCCTGTGGGTCCGCAGAAGCGGAGATATCTGCAGCAACTGGAAGTTGCAGCGCTGTCCTGGCCAACAGTGCGTTGCAACCCTAAGGAAGGTTCTGTTCCCCGCCACAGAAAGTGGCACAGCAAATAAATGTGCTCAGGCATTACTCATCCTGACGTAAATGTAAGAGCAGATTCTGCAGCTTGACTTGTGTGCTGTCATAACGTGTGCACGAACACTCGTGATGTGAATGTTCAGTTCACACTTCTCTGAGCAGACTGACTGGTGTACATTGTGTGCTGATGTTTCCTTCCTTTTACTTCCTTGTGTCTGTGTTCCCTTTCCAACGCAGTAAGGCACCGACATTATATTCAGTTTGGTTTATTAAAGCCAAGCAAGTGTCAAAATGTACATCTTGGTATAATTTCATTTGCAAATCCACTTATGGTAAAATCATTGTTTTTTTTTAAAAAAAAGGTAGTCTTGTAATTTCAGAGAAGTGTATGATGATGGACACACTCTAAAAGTCTGTCTTGTAGCAGTGGATCTTCCTAACGTACAAATCCAATGGTACTCTTAAGTCCGGACTAGTTTTGATCCGGAGCGTGGGCTGTCTACTGTGCGCTACAACATAGGGAATACTGAAGAGCTGTCAGTGCTGTAAGGATTGCAGTGCTGGGAGAATTTTTTTTTTCTTTGAGCAACAGGAACATGGGAACTCCTGTAATCAAATAGACTAGGGAGCAGCACAGGTTTGTAGCGTCTGCTGCGGGATGTTTTGTAGCAAAGTATGATAAATTTCCTACTGGAAAGCTACATGCTATCTTACAAGGACAACAAACTCTTTCTTATGGGAAGACTAGAGAACAAAAGCAAGAATATTATTATGCCACTGTAGGAGTTCTTGCTGTGTCTGTATGTTGAAGACTGGGTTTAGTTTTATTCTTTTTATTTAAAAAAAAAAAATATCAAAAACAACTGGAGAAAGACAAAAAGGACAGCCGATAATAGATGTGTGGAAAACGATGCAACTGGTTGTAACAACCCAGCAAACAAACCCTCTGTTCAAATTTGCTGAGTTAAGATTCCTGTATCAGAAATGGAAGACTGAAAGCTATAAAGGGCTGGCATTGCTCTGCCACGCGGTAGGAAGACCTTTAGTTGAAGTAAGTTTATAGAACAAAAGTGTCTTTTAGTAGAGCAACTTTCTTCTCCTCTGCCTCTTGTACCTTTTCTGCATCATCCTCTCAGTACCTGGTTTTATGTGCGTAAGGACCTGCTCATTGTACCCTTGCATCCTGGTTAAGCAGTGCTTCACTGAGCCCTAGGCAGGCAGTGGGCAGGACGTTTAAGACATGCCATGTGCCTTTTAGAGGCAGGTAGGTACCAGCTCCTCTACACATTTGCACAAACTCCTCCTTTTATGGGATAGTCACACAGGGAACAGAGCAGCCACTGGCAAATCATTCATCAAATTGTAATAAAACCGTGTGGGCAACGGATGGGTTATAGACAGCTAACACAAGGGCACGGAGGAGAGAACTGGGTGTTGATGCTGTTCACTTCTGGCGAAAGAGAAAAGAGACTGAGTGATCGAACTATAACTCTGGGTCAGAAACCGCGTCTGGTTATAGCTAGGTATCCATGCCGAGTCCATCGCTAAGGTGAAATTGGTGAAAATTTTCATGATGCAGTTTTCAATAAAAATTTAGAAAATTGCTAAGTCACTTTTATAAATCAAGAGGAACTATTTCAAATGTTTCTTCATTTAAAATGTTTCTTTTATCCTGTAAGCTTTCTTCAGAAATTGTTTAATCCTCCTAACAGCTTATTTTTAAGGAAATTCTGTCAGTGTTTTGAAAGTATTAAAGATCTTCTTTCCCTGGAATTTGATGTCTGTTTCAGAAGCGAATTCTCACCTGTCACACATAATTTTGAGTTGCTAACAGCCATCTGCTTTGACTGCACATCATCGTGCCTTGAAACTAAACCAGCCACAAACCCTTTTGATGCCCAGCTCTACTCAGGGAGCAACAAGAGAGATGAAAGTTTCATCATGAATAGATGAAAGTATTTTAGTTACTTTAAGCAACAGGTTTTAGCTTGTGGAGAAGTTAGATTTCAGTGGCTTATTTAGTACATGATTCAGCATTATGACTTCAAAGGGTCTGTGTTTGGAAGCCTCGTTAATATTAACAGGGCTTGGTCGTGAGCTGGCTCAGGTTGCCACACAGGCAAGTGATGGTCTCTCTGGCCCACATCATTGCCACGTTTCCCTCTCCTCCTGGGGACAGCTGCTGCTTTTCTGTGTGTCATCAAGAAAAGGCTTGTGCCTTAATTTCTTTGGTTTTGGGGGCTGTTTGGGTGCATTTGCGTGCCTCTCAGGAGAGTACGTCTGCCCTCTCTCCTTTGCTTGGAGGTTTTTCTGAATACGAACTACTCTATAGTAAGACAGTAATCATTACAAAGAGCTCCTTTTACCGCAGCCCAGGGAACGTAGATTACTTTGAGAAAGCCTAAATAGAGGCTTTCTTCCCTTATTTTAAATGGACATATTCAGTTTGTAAAGGGCAGCCTGAGTTCCATAAGTGGAACCGGTTATCTATCCTTACGTGGCCGGATTGGTGCTAAGCGTGCTCTCAGGAACACGTGGAGTGAAGGGCTGTGCTAGAGACAAGGTCCTGGATCTGATATTCCTTGAAGGTTTCTCTGTCCGGCCAAAAGGAAGTCAAGCCACCATTCGGTAGGCATGTGCCCTTTCATTTCCCATATTGATACAGGTATGTGTTCTGCCTCCACCTCTGGTTTGAGGAATTCATTCTGAACGGTGGCAATGAATACTAGAGACTCCGAACAAATAGAGAATGTCACTGTCAGAAATATCTGCATATATGTCATGGTATTGTTGTCTGCCAAGGGTGAAGGAGTGAAAGGAGTACACTTGCATAAGAGATGATCAATTTGGTTCTGAACTGTTTCACTGATAAAAATTGTGACTAATACAGAAGTTAAGCAGAATTACAATGCTTCTGAACTAGGTTTGTGTCTGTGTAGGTCATCCTGTTGCCACTTTTCCCCTTGAGTTTGAGTTAATGGAAGGATTCTCCATTTTTCTGGAGTTTTGATTCAGGCCCATCATGCTTTTGCTGAAATGAATTTGTTGTTCCCTGAAAGTTGAAAGTTTGCTGATGTTGGCACATTTCAATACATGCTTTAGTTGTCAGCTAAATAGCTTAGAAAAGGTGGATGCTTTTAAGCAAGTCATTAGCAGGAGAAAGCTTTTATGTGAAAATTCAAACTTGGCGTATATTTGTGGCCTTGAAAGAGTGACAAAATTCAAACTGTTTCTATAGGTCATAGATTTCGATACAAGTGACTTCTCTGGCCTAGCTAAGGTTTCACTTCCATACTGCCATCTTTGAGGAGAAATCTTTAGGAGGATGACATAGGTACAGCACAGAGTGGTACCAAGGGACATTCTCATTCAGTTTCTAATGCAGTCACACGTTTTATCTCTAAGTTGTAATATCTTAAAGCACTACAGAGACATTGAAAATTCTTGCAGAATTTGACTGCTGTGATTCCAGTTTCTAGAATGTGTTGTGCAAACAGGCTTAACCCAATGGCAGAGAGGAGGGAGTTAGTTGTGGGGAAGCGATACAAGAATTTTGCCTTAAATTCGTTTATTTTGCATTTAATTCTCTGCAAGTTACAGTATTGCTCAGAGCATCTGCTTTTTATTGCCTGCCTTTTCTATTGTTACTATATTTTTACTGCTGGTTTTCTTAAACTGACGTGTGCTGTAGCATGTTAGCACTATCTACATAATTTCATAGCTTGTATACCTTCATAAACTTACTGTGCAAAGTATTATTTCTTGCAAGCTGTATAGATTTATTTTTCTTAAATATACAAATTTTAAATTGCCCTTAGGACTCATGCCATTTATTCTTAAATTGAATCTTATTTTTGTAATCCAGTTTCAACTGATAGAGCATTCCTCATATTATACTGACAAAAATAAACACGGTGCTATCTTGCCAGAGAATTATGTGAGCATGTAATAGCTGCATGCAACTGAATTCTCATTTTACTTCTATTTATTGGAGAGCTATCCTAGGATTTTGAATTGATTCCTCACTTTTGTTTGCATTTCTATGTATTTCTTCAATAAAAAGGAATCTCCTGTTATTTCAGGCCTCATCAACAGTCCTGAAAAATAACATGAATAATAGTAGTGTAACAAAAATTGAAATCCATAACTGTAGTTTTCTTTCAGTCCTACAAGAAATCTCTGCTAAACCAGCAAGCATTCAGAGCAGAAGGTGGCTTGTAATTGCAGCTGTTCATTGAAACTTCATTCAGAGAACAGTTATTATAGCTATAACATATTAAAAAATAACAGGTGGTGCATACATTAAATTTTGTTCTGAATAAGGCAAACTTAGAGTTAAAATCCTCTTAGGAGGAGCTACCTGCATTGTGGGCAGTGCACAGCATGCCGCTCTAATAGGCGATGAGGGAAGGTTACATATCAAATGTACACAAGGTGTGAGTCACGACTGTCACGTTAGAGTAACAGCAGTCCATACAGAGGAGATTTTATAATGTTGGGCCAACACACACATTTTAGTATTTCTGCCTAGGCATATATAGGCAGAAATACTAAATATATATAGACCTGTATGTAATATACCAAAGATGTGAAAAATATATTCTGGTCCTTTTATAAAAAAGACTATATGTAGATACCAGTTAATTTTATAATAAGAGATAGCCATTTAATTTGTAAACTTCAAAGATTCATGTAATTGTTCCTTGTAACATGATGATGACGCTTATGTTTGATTATGTTCTGAAGTCTCGGTCCTAGAAACGTGCATATAACTGAACTTGTCTTAAGCAGTTTGGGGCAGGAGAATGTAAGGTGGTTAAAACACATTTGCTATTAGCATAGCATGAATACTGTGCCATTAACGGATCTTGATGCCAGTTAGATATTAAATTAGATTTGTCCATAGCTCCATTCTGACTGATGCCACAGAATCACATTAAAAGTATCTTTTACAAATAGTGTTTTCTGTGATAAGGCAGGAGACCACTCTGGAGAAATAAATCTGAAAACTATCATTGATCAAAAATGATGTAGTATAAGAAATCTTTCTGTGCCCAGGGAAAAAAAATAAAAAGTCAGGATACATTCCTGTGTCTGAACTTTTGTCCTTAAATTCAGTTAAAGAAAATGTTGGAGAGTTTGTGAATTTAATATTTCCTGCTGGTATGTTTCAATGATGGAGTGTGATGGGAGTATGTTTCTGTGAAATTTCTAGCACAACACTTTGTTTCAGTTGGTGCAAACCAGGAATCATTGCAGACATTATATGTGGCTGTTTTGAGTAGAATTACAGCCCAGCTGGGTTTCTTTGAGCTTCCAACAAAGACAGCAAGTTTTTATTTCTTATCTGAACTCAGCTGAAATTTTGTATTTTGAGGTCTAGCAATCAGTACTACCTGTACCCAAGGGCAGTACTGATTTTCCAAGATATGTGGCGATGTTTACTGGCTATTACAGTGCAAGGATGAACTCTTCAAACTGTGAGACCTCGGTGATGATTATCATCACTCTACAGATTCTGTTCCTGATTGTCTTTTAACACTCCTAGATAAATGTCCCTGAGAGACTTGTAGGTTACTGAAAGCTTCTGCCTCAGTAAACCTAAAGTAATTCTACTCAGGAGATAAATAGGCAATGTCAGACATCGTCATTTTAGCACTTTTCTTTGTGACTACGTTTTGAAAGTATTTATTTAACTCTCGGGTTGTTTTGTCTTTTCCTTCACTTGATTTCACTGCAGATCCTGCAATGATCTACCCACTTCACTGACTGTTTGAGGATTAGGAAATGTTTAACAATTCTGTTGTGCAGATGTATTTAGGAATATTCTAGGTTTCTTTTTGCGTTGCTTACATTCTTCATTTTCAGGAAACATCTCCCCATATTTTTTCCAGGGCTTCATTGTTCAGTATTTTGAAGCTGCTTCTTGGCATATTGAAAAGGTAATTTCCTGTTGGGGAAAAAAAGGTTCCTCTCTTATTTCTTAAATTACTCTTTCCTGCTGTGCATCTCCGGTGTTAGTGTTACATCTGTTCCCTTTAACCTCAACAAATACACCATTTTTAGAAAAGCCACTCTTTCCTTACAGTTCTAATCTTTTGGGCTCTTGATTAGCCATTCCAGACTTCTATTTATTTTTCTACTGTGCAATCTCATGCTATTAGACACGTTCAACTGCAAAATGAATATTTGTATAACTTTACATGATAGAACATTAACATGCTTATCATTTCTAGTAAATCTCATATTTTTCTTGACTCATTGAATCTGTAAGTATATTGGCAGCTCCTGACAACCATTATCTTTGGTTTGTGATACTAAGACTTCACAGAGGAGTTTACATTAAATATAATTCAGGACCATGGATTTCAACAATGAAAAATTTTCTTATATATACAATAAATAAAAATTTTACAATATCCAGTAAATGATTGTTCTGTGAATTTATATTTTCAAATTTATTTCTAAGTAACCTTTGATTTGATTTACTGAGTGCCATCTGTTGGTAAAGGGAAGTGTTCTTTATTGCTTTCTTTAAAGATCATTTTCACTAGTATAATATAATATCTATAAATATATGCAAATATTAGAGTTTAATTAAAGTTTTTTTATTATTTTAAGTGAAATTTGTTCTCCCACATAGCTTAAATATAAAGCTGAATACATGCAAAGACTATATATTCAAAATTGATCCACATTCCATTGCTAATTACAGATTGTAAAATAGGTATAAGATTGTCTATTTAGAGTCCCTGCTCTAAATAACATAGTTGTGGGGTTTTCTTTCCTCTGTGTACAATAGGAATGTATTTCTGCTGTGTAGAATAGGAAGCGAAAACCCCTTCACTGATTGCCAGATTCACTACGCCATACAGCGCGGAAAGGCCTCGGGCACCACTTGCCCACCAGCCGCGAGAGGGACAATTCTGCTGTTGTGGCGCTCAGCGTGGGAACATCGTTCTTGGTGTGCCTGGCCAAAAGCTTTGGGAGGTTCCTTCTAGAGAAGAACTGTAATATATGAATCTATTAGGGACAAATGGGAAACATGGGAAAGGCAGAACAGTTGCATTAGCCTTACGGGAAAGAACTACCACACTGGGGAGACACACATTCACCAGTCCACCCAGTCCCATGGTTTTGTCGCTTCTCTATTACGTTCCAGACAGGTGACAGAGTTCAAGGCAAATTTTTCAGAAAACAGTGCATGCATGAACATACAGGATCTATAGACTGATCAAATGCAGACTTCTGCTTCCATGAAAACCTATTAAGTAAACTTAGAAGAAAAATAGGACTATTTTTTACACACACTCCCTCCCACCCCCCAAAAACATGGATCTCCACTTAAAAGTTTTCCCTCTGTGCAAGCAGGAGAGAAATTTTCCAGTCGTTTTCCTTTCTTGAATTCATGGTTTGGAGAGAAAGAACACCATTACCCAATTTCCTTTCCATTCCATTTCCTTCTTTCCACTAGAAGGAGGAAAGATTTCTTCTTGTGTCCAGTAATTCCCTCCCAAGTTCTTGCTTCAAGGCCCAGCCTTTGTGGCTCTGAATACTTTCTGCACAGAGCTGAGAATCCCTTGGTATCCCCAAAACCATACGAGATACAAGCTTCATGGAGAATCGGACCCTTACACAGACGAGATCCTTAGCTTTACTTTTCTGTTATAAAGCTTCATGCTTATGCTGAAAATGTATGACAAGGGACCTGTTTTGAATCTTTTTTTAAGCTGCAGATGGTACACTGAAAATAGGCTGTACTGTACTATATGTTACCTTGATTTATGTGAAACATCACATATTGATGTCTTTATAGACAGCAACTTAGTGTTTCAGAGGAGTCTGCATGTTACAAAAAGGGCAGCAGGTGTTATTTAGACTAAATTGACCTTGAAATTGATTTCTTTATTTTATGACTTACTGAGGAGAGATTAATACTTTTTTTTCCTGCAGCCTGAAACAATTTACATGGTAATAGAAGGCATAGTCAGTCAAATAAATTGCTGGAAGTAGTAGTTGTTCCAAGAAAGAAAATATGGATCTTACTTGCATTGATTCTTTCTATCCCCAGGGAGTAGCTAAGACTTTTAACACTGGGGAAAGACTGCCAAAATTTATTTTTCCCATTAAAGGCAGAAGAATGGATAGTAATGTCTGTAAGCTGACATCTACTCTAAACTTTCAGTTGGAAGGGTGGGGAGAAGGGTGTGCCCTATGCAAAATTTAGGGAGGGTTTTAATGCTATTTCATGACTTCTGTAAGGGCAGATGGATAGAAGAGGAAATAATATGAAACTTCTGGAAAGCCTGATGTGGAGACAGCGCAGCTGCCCTTTATAACAGTGTAGACCTTGATAATAGCCTGTAAATGGTTGTTGCAATGCCACCTTTGAGTACCAAGCAGGAATCCTCTCAAAATGCAAATGTTCATGAAAACAAGACACCTAAAAGAAATTACCTGGAGGAAGCACTAATAGGAACAGGAAGTATAGTTCTATAGGAGGGGGAATATAGCTCTATAAGAGGGGGAAAGAGGTTTTTCTTTGCGCTGCCACGAATGCTGCGATGCTGAAGTGACGTTATTCCATTTCCTGTAGGCTCCAAGACAAGTGCAGAGTTAAAGAATTTCAGTGGCATAATACTTTGCATAACCTGAACATATATGATGTGGTATTATGATATATTACCTGAAAAGGAGTGTGAATGCAACTCCACAAAAGATTTTTGGTTTGTTTTAGATACAGAAAGTGTATAGGAAAATGTCTTATACATGAAAATCATTATGATCATCCTGGGACTGGGAATAGAGAATTAATCTCTTTTGTCTGTCGGAAAGCTGCACCTGAATGCTATTATTGCAGCTGTAGTGAATGAACAATTATTTCAATCTTTGTAAAAGAAGAGGAAGAGATTGGTGTTTGGCAGACACCAGTCTGTCCAGACCAGGCTTCTGGCACTACTGGGGAAGGGACTTAGGCTCTTGCTAACAGGCTTGGATTAGTTTGGGCTATTGTTGGAATTCTGTCCCCCCAAAAATATCCTTTGCCTGAGGAATTTTGCTAATTTTCCTTTTTTTTTTTTCCCTGGCTCAGTGTGCCCTGGATTATCACAGGTGGCAAGCGTGTTATTAATACGGAGCACATCATAAGCTTTGCAAGTAGGTGTCCCATATGCAACATTGGTCCAAAGCTGTTTATTAATTTGTTACTGGTTCACAGAGCTGTGCAGTGCTTACAAATAAGCTGGGGTGGGAAGTATATTTGCAAGATACCTGTTTAAAATGGCATATTTGTTTGGAACTGAGGGCATTGCCTTCTGGAAAAGCCAGCCTCGTGTAGAATAAAATCTGCTGTCTCTTTGTATGTCTGCCAGCCTGCCCCTCCTAAAGAGTTTCGCAAGAGCAGCACCCCTGCAAAACGGTTACCTTGTGGGGTTTGAATTCGTACGGTGCTCTTCACAAGCACTGTGAAACTATGATCTAAGGTCAGCTATGCAACCTACTGCACGATAGCTCTGTAACAAGAAAGAGCATGCTAATTAGAAGACAGAGTGGAAGGTAATGGACATCGAATACAAATAGTTGAACACAGATTCTACTGTATCTCTACATACGTTCTGTTTGTATGATGTGCGTAAGAAAGCAGAAGTAGGAAAATGGCGATGAGGTGGCTGAACCGTGGGGGGTGGCAATAAGGCAGAGTAGCTAAGGTGAAGGAAAAGATGAAAGTAGGAGAGTGAAATGAGTGAATGTGAAGAAATCCTGGAAAAGTAGAAAATGCACAGCTTATCAGTGCTACAGCGGTGAGTAAGGATGTGGAAGCACTATTAAATTATGCAGAGGCTAGAAAACAGAACAGAGGATTCGGTTGGTGGTTTTGTTTGATGTCGGTCATGGAGAGCTTGCAGCTTCTCACAGCAGACAAAAATGACTGCTGTCCTTCGTGGGAAACAGATGCAATTGGACTGCAAGAATTTGGCTGATTGTGATGGCACTTTTGCATCTATATACGTGTTGTAAAGTCTGTTTCTTGGCATTTCCTATGAAGTTGTCAATGCATACAATGGCTAAGTTGAACAGAGAACAACTGATATTCCTATTTATACTTTTCAGAAAGTAGTACACTAAGTGGATGTTCACTGCATAAGGAGGCCCTTTTGTGACTTGTAATACATTGAGGAAAAGTTAAAAATAATGAGAATGCTTTTGATACTGCTGGAGAGGTTAATTTTTGTAGCCCATAAATTCTTTTCATGTGTCAGTGGCAAATGTAATATGTTTCAAGCTGCTGTGTTTCTGCAACAGCTGTCTCTCTTTTTTTACAGAAATTAAGCTTCTTTTTAGGTGAGAAAGTGGTGTATATATATTCATCCATATATTAATGGGTAAACTGAGATGCAGAGGAGTGAAATGTGTAAACATCATGCAGAGAAGTGCTAGAGAATTCCTATCAACTCTGAAATATATGCTGTCTAGTGGATCATAGCACATCTCCTATAAATAAAAGATCTGGAAGCTTAATATCTGGAGGCATACTTGAAAATAATAATAATAATAATTAAAGTTAGTTCACAGCAGTTACTCTTGGCTGTCTTTGCCAGACATGCCTCCATTTCAGCTTACCAGACTTTCATTCCCAAACATTAGGAGGAACTGTGGAGCTTCACTTCGACATGCAAATCTGATCTTATTGACAGGAAAGGCAAGACAACAGGCGGCTACCCCTGGGAGACCTTTTCAAAATAGAAATAGGAATGTACTGGCTGTATTCATTAGGGAAGAGACAAAAAATTAACATGCTAACTACTTTCTAACATATCCTTTAAAAAATAATTCTGTTTTTATTACTGACTTGAGCCTTGGACCTGCACTTACTGTGTCTGTATTTAGATACTGCGGCACTTCTATCATCTATTTAAAAACCTCTCTAAACCTTTGTTTCTGTATTATATTAACAGCAGCGTAGTCAGCTTATTCTCACACTTCAGCAGGGATAGAAAAGTAGGAATTTCACATTGCTTTAGGGTGGACCTAAATGTAGACCTGTCTGCAAGGACGACGAGCCAGCAGAGCCGTGAGCCTGCCTGGCTGTGCAGCCTACGCTACAGTGGTTTGCAACAACATTACGGGGCTGTTGCTAAGCGGGCAAATAAACCAGGGTCCTTCTAATGAAATAGAGAGTCATTTTTCCGAAGACGCCAAGAGAATTTCAGGTGGCTGAGAAATTGTCATCTGAATTTCCACGTCGAGGCTGTGCAGCCCTAGTTCAGGAAGTGTACTGGACTTCTTGCCTGAGCTTCTGAAAGGCAGTGGCTTTACCATCATCCTGTCCTTCCCACCCACAGCCTTCTAAAATTGGGATAAGAATACTAGCCTTGCTGGGGATCATTATAGTAAAACCAAAAAAGTGTGTAATTTAGTGAAGAGGGTCTAATGCATAAGATGAATGGCAAAGAAAATCTCTGTAATCGAATGTTTTACTAATGGCTCCTCTGAGTCTAATTATAGTGGTGCTCAATGTTGATCTTTATGCCTGTTATGTAAAGTGCAAACTATTCTGTTTAATCTGATTTCCCCCCCACCTCTTTTCAGGACTATAAATCTGATGTTATGACTCTGGTTTCCTGTGCCAAGCACAGTCCTCAAGGTCCAGTAAGTAGAAGCATTTTGCTGAATAGATTAGATTCTGTAACTGAGTTTAGATCTTATTTTAAATTGTTTCAGTCGTCAATCACTGGAACCAATTTTACCTATGACACCTTGCTGCTTTTCAAGTGACTGTACTTGAATTTGCTTAAATGCTCTTTAATACTTGAATATATAGCATAGCAAAGGTCTGCCTTACCAAACTGAATAAAGCTGATTAGAGTCATTGCAGTGTAAGTTAATTAATAGCCCAGCGAATCTATTTTGTGTGCTACTACCTGTATCATATCAACATACAGGCTTGGCTTCATGTTGTGTCTCACTGCCCTGCAGAGGAGGATTGCATCTAAGTTGTAGGGTGGGCTACAACTGCAAGCCCCCCTGCAATTCCCTACTGTAATGATGTCCCCAACTGACGGTAGATACAGAAAAAGAAAAAGTTTGGACAAGTTCAGTGGCATGCAAGACCAAAGTAAACAGCAGGACTGGACCAAGAGAAACTATGTTATATTGGCTTCAAGGGCAGAAGTAAACTAGTCTGTCTCTATGCTGCACCTATCCTTCTTCATTTTCCATATAATATTATCATTTGGCAGGAAATAAGTGTACCATAAAATCACTTTATGCTAAGGTGTTATAAGCCCGATTTACAAAGGTGCTAATGATACCCAACTCTGATGTCACTAAGAGTTCATCATTTGTTGCAGTCAAGGCCCTTTAGTCTTTTTTTGTCTCTCTAAAACATTAACATCATGCCACAGGGCCTTTTCAAGTGCCTCTGGTTGGATGATGCCAGTAATTGCATTACTTCACTCTGCGTACATTTAGGTTTTGGGGGTTTTTTGTGCTGTGGGTTTTTTTTTTTTTTTCTGATGATGATCTAAATTGTATCGCCTCAGACTTGAGCTTGTAGGAAGGTGGATTTATGTCAGAATAAGGAAATACACAATATTTCCAGTATTTGGCAAACCCTTTTATTCCTGTTTGCGGACATGATTAATGCAATTTGAAACATGATCCTTAAACATTAAAAGTTCTGTGAAAGGAGAAGGTGGTAGGACTTCATCCAAATGAACACTGTTTTTCAGTTTGAAATCACTGCCTTTTCAAACTGCTTAGTCACATTAGCATAAACATAAAAATATCTTGAAAGATCTAAATATATAGAAAAGATTTTTAATTTATCTGATGATGACGACTTGACAGAATCCTTTTTTTATCCCACATACTAAGTTTTGGAAGAATATCTTTCAATAACTTTTTTCTGCACTGACATTGATGGCTCCTTCCCACTAGAATAGCTTTTGAAAGCTTTGATAGCTACTGAAAAGTTGCTGCCTTTCTGTTAGTTTGTCAAAAGTTAACTTGTAAAATAACGTTGTGAGAGGTGAAGGCTTATTTTTAGAAACTTGGTTTTGTACTTCATATATTTGCATTGAAATTAGGTTTGTATTGATTAAAAATGAATGTTTTGAAGAATGAGGTAGTGTTTTTCTGGCCGAATGTATTTTCTAAAATAGAAAAAAGGTCTGCAACAAGTGCAGAACAAGTTTTTATAAACACTTGTTATTTTATATTGAAAAGCTTCCTTTTCTATTAAAAAAAGGGGGGGGGAGGGGGGAAGGAGTGGGATGGGGTCTTTACAGAATTTGTTGGGCAATCTTAACCTGGAAGTTCTGATTACTTTTTCTTCCTATTTATTTTGCTTTATGATTGAATCCTTTGATTGCTGTTGCCTGTAAGAAAGTGTTCTCAAACTTCAAAGTATTGCCTTAAAAAACAGGATTTCAGTTGTCTTGCTTGAGCCTCAGTAACTTATAGACCTTTAATTATGGCTTTTTTGCTTATTTTTGGGTGAGGGGAAGAGTTATAAAGGCAAGTTTAGCAGTGTATTTTGATCTACTGAGGAGGGTTGTGATGGGAAGAGAAAGGATTTCATGTTTTCCATGAGATTTCTGATGCCACACAACCATGGCATAAAAAATGAGTTAAGAGTTGAGCTTATTTCTCTTGAAATTACACTGTCTCTGTTGTTGCTTGGAAAATTGTTTGCTGTGATGGATGAGAAGGAATACACAGATTTTTCAAACATGTTGCCAGATCATTGCTTATAGAACAATCTGGTAATAAAAGGAGAGATGACAGATGAGAATTCAAATGGATCCGATAATGAATTATTGAATAATGCCCCAATTCCAGAGCCTGAAAGACTTATTTCTACGGCTTTTTTTTAATAATTGTTGGCTGCTTTTCCTGCTCTTAGTGACAGATCCTATATGAAAGTCTAATGCAGCTGAAACTCGTAGACTGAATTAACTTCTGTGTTATATAATTGAGACTTTACTGAAATGGCTGGAGATGCAGTGATACAAAACTAGAGTGGTAACTCAGTGGTGAATCAGATCTATCAACTTACATGTTTCTTGATAGGTATAGCTGCTTAATAGATTGTTTGTTAAATAATTCAAGATGTTTTCATTAAGCTGAGTGATTGTGCCTTTTAAAACCCTTCTTTTGTTCTTAAATCTCATCAGGCAATCAGTTTTACCTGTGGAGCTAAGAAAATCTAACTGAAGAAATGACTGTCGGGAAGCTTTAGGAATTAGTTGCCAGAATCTGGAGGGCTGTACTTGGGCCAGGATTGTGCCATTTTTGTCCCTTTTCTTACAGCTTCCGCTAAGTGCTGTACTCCTCTTTTATCTGTGGTTTCATTCTCTTCTCCTAGGCTACCTTAAAATCTCATTCCTGATTATTTAAGGCTATATGTTTTCTAAAATGGCTTTGCCTTTTCCTCAGTCTCCATTTCTCAAACTCTTGTCTATATATCGATATTTGATAGCAAATATTATGTACTGGTTTTAATCAAGCGATGTTGAGAAAAAGGTACTGGGAGTAAAATAGGTAATTCAGGGTAATTCAGTAGGGACAATAATGATTTTTGCTGAGAAATAAAACTGCAGCAAGAATTGCTGCCTGTGATCTGAATAGAAATGTGCTAGCTACCTGAAATTACCTTATCTCTACTGCTGCTTCGGGAGAGATATCTATTAGCTGGAGATAATGGCTTGCAAAAAAAGTGGGTTTCTTTAAATTTTAGATTTCTAAAGAATAGAATGTATCTTAGCACCAGAATTCTTAAAAAATTAAATAAATCTGTCATTGCCAGGGATCAGAATAGAATTGAAAGAAAAAACAACTCCTCCCTAAGCATCATCACAGAGCATTTGGATAATATGTTGGGCAGGAAGGGAGAGTTTTTTGTGCAGGGGAGAAGGGAAAGTACATTGTGCAGATATCTCAAATGATATCGTAGAACTGATCTAATTAAGGAGAATTAAAAAAATCTGGGGAAAATCCTGATAACTTCTTTTTTTTAAAATTCTCAACCTAATCTATAGAATTGCTGCAAAATATAGGAAAATATCTTACAACTCTATCATGTGGACCTAAGAGTACCTTATGAGTTTCACTGTATGGGAACTGAATTCAGAATGAGGTTAAAATTTTACCTGAGATGTCTAACATGGGAAGATTTTGTCATGTTTTACATCACAATGTCTGGCTGCTTTTGAGCATCCAGGCATGTGAAATCTGTTAATCTACAGCAGATAGGAAAAGTCAGAAGCTGTTAAAGAATCTAGAGTTTTTTCCCTTCTGTCTTCATTTGTTTAGAGTGTTATTGTTTGTTATTGTTGCACATGGCTGTGTGGGGTTTGGGCTGGTTTTTTTCCTCTCATCAGATGAGTTGGCCCAATGGCTGGAGGTGCAGTCCTTCTTAACTGGAAATAGGCTCCTTGAAAATAGTCCAACATAATTTAGATGATGAGATAGTGTTTCTATGATAGGTTGTATAGAGAAAAACCTCAATTTCTGAATGTTATAATGTCTATGTAAGTTTTTCTTTGCTTTGTTACTCATGAAAGAATAAGCCAAGATGATGTTTGAAGGCTCTCAATTACCTTTGGTTGCACACCTCTTCTTTGACTTGGAAGATTAAGGCAAACACCCTATGGGCTAAATGAACTGAAACAAGGTTCTTTTAAAAGGACTTGCAGAGTAAGCAAAGGAGAAAAACAAATGCCTCTGCTGCTGTTAGTGATATTCAGTTTTTGGTAGTTCTACATACTGGAATTTAACAGACTTTCAGGAGGGAGTTTGTGAGCATACTCACAACCTAAGACTAAGCAAACAGATTAAGAAAAGCAGGAGAAGGCTGTGTCCGCATGAAAGCTGTTTAAAAGCGGTATGGAAGTTCATGTTTTTCACTGTTAGTAGTATTGGGGGGGGGGGCGGGTAGAGTGTGGTCCCATAGATGGAATGCAAGACACTAATAGGGTATAACATCACAGAATCACAGTGTGGTAGGGCTTGGAAGGGACTTCTGAAGACCATCTAGTCCAGCCCTCTCTGCTAGAGCAGGATCACCCAGAGCAGGTTGCACAGGATTGCATCCAGGCAGGTTTTGAATATCTCCAGAGAAGGAGACTCCACAACCTCTCTGGGCAACCTGTTCCAGTGCTCTGTCACCCTCAGAGTAAGTAGTTTTTCCTCATATCGAGGTGGAATTTCCTGTGTTCCAGTTTGTGCTTGTTGCCCCTTGTCCTGTCGCTGGGCACCACTGAGAAGAGCCTGGCCCCACCCTCTTGACATCTGCCCTTTAGATATTTGTAAGTGTTGATGAGATCCCCTCTGTCTTCTCCAGGCTAACCAGCCCCAGCTCTCTCAGCCTTTCTTCATAAGAGAGACGCTCCAGTCCCCTCATCATCCTCGCAGCCCTCCACTGGACTCTTCCCAGTAGTTCCCTGTCTGTCTTGAACTGGGGAGCCCAGAACTGGGCACAGCACTCCAGATGTGACCTCACCAGAGCAGAGTAAAGGGGGAGGAGAGCCTCCCTTGACCTGCTGGCCACGCTCTTCTTAATGCACCCCAGGATACCATTGGCCTTCTTGGCCATGAGGTGTCCTGCTTTCTGCTGAGACAGAGTTAATTTTCTTTCTAGTAGCCCAGTGTAGTGCTGTGGTTTGGCTTTAGGATGAGAACAATACTGATAACACCCTGATGGTTTTAGCTGTTGCTGGTAGCTGTAGGGCTCACACTAAGTCAAGGACTTTCCGGCTTCCCAGGCCCTGCCAGGCGCACAAGGAGCTGGGAGAGCACAGCCAGGACAGCTGCCCCAGCCTGGCCAGAGGGATGCTCCCTGCCAGAGACCGTCGTGCTCCGGCTACAACTGGGGAAGCGAGCCGGGAGGTGGGGTCACTGCTTGGAAACAGCCTGGGCATCAGGAGGTTTTTGATTTTGGGGGTTTTTTTTTTTGAGCGGGTTGGGGTATTTTTTGTGGTGGTGGGTTTTTTTTATTTTCTTCCTTTTGCATGTGGTGAGCAATTACATTCATGCATTACTTGTTTTATATATATTATTATTACTATTATTATTTCCTTCATTATCCTATTAAACTGCCTTTGTCGCAACCCATGAGCTGTTTTTCGTTGTGTGGTTTGGTTTTTTATTTCCATTCTCCTCCCTGTCCCTTTGGGGGACGGAGGAGTGGGCAAGCAGCTGCGTGGTGCTCAGTTACTGGCTGGGGTTAAACCATGACATTTGTTCATATTAACAATGTTTGTAAATTATCAAACCCCAGAATTTCTAAAACACAAAATGAGAAAACATGCTTAAAAGCGATCAATAAAAACCTGTGAGAATTCCTATGGATGAGAAATATAAATAGAAAAAAACCCTAAACCAACCTAACCCCCCACACCCCATGAAGGGCCTTTTTAATTCCTCTTAATAGTTTTGCTGTCACTTTTATATATGCATTGCATGTTGTAAGAGCCAACTTATGAATATTAATTTTTTTGCCATTATGCTAAAAGACACCTCAAAAATGCTAAAAATGGGATGTTAGGAATGACAGTAAACTGAAATCTCATCAGGACACTTTCTGTTTAGTGTTTTCTGTCGCAGGGGAATGACAGTGGTGATGAACTCCGAGATTTAAAGCGTGATGACAAGATGCCATCTAGTGACAATTTGTAGGAAATTGTAGTTCACAATCTGTATTTACAGAAATGTTTTTTTACTCTTTTTGAGGACTCAAGGATTGTACTTCAGAGCAGAAATTCAACTGTCGTGTTGCTCAGAAGTAATTTTTCTGGAAAAATGTTTTACATTAAATTCAGCTTCTGCTATATTAAATGCGGGACGCTGGCGGGTCAATTCCTTGGCTTCCTATGCTTGCCTCTGGTTTTGCTTTGCAAAGGCAAATACTGCCACTGCTGCCTTTTCCAAATCATCTAGTCTGTCTGGTAAGCGTAAAATGTGTTCCTTGGTGAATTTGATGAAATAGTATTTCAGCAGTTCTACTCTTACCTGGCAGAGAGTACATGTAGTAATGGTAGAAGAGAAACTATTTTGAATATAAAACATTTAAAGCTTTTTTCTTTTTAAAAAGATTAAATTTGTGAGTATTTGCATTTTTTTTCATTCCTTATTGGAAGAAAAGAAGATTTTTACTTAGTTGCTGCTTAGAAATATTAGGTGCATAAATTGACTGTGGTTTATTGTTTGTCAGGACAGTTATTTTCTTTTACTGTGAAAGCACCAATTTGACAGAGATTGAAATTAGGTATATGCTCTTTAAGTAATACATGCCGTTGAAAGGTACGTGTCTTTTGCTAGTAATAGACTTCTGGTTTCCCTGGAGAGAGCCAAATCCGGTTTGGAAGAGAGCTGTGTTACTGCATCCTGGGAAAGTCATGTCTGATAGAGCTTCATTTTGTTCCAGAAGTGTAGTGTTCATCGTGGGTTACCTGAGAGCGCGCAGTGCACGCTGTCTTCTCAGCCATATCAGCTGGAGAGCGCAAGGGAAATTTCCATGTCTTTATCACTGTCAAATGCTACCAAGTTTTCCAGGATATAATTTTGATATCTTAGAGTTCAAGTCAACAAAGCCTGGAACATGTCCTCTGCCTCTCTGTGAAACTGCCTGTATCACCATCTTCTTAAGTCCTTAACAGAAAACAGAATGTTCTTAAACCGACTGTGCTTCTCAAAAAGAGTCACTGTTTACAAAAGGGGAGATAACAGAATAAGTGATTGCATAAATGTCCTCGTATTGCAGAGTACTCGAAGATATTCTGAACCTGAAGCATGTGAAGAGTCCATCTGAGAAAGATCAAAGCATTTCAGAACGGGCTAACATTTTAGCAATAAGTAATCTATCACACCCAGAATAAGGATTTGTGGTGTACCTGTTTGAATAGACACGTATCATTATGATTTTGCACGTAAATGAGTTTGACACATACAAATTATGTGCAAAAATCAAAGCAATTTAATTTGCAATTACAAATTTGGAGATTCTGGCAGTCTGAATGTAGTTAGGTGAAAGACCAAATGGCTGAAAATAGACTGTGTTAATTTTATTATTTGTAAGGCAAGAGACTTGCTTTTTTTATTTCTTTTAAAAATATTGATTCTCTCTTCTGTTGACCATTCATGTAGTTCCATGGGAGCTATGAAGGAAGCATATATGTTGAGAAACAGATTTGCTTCTGAGAAAATAGCTAAATATCCATTTAATGCAGAATAATATTAAAAAGAAGGCAGAAAGAAATAAGCTTCCAAAAGCAATCTTGTAGTATTGACACGTTAAAAAAAGGAAGGGTTTATGGGAGTAATTGAAGCAATTGTAGATTCTGGATGTTGCTCATCAGTGTGTTTCTACTTACATGTTAAGAAAACTACCAGTAATTTCCTGCCTGAATAAGATAAAAAGTGTTATTAAGAGCACGACAATGGTTATACTTGGTGAGATTATCCTGCATGATACTTAATTCTAATATGGCCAGTAATGGGTATTATAAACCTACAGGAACAAGCAGATGTGCCATAATCTTTACTATGTTCCTAAATTTCTCCAAGTTATGACTTAACAAGCCATTATATCTAAGGAAGTCTCTATTTTTGCCTTTAATAACCTATAATAAATATTTTTCCGAAGATTTTTCTCTAAACAGCTTTTGAACCTGCCCATCTCTTTGGTATCTGCAGTATCTTTAATTCTGTCTTTTGATCATTCAGTTGAATGGGGCTTCTGCCTACGTGGGCAATATACAAGTTTTCCAAGTTGCTACTGTTTTTATTTCAAATTTATATATACCATTGGAAGAAATCTGCTGATTCCTCCTATTTGTATACAAAAAGTCATGGTACAACAATTCAGAATTACAGTAGGTATCTAAATATCTGTTTTATGCCACATGATTTTCGATTATTTAAAAGCTGCTGAAAAAATCTCTCATGAGTAAGCTTGCCAGTTTAATGTTTATAATGAATTATAGCTGTTACTAATGCCAAATATTGTCAGAGTAAGCTGTGGGTTTGATTAAACATTTCTATAATGATGTTATCAAGGCCTCAAGCATCTGAAATATGGTAAACAAACGTGCGAAAGTACCAGTAAAGAGGAAAATAAAACTGTGAGGCCCAAAATGGATGTGCCAGAGTGTGGGTGTTTGTTATTCCATCTCCATTTAATAAAACACTTCATGAGTGTAGCAACAAAATGTGAGTCACTGGAATGAATGCAAGGAGCTGGGACTGGAATCTGATCCATAAACACCCTAACAGCAGCAATGAATGGTGAAGTTCTCTGTCAGTATTTCTGAGAGAAAATACCAGTTTTGAATTGAATATTGCTGGAAAATTCATTGCCTACAATTAGGCCATCGATCTAAAATCCAAATTAATATTTTAAAAAAAGCAACTAGTGAAACGGAGCAATGATTAACAAAGGATTTTCAAAAAAAAGGTGGTGTACACCAGTGAAATGAGACTGACTACCAGAAGCAGAATTACCCACGTAGAGAAGTAATGTGTCTCGATAAGGCAGGCTTACATTGAATCCAGCCTACAAAGCGAGCAGTGTGTTAGGTCTGAATCAGTGAGATGACTGTTTTGAGATAAAAAGCATCGGTGTAGAAGAGAAATACTTAAGGGGAAAAATGATAACCTGTTGCCTCACAATTAAAGATCTTCTCTGTTTACCTTCAGTGATATTTGTATCTGTGCTGTTAAAAATCTGTTCTAATATTCATAATGCCTGTTTGCTCATTAAATGAATTAATTCCTGCAGAATTCTAGGCTAAATAATAAATATTGAATTGAACTCCCATTAGCATCATATACCATGGCTAATCTTACCCCTCGGCTCAACATTTGTTGACTGCAGGTGTAAAAGTTAATTAAAGTTAACTAAAGTCAAATTATCTTTTTAAGCTTTGCAAAACAAGTTTTTCCTCTTTCAGTCAAATCATACTGGTTTTTTATACATAAACTAGAATTGATATTTTTAAATTAAAAATACCTGGAACACCTCTCCTATGAGGACAGGCTGAGAGAGTTGGGGTTGTTCAGCCTGGAGAAGAGAAGGCTCCAGGGAGACCTTAGAGCCCCTTCCAGTCCCTAAAGGGGCTCCAGGAAAGCTGGAGAGGGGCTGGTGACAAGGGCAGGGAGTGACAGGACAAGGGGAATGGCCTGAAGCTGCAGGAGGGGAGATGGAGATGGGATGTGAGGCAGAAATTCTTCCCTGTGAGGGTGCTGAGGCCCTGGCCCAGGTTGCCCAGAGAAGCTGTGGCTGCCCCTGGCTCCCTGGCAGTGTTCAAGGCCAGGTTGGATGGGGCTTTGGGCAACCTGGGCTAGTGGAGGGTGTCCCTGCCCATGGCAGGGGGTTGGGACTTAGACGGGCTTTGAAGCCCCTTCTAATCCAAACCATTCTATGAAAAAAGAGTCTTTTTATTTACCAATAGCATTATAATATTTTTTTACCCTAACTGGAAGGGAAGAGTCAATGCTTTGACAAGACAGTCTTGAAAGGTACTACAAAAAACCCAAACGTTTTCAATTTTTGAGAAAAATTTCTTGTTTTCTGGCTAAAAAGGTTCTGCTGTTACAAATCAAACTCCATGCAGAAATACCCTGTTTAGACCACTGTATTTAAAGGCAGAAGGCAAAATGACCCATTTACCATCTGTATCTTTTTGGAGTATGTTTTTTATTCTATTGAATTTTTATACATACAAAATAAAAACATGAACAGAAAAGAACTCACCAGATAACAATATGATGAGATTATTTCTCCTAATATCAGAATTTAGGTGAGTCTATTTTTGCTTTTCCTCATGCAGAGCAGCTAACAAACAGCATCCTGATCCACCTAGAAAGTATTTTCACCGTGGGCTGTCAAACAGCTGCAGAACTGCAGATGGGGTGGGGAGGTTGCATCTTGGCAAGATATTTTAACTTGGAGAGATTGCTCTGTGAATCTTCACCCAATGACAGATGACACAAATATTCACAATACCATAACATAGCACTGAAATCACAGAATTTAGGTAGGCACAGAAAAATTCTAATGATGCCTGTCTAGGCTTCGAGAGAACTGCTTTATATGCTCTCTGCAGAGCTACAGGACTTCTCTTTGTTACAGTCCAAGGTCAATGACTGAAACTCAGCCCAGCAGTAGGTGATAACATCTTACTGGGGAGGGTGAAATTCACTGTATGTCTGCCTTCGGTGTGTCTTAATCATTGGGAGTAAATATTTAAATATATTATGAAGAGTAGTTGCCACAGTTTTGTTTACCTCCCTGTGTGTTTGTGCATGAAATCAGCCTTTTGTGTGTGATCTCAACGAATAACCCCAACGGCAGAAGCTGCTTTATATGAAGTATTCATAACAACCGCGTTTGTAGCCTTCAGGTGTTATGTCCCTAACACCTTAAAAATATTTTAAGATTACACTGTGTGCTGGCTATCAATGTTAATTTTAGCAGTCTTTTTATCTTTTTTGCTGAGTCCTAAATACGTTTTTGTGAATTCCTTTGGCCCTGAACTGACATATCTCTCCTTCTTGGTTGAGAGTACATTTATTCAGTTGAAAACTGGGACAGAACCATTGTCACATACATATTGCCTATATTCTGTGATTAAAAACTGAAGTGCAAGTCAGGCATGTTTGGATATGCTCTGCACTAGGATGTAGCCAGTGGCCTTTTGATGTTGTATACAAATAAGGCAGCCTTTATTTTTCCATAGGGAAAATATAACAGGAAAAAGTAATTTGTTGCAGCTGCGCAACTGTGCTTTGTGCAAGTGCAGCCAGTGTTCTTTTGTTTTATGAAAACACTGCACTAAATTGTTATGGACCTTTTCACAGTTTAGATTAAACCTATTCAAGGAGCTGTCATGGCTCACACTGAAGTGACTGGTAATTGCAAAAAGTAGCTGTGATTGGTGATTTTTGTGGTATTTGTGGTAATCTGTAATAAAGTAGAGAAATTTAGAGGATAAAGTCTCCATGTCATTATGTATCATGGAATCCTACGGACCCGTGGTTGCGACTTCTGTATACCCACAGACTGGATGTAACTAAGTCGAGACAGTAGATCACAAAAAGCAAAAGTATTCTTTGTGACAAAACCATTACATGACTGTCTAGTCTTAGATGTGTTTACATCTCGGTATTCTGTCCACTCAAGCCACTGATACACAGGCAAACTAATGGTACATACACGAACAGTATTTTTATATCAATGAATAGGGCTGTTATTTCAATATTTTATCTTTCTAAAGACTTAGCAAGGACCTGAGATACATCCAGCCTGCTTTAGGTTCATGGTCTTTGTTAAAGTGTGCTTGTGACTTTTTTTATTTTTTTTTTCTTTCCTACCCAGAGTTCTGTCTTTTTGAACATTTCTGCTTTTCGTGAAGGAATGTGTTAGGAAGCGCTTTTCGACTAAAACTATAAAACTAAACAGATGAGTAAGTTTTGGCTCAGTTCATGATGCAATATAAGGCAGTTTTCCATGCTTGTACTTTTTTCTCCTTTAAAAGTAAGTTGTAAGTCATATTATATTTTTCATAGTAAAAGGTATAAGGGCCCTTGAGCACAAACTATCAACAAAATCTGATCAAGGAGTGCCCTTATGCAGCCACTTTTCATGTGCGAGTCCCAGGGTTCTGGATTTACCCGTGTAATGCGTTAATGCATACATACTTGCTTTTCTAGCAGGAGCTCTAGACCTGCAGGCATTGGAGTGGTTCTGCTTGCTAATCTGACTACAGTATCAGTACTTTCTGCAAATCCTCGTATTATCTGTGCATTATTCACAGTTTTAGAGCTAGCGTGCAACTAATGTCACAATGAATCCGAGTTCTACGTGATGTTTTGACTAACCCATCACAATGTGGAGCTGATGCTGCTCTGCAGTTGACAAGTCCAAAAGATAGCATTTGCCAGAATTATTACAGGTCACTCTGAAAAGTTGCCCAGAGTGGGAGAAGAGAGTGGAATTGATTGATTGCCTTTGTTTAGGAAACTAGCCAATATATAAAGAACGTGGTGAAATATCCTATTACCAACTGCGTATGTATCGTAAGACAAAACCCACTGCGTAAGAATGCCAACAAATTGCTGCTCAGAGCTCCCTATCTAGGGGTAACTGGAAGTCTACATAGCACATCTTCCTGAATGAGTAGAATAAATGGAAAGCAGGTAAAAAATGATTAGCAAAGCAAATGGCATGACTTTGGCTTTTGAAAAGGGAAAAAACATGACAGCTTCTAAGATGCCTGTGAAGGTAGTTAAATTCCTGTGTTTCCTTTTCAAATGTGAGACACAGAGAAGGTTCTGTCATAGATACTGGGTGAGCAAAGACTCCACTTGGTCTGGCTGATGCTGTTTCAAAAGTCTTATCTGTAGGTACAACCCAATATAACCAAAAAAAGCAAGAAAATGTTTAACAGTGTTTGCAAAGGCCTAGATTTTATATGCACTGTCAAAACAAGGAAATTCTTATTTTACCTTCTTCCCCTTGTGGATAATATAACCAAAAGTGAACAGTAAGGATGAAGTATAATTACAGAGGTTCTATTCTCACACACTGGTGCTCTTTCATCTGATTCCCTCTACCTGGGATATTTTTTTTACATGGGATTATCTGAGGATTTAATTTTTTTAATTCCTCATTTATCTGTGGAACTGTACTTTTAAAGGGAAGTGGGTTACCTGAAGTTCAATGTGTGGAAATATCATATTTTAACATTGTTTCCCACTTCATCTGTAATGGAGGATCTCTGTGCTATCATGCAATCTTTGTGGACAAAACCTTTGAAACTTCCTTCCAGGACTGGACAGGGGAGCTTGGGTTTCTCAAAGAAAAATGTTTACTTTATTCCATGCTGTTAAAGTTGGTTTTTTGGTCTATTCAACCCCATCTTAGGCTGTGCATTGTAGTCTTGTGGAACATACTCTCTAGAATGAACATCTCTGAAAGCCCCAATAATTATAGTAAAATGCTGGAATTTGACCTTGACTTCTCATAGCATGACTTGATTTTACCAGTTCCTGATTAGCTGTATTAGCAGATTGGCATAATTTCTACAGGCAAATTTGCCGTCCCACTGTTGATAAATGAAGCTGCTATCCCTTTAGTTAACACATTCTCCCCAGGGACTGTTACGGTGTCAACAGCATTTTGAAAAATTGCTGCAGAACTAATAAGAAGAGGGAAGTATGAATGAAATGTGCATGAGCATACGCTTGTCTTTTGTCCCTTTTTTACTTATTCCTTTTAGTCTTGTCCAAGCCACTTAAAGAAGAAAAGCCCTAGAAGATTTATTTTCAGTGGTATTTCTCTTGTTTTGTTTAGGAATACCAGTTCAAGGTTGGAATGGAGGATTGAAGATTTTTTTTGTCTCTTGATGTGTAAGAACTTGCACCTGATGATTTTCTAGAGCATTTATTTCTGTATTGTGGGTAAACCTCTTAATGCTAGGTGCCATCAATACAGCAAATCATACTGTCTTATAGTTAAATGTAAGACAGAAGAAGGAATATATTTCTTCTTTTTGGCCAAATAAAACATTGCTAATGCAAGAACTCTTTTTCTGAATGTGATGGTGCTCTTCCATAATACAAAAAGGCTGTGTGTGGGTCATGCGTATCTTATTAAAGAGCTTTTTAGGACACAAGTATTCTGTATTTATACAGAACTTTGAAGGGCTAGAATTGAGTCTAAGAGCCACAAACATTACCTGTGCATGTAGTTAACCATCAGCTTGAGACCTTCTTTCCTCTCAAAGACCTTTTATTCCAAAAGCCTCTGGAGCTTGTGTTTTGTATGTACCCTGTGAGCCTAGAAAAGTACCTTGCCACTTTTTATGAAGCGTAGGTCCCGTTTATCACATTTGTGTTCCAATAAATCAAGAAAGATACTGCGAATAGGAGCTTGCCTGCCTCAGTCTTCGAATCCCTGCTGTTTCAAACTGCTGGTGTATATTGACTCATTGAAATGACTCTGTGACAAGACTGCATTGATAATACTAGGAAAACACTCTGTGGATATACAAAGCACAAACAATGAGATACACTAATGACGGCTGAGCCAGTCTTATAGCAGAATGCTGAAGAGCAATTAAAAATTTAGAACTACGGTATGTAAGGAGATTGGGGAATATTTGTTTTGTGGCATTTTCTATCTGAAGTACATAAAATCATACCATTGAAATCAAAAGATTAAGGTTGATTTTTTTTTTTAAAAGGCGTAAGAGCAATACTGTAGAATAGCAAGCATTTAGAATGGGATATTGAAATGAAAACCTTGATGCAACATCCATCAGCAGCTTCTGAGATTGGAGTCCTGCGTGTGTGAATGGTCCGCAGCATTACAGGCATGCATCCTTCATCAGTCCTTGGAAGTGGATAGGCAGATGAATTTAGACTTTAGAATTGGTAATTGTATATACAGTAGGCTACTCAGGTAGTGGGTTTTTTGGTTTTTGGTTTTTTTCTTTCATAAAGTACCATTTTCACAGCAAGAACTACAGGTAATCTTTTCTAAAGGTTTGGTATATTATAAATATATCTGTGAAGTTGGGATATGACAATTACAACTCAGAACACTGTATTCTTCTGGCACCATGTAATTCTTTGTGCTTATGTATTATTTTAGACAACTCCTCTAACAGTATGAACAGTTGCTTTCAGAGCTTCTGTACTTCAAAAATTCTATTTCACACTGAAATGTGTAAACCCCTAGTTATTGAAGAGGAAATCTTAATCCAAGTAGGTATTGTGATATTGGGATTGTTAAAGAGATTAAAGAAGTTATGATTTATTTGCTTCATAAAGTACATTTTGTATAACATTTATAGTTTATTGGGACATGTGACACTGTCCTGAGAGCTGCTGGTGCTTAAATCACTTCAGGGTTTCTAAAATTATGGTCCATACACTGCTGGTGGACTATGAAGTCCCAAGCGTCTGTCTCAGCTGCTTTGCAGATGGTATCAGCCACCCTGTTCAGATGTGCTGCTTCAAGGCTTCTCCCTAGCCACCACACCACAGCATGGACCTGTTTCCCCAGCCTTGTCAACCCAGCATGCTTGAAAGGCTTTTCTTGTAGGAACGGTTGCCCATAAGAAGAAAGAAAGAAAAAGAAAAAAGTCCGTTAATCTTCTGCTCAACCTCTGATGCAGTAAAGCCCTATTACCAGTTGAGACTATTTACCCTGGGCTTAGAATAATACAGAATGCACAACTCCTCTGAATTAGGCTTTGCCTTTGTTTCCTCTGTAACATCGAGCTTTCAAAGGACTTTTGAGCCGTGTGAGTATATATTCCAATATGTATCTGCCTGTTTGAATTGTTCTCCGTCCTTCCTAGAGAAAATATTTTACAATAATCTTTTTGGAAAGTTAAGTACAGTATTATGATTTGTTAATCCTACAAGGATTTTTTTTGCTAGTTCCCTCAGTCCTGTATAGTTGAATAAAGCCACTGCTGTCTGGTTGTTGCTTAGGCATTGTTGTGTGATTAGTTCTGGTGATGATATGAGGCTGTCTTGCCCACACAGAAGTAGAAGGTAGAAGAAAATCTTAGGTCTCTTAACGTGTGAATATTCCTGAGTTTCACTCCCTGTCTTTGGTAAGACTTGATTTATATGTTATACTGTATGAAATCCATGTCTCTGAATCCTCACTCTGGGTGCACTTGTGCCATTGCTTTATTTGGAAAGAGAAGATGTAATTTTATATTTGTTTTTCTTATATTGTTTAAATCCAAAACATGTTAGCTTCTAAAAATTATCATCTTTAGCATTAAAATCTGCAAGTAGCTGCTCTTCTGTTCATTAGTATTTCTCTGAGACACAGGAGCCTCAAATCTGAGTCAAGATTTTTGTTAGATGGTGAACAAATCCAGAACGAAGGTGTGGTTTCTGCTGTGCATGATTTGCAGCATAACTTCCTCCACGTTCTGTCACGCAGGTATTGAACGCTGCCTTTGCCAGAGAACAGTCTCTGGAAACTTAGCTGAAACCAAACGTTAATTTCCCTAGATTTAAGATGAGGCTTTTGAGTTGTACTCCATGTACTCGTGTATCCTGCCTATCACTGGGAATAGCCCGATGGAAATTTGAAAATCTGGAGTTGTACTACGGCGGCCAAAGTTCCAGCTCTGCAAGTCTGGTTCGCCAATCTGAAAGACAAAGCAATGATCATAGACTTATTTTAAGGTTGGGGTGTTTTTGCATTAATAAACAAATTGAATAAAAATACACACAGATCTTCATGTTTTCTTTTAAAAATGCTAACAAGTACTGTTATACCACTGACCCTAATGTAGCTTCTTACGTTTTTACCTTTTCAAGACATCCTACTATTTCCCAATGTGAAACGCAACCTTTGTAACAAAATGTGCAAACTGTTTTGCACATGGAGGACCTTGTAAGGCTGGTAATTTTCATTATGCAAATTTCAGAGCAAAATGAACCATTAACTGAATTAGCAATTCAAAAAGGCAAAAGTTCATGGTAAGGAAACAATCAAAGCTTTTCAAAAGGTACAATTTTGTATTATTGTAGTCCAAGTATGTGCATGGTTTGTTTTCTTTGGTTTCTTTTTTTTTTCCCCTTTAGAATAAATTGACATATGACAAGAATGCTTATTTATCTAAAGGAAATTAGCATTTTAGAAGAGGAAGTAGTTCTTAGGACACTGTTCTTTGCTTTTTAGAAAGCTATGATTTCTAATCCATTGCGCTATTAAAATATGCCGCTACAGAGTTGGGGAAAAAAGAGTTTGCTTGAATAAGAGCATTTATAATTACAGAGAATTTTTTTAATATGAGGAGGGAACATGCAGGAGAAAGAATCGAGCCTGCAGAAATTAAACAATTTGCAGTGAGGACAATTATGCCTTTAATTGACATTCATTGACAGCCTTATTATTTTAATATGAGGCCATGACAAGGTTCTTTAATCAGCGCACCTTTAGCTTTTGTCTTCAGTCCTCACTGAAGTCTGATTCTGAAAACATGTTCTTCTTACACAAAGGCTTCATTCTTTGAAGATACTTCAACATATTGAAATGATTGTTGAATTTTTGGATAACTTGATGAATTAATTATGTTGTGTAGGATGTGATGTTACTGCTGCTTATGCCTCTGTTCAGAGCAGTTTCATTGTTAATCTATGCTGCTTCTCTGTATGTTTTATCAGTCAGTTTGCCGTTGTAACTTCACTTTGTAAGCACTTCAGGGTGATGAATTTATCTTGGTTTTGGGATTTGGCACAATTGGGTTTTGATTCTTGACTGAAATAAGACAGTAAAAGAATCAGAATATTATCAGGGTATACAGATACTCATCTTAAGGATCCTTTTGTACTTGCTTATGCATTCTCTTCTTCACGTGCTGAGTTCCACAGGTACTGAGTTTTGAATATCTCCAAGGATGGGTATCCTACAGTCTCTCTGGGCCTCTCTTCCAGTGTTTGACCATCTTCCTGATTAAATTTATTTTCCTTCTATCTAGTCAGAAGTTCCTGTATTCCAGGCTGTGTCTGTTGCTTCCTGTCTCCTCGCTGTACCCCTGGAGGAGAGCCCGTCTCTTCCCTACACGCTGCCGTTAGGGAGCTGAATCTCCTATTCGCCTTTTCTCAGGGCTGAGCAGAGTTCTCTGTCACTCCCGAGTCCTCAGTGCTACAGTCCCTGACCATCTTCAGGGCCTCTGTGGGTCTTGCTCCCCTGTGTCAATGCCTGTCTTGTACTGGGAAGCCCCAAACTGGACACTGCTGTGGTTTCACATGTGCTGAACACAGGGGAAGGATCGCTGCTCCCTGCAGAGAGCTTAATGCAGCTGAGAGTGTCCTTCTTCGAACAATCATGGGAAGACTGATGTTTACTTTTGTTTGCAAGTCTCTAGCAGCTGGGCCTTTTACGCACAGCCATAGGTCCTTGAGTCGTGATACTTTGTTTTTGTATCTTTTTTCATTAAGACAGTTTCTAGTCCTAGCAGTTGTTGAGAAACACTTGACGTGTGGACCCTAGAGCTCAGGAAACCGAGGTCAACTAAAGGCAATCTTTAATCTCACATATATTACCTCCAAGCTAGTTGTAAACCCTATGGGAATGTTTGAGATGCGGCACTGAAGATCATTTCCAGGCTTTGGATGTGTTCTCTCATGTGAGATCTGAGGTTTGTGCCTGACTATCAGATGCTGACAAGCTGCGGTGTAAGTACTTCTTGGTTTTGTGAGTGCTCTTCCTTGTGCTGACTGTTAGAGGCAAAACATTAAGTAATCTTCATGTTCAGAGATGTCTTTCACCACAACAATTCAGTTCCCCCAGACTGCGGATTTTAAGCAAAACTACCTGTTAAAGCCTGCATTTTTCTTTCCTCCGTGTTGCCCATGTTTATAGGTTAGGATGTCCAAATTAAGCTAAAGTAGGAAGGTAAATAATAAAAAGTAACCAGTTCAGTGCTCTGTGCCCTGAGGGATTTTTCAGTATCTCATCAACACAAAAAAAAGTGATTATTGCTGGAAAGCGTACATGCACATATGTGTACATATGTAAACTAGTTTCATGTTGTTATCCGGTGCATGGGGAGTTGGATGTGGGTTAGGATCTTAAAGCCAGCTTTGTGTTCTTTCAAACATTGTTCTAGTGGCACAAAAAACATTTCAGCAATGTCTTAATATGGGCTGTAGGCCCTATCGTGTATTTTGCAGTAAAAGAATGAAGCTACTGAAAGGAAGTCATCCTTAGGCAGAGACTGAAAAAGCTGATTCAATGCGATGCAATGATGATATTCTGCATTTGGTTCTTTTTGATGAAGTTGTGTTAAATGAATACTTACTAGCTCAGAAAAATGCATTGAAACCACTAGCGATACATAGAGGTGTTCCGTTTTTAACAAAATCCAAATTTATATTATCAATTTTAGTAAGTGCCAAGTTGCCATAGGCAATACAGAAATATTTCAAACTGGTTCAATTCCAAATAAATAATGGCAAAATTTTAGTTACAAATGTGGGAGCTACTTCACTTTAATTGCAGTGCTGTAGTTTATCACCGTTGTTAACAGATATAGTACGTAAGTAGCACTGTAGGTTATACCGCTATTGCTGATGTTAAAGTACAGTGTATCTAAACAGTAAAAGAAAAAACCTGAATGGCAGAATTCAGTCGACTACATTATTTGCAACCTCATGCCAAGAAATGCTTGTAGCTGCTAAACAGGAAACATTAGCACCATTCCTCTGTTCTCTCCCTGTCCAGAACCAGTTTGACAAAACCAAAAAATGTATCTGGAATCAAAAGACAGTATTCTTGATATCTCCTCAGCAATCTTTAGTCTCTATTTTTCTCACTTTTTATAGGAATTTTCTCTCCAACACTGATGTGATGGACTGTAGCCCAGATGACCCCTGCTATCTTAATAACCACGCGGAAACTATCGGGACACCATTTCCATTACAACCAGCAGAACACTTGGCTGTGCTTGTTAAACCCCAGCGAATACTTTTTTACAGTTCTGTCTTTCTTCTCTGGTTCCTTATTTAAAACTCAAAACTAGCTGCTTTCCTTTTCCTGAGGCAGAGATGTAGCGTGGTAGACCTGAGCTGCTTGCTTTACAGAGAGAGAAGGCCAGGAGCAGATACTTCATCATCCTGACACCCAAGCCTTCACTGGTCCCACGTAGAGCAGAGCTGAAAGGGAGCAGAATTAAGCCACTATTTTGCAAGTGCAGAGTTGAAAAAATAAGCAGCTTCCTGCAATTAAATGTGGAGCAATTAATTATAGTGAGGAGAAATCAATTCACTTTTGAGTTTCAGGAATGATTTTTAAGTGTGAAAAAGGATGTTAATCACCACAGTAATGATATTAGGAAAACCTTATTTAGTGCTGCTAGCTGCTTGAATAAACAACACTGCACAATGTTTATCTCTCAATCCATCATTCAGTTGTTTTCATTCTCTTTCTCTCTCTTTTTCCACAGTGTGATATTTTTGTGTTTCAAAACAAAGGCTTTCACTCCTTTCAGCTTGAACGTTTAAAGTATGCCAAATGCAAATTCAACCCCTAATGCCAGTCAGCCTACTAAATATCTAAGTTCTTTCAGAGTAGAATAGTACTGTATTGTTTCCCAAAAAGCCTTTAAAAATACACTTTAATTTCAGAAGAAATAAGATCACAAAGATTTTCGTACGAGTCAGTTTTCCAGCATAAACATTTAACTCTGTTATGCCCTCAGTGTACTTACCTTGCGTTCTCCAGGTATAATTCTGCTCTAGGTGTGTTTAATGCTTTTGTTCTCTTAACTTTCTCACAGTAAAAAAGGAAGATAAGATTTTCTTTACTTTGTTTCTTTCCCTGCAGTATGTGACTTAGAAAAGCAAAAGGAAAAAAATTCTAGTTTTTCAACTTTCTAAACTTCCAGCATTCTGAAGATCAGCAAATATTAGTGTCTCAAGTCTCTCTACTCTGCCTATCTCTTCTAAGTCCATGTATGGAATATAAATCCACAAAAAAAAAAATCCAAGTCCTTGGATTTAACTTAAAGGTGCTATAGTTTGGGAATCTAAATACTTTGTCAGTGATCCTTTCCTCAGATGCTGGTCCGTGCATGCTGTGAATTCATTCTCCTTTTAAAGCGGAATTTATTCTGTAGTGGCTGGACTTAGTGACCAGTAAAGTTTCTCGTTGTTCTTAGTGTAAAATGAGGTATTTTTGCTGAAGAGACCATAAAGTCTTCCCATGCATTAGGATACATCAGAAAGGAGATTTTGAGGTAAGGATGTTTATGGAAAGGCAAAATAGGTACAAGTAATCTTCTTTAGCAAGATGCTAAAGCAGATGGGAGAAAAAAAAAAAGGAAAATATGAAACCAGCAATAGTTGCTAAAATTGATAATTTGGTAATGATGAATCCAAGGTCAGTTTTGATTTCTAGGGTAGGATTAATATCGTTGTATGGCAAAATACAATTTCCAACGCTCTGAAAATAAGCTATCAGCAAATTGGCAGCATTTTACCTAGCAAATGCAGTGACTGCTTACCTTTCTGAACAGTATAGTGTCCAGCTGTAAACCTGCCATCCACATATGTATCAGCCTTGATTTCCTTTAAAAGTTCTTTTTTTGCTCTTTATTTAAAATTCCAAGCAGGGGGACTGTTAGCAAGATGGATCTCTAGCAAAGTATATTAAATAATGTGCAAAATAAGGAAACAATTAATTGGCATTTCTTTTTAAAATGCCTAGTGGTCTCCAGACATTAATTTGGCAAGTACCTAAAGCCTGAATAATATTTCTCCAAGCACTTTAAAAGCCCAGGAAATACAATAGCAAGATCTGGCCCATTAAAATAGTTAACTCAATGTTTTAGTATTTGAACAGTAACAGAGCTAAGGTAGGAGTAAAATTCTAGTATCATTTCAAAGTATACATGTCCAATTCTCCTTTATAGACTTGTGCAGATGCTAATCAATCATGTTATTTTGTAGGACCTCAGAAAGTTTAAAGGTTATTTAGTTGGTGGCAGTGCTCAGGGTGGTTACTTCTAGTTTGCTTATTCTGCGCTTTTTTTTATAAAACAATAACATTTTATGCCCAGTAAGCTCTATTACTCCTCATTTGTTTGTAATGCTTCACTTCACATGCAGGTGCCAGGTACCTGGGTTATTATTCATTTTTGAAAAATGCTTAGCGCTGTTCCTTCCATTGGCTTCTGCAACAAATAGACTCTGATTAATCATACTCAGCCATTGCACCTTCCAGAACTGAAGCTGCAAGTGGAATGTGCCACAACAGTTGAACAACGACCATAACGCTAATGCTGCTCATGGTGCTTGCGCAGTCCGAGTACGAGTCTTTTGGTTAGGAGTGTGGGGAGAGGGGCAACTGTATTTTGGGCATTATGGATGTATTTCTCCCGGGAAAGATAGGTATATTTAAGGTTTTATTTTTATGTGGGTGTCATTTACAATTAAAACGCCCAATTTTTTTTATAAAAGGACTTACATGAGTGTTATCTACGATTTAGGGCATATTTATTAAATCAAAGAATGTTTTACATATTTTAGCCTATTAAACATAATATGGTTTATTAGATCATATATTAACGGTTTTCAGATCATGTAATTCACCACGTAGATGTTTCCTCTTTAAGCACATGAAAATAAGCAGTGATGGTGGCGTGTTTCAACCCCAGCTGGCAGTTAAGCCCCACGCAGCTCCTCATTCACTCCTCCCCAGGAAAGCAGGGCTCCATCACGTGTAACAGTTGCTTGGGAAGACAAATGCCATCACTCCAAATGTCTTCCCCTTCCTCCTCCTTCCCCCAGGTTTGTATGCTGAGCATGATGTCATATGGTCTGGAATATGGACTTGGTGATCTTAGAGGTCTTTTCCAACCTTAAAGATTCTATGATTCTGTGAATATCTCTTTGGTCAGTGGGGGTCAGCTGTCCTGGCTGTGTCCCCTCCCAATTCCTTGTGCACCCCCAGCCCACTGGCTGGTGGGGTCAGAAGCAGAGAAGACCCTGACTCTGTGTAAGCACTGCTCAGCAGGAACGAAAACATCCCGGAGTTACCAACACTGTTTCCAACACAAATCCAAACCATAGCCCCATACTAGCTACCGTGAAGAATGTTAACTCTACCCCAGCCAAAACCAGCACAGATGGTTAGTGATAACAGTCACTAAATTGAGATTCTAACTATTAATTTCCATCTCTCTGTCTCTTGACCACCTTAGATAAATACATATTTACCTCTCTGCAGGTCAGGACAAGAAGCCAGACATGGGTGGGCAGGAAATATGTTGAGTGCTCTAAGGAGAAGAATTAGAAACTTTTTAGATTGAGGCACAGCTGGAGATCTTCTCTGAGTAAAATGCTCACGTGGGAATATGGTAGGTAAATAGCTGGACTGCTATACCATGAGCATGAATCATAAAGGGCTGTGTGAAAAGACTCATAGGCACAGGAGCCTGGGGAACAGACTTCTGTGAGGGGTTCTCTTCCTTGCATCGTGAGTCTGAAGCATGAGAGCATAATAGGTCTCATGGAGACAAACAAAGCATGAAAGGTAGAAGAGTTGGAAACTGAGAGATTGCAGAATAATTTAGAGTGAAAAAGACCTTGCTTGGCTCTTGTGTTTGAGCATCTTTAGTTGTCATTTGAGAAGGCTGTAGCTATAGGGATCTTATGCTAAGGGTTAGGGATCAAAATGCAGAAGCATAATTCTTTTCCGAATTAGAAATGAGACCAGCCGCATCTGTTTTTTCCAGAAGTTACTCAGGAGATATTAAGGAGAGACTCCCTTGTGTTGCTGTCATGGGTAACAAAATAGTTTGAGAGTGTCAGCACCAATCTTTAACAGCTGTTTCTCTGTGAGCTCTCACTACTCCATTTGCTTGCTAAGAGGAAGAAACAAATGCTGAGAAATTGCCTTCCCTAGGATAAAACAGTAAGAGACAGGAGAATAAGAGCCCTTGGACATCGAGGATCATCATCTAGGCAGAAAAGGAAATGCCTTGGATTCAGGTAAAACAGAGGTGAGCACCAACAGCCACTGAACCACTCACAGAGGCTCTGTTTCGAATTTGTAGGATCACTTAACTTACTTTCTTCGTTGCTGATTTAGCTGCCACTGTGGGTCTGTGAACTGACCCAGGTAATTTCTGCTCTTTATCTCCTACGCAGCAGCGAGAGGATCTTACTCTGAGATCCTTCTCTCTTAACTCATCCCATTCTGGGAGTTGAACCTGAGTCATATTTTGTGGAACATCTGCCAGCTCTGAGGAAAACGGGTGAAAAAACAAGTCTTGCATTGTAGAAAAAGGAGCTCACATACTCACTTTGAAAAAGTAGGGCGGTCTCACGGATTAAGGACTGGCCTGAGATGCAATACAAGTTCTGATTCTTTCTCAGACTTCCTGTGTGATAGCGAGAAAGTTATGTGACTCTCAGACCACGTGCTCACTGCAGTGATATATTCCTCCACAGAACAGCAGCTGGGAGTCTCTCCTATCAAGGTTTTCTTGCAGACTCTCAACCAAAGGGATAAAACAAACCTAGCAACCTGCATTGAGCAGTCTGAGTTGAACCTAAAAACTGGGAACTGTGCGTGTGTTATCAGCATAAATCAATACTTGTGATAGATGTAGACACTCCAGTGCTGGGGTCGAGGCCAGGGCCTGGGCACGTTATGGATATTACACAATACCATTTGTTTGTTTAGCACGGCAGCTGGTGCTGGAGGGAGCAGTTCTGAGGCCTTTTTTAGCATTCCTCAGGAAAAGGTTTGCAGGCGCTGTGTGTGCCTGTACAGCATGGCCTCCTAATGTAAAGGCACCTGTTGTTAAATCTTCAGTGCTGAATTCATTAGACCTCATTAGGAGGCTGGAAAGCTTTGAAGAAAATCAGGCTTAATTATCTCCATATTTTCAAATGCTGAGAAAGGTAACATTTTAAACCTTCTTCCTTTATTAAAGCTATTATTGTAATGATACAAGGCTTGTTGGTATCATAGTGTGTTACACTAGCGTAGAAGTTCAAGGGGTGATGTCAGTTTAAAACGGAGCAAGATCAGAACCTAAGCACAGTATCTTACTGCACAATAGAATACTGTAGATCTTGTATTCGCCTCTCATCTCTTACTTAATTACAGCTGTACTACTTTCCCTAAAAGCTCAAAGCAAAAGCCTTCACTTCTAGGGTGGTTTATACCATTATTGTGCCTGGGCTCACAATTTAAAGCAGCAGCCTCGCAGGATGAGTGGGCTCTGCAGTGGGTGTCCATGGTAAAGATTTGGTGGTAGGGCAGCTGAAGGGACACCTTTGTGAGGAGAGGCCAGGCGGGCCCATGCCAGACAGACGGTTCCAGTCAGTTCCTTGTTTAAGAAAGGGCAAAACTCTGCCCAGACAGTGAGGAGAGAGGGGAAAAAACCTCTGGGAACAAGCTCTGGCAGCACCCCCGTGAGAGGTACAGGAGGCGCTGCAGGCGCTGGAGCAGAGGTTCCCCTGATGCATGGGGAAACTGTGGTGGAGCAGGTATTCACCTGGTATTCACAGGGGAGTCCATGGAGGGCCCTGTACCAGAGCACGTGGATGTTCCCTGAAGAAAAATGCCTGGAGAGCCTATGATGGAGTAGGTCCTCCTGATAGGAATGGCTCCCTGTGGACAGAGGCTCATGCAGGAGTGGGTTTGTCCTGAAGGACCCATGCTGGTGCGGGGAAAAGTGTGAGGAGCAAGGAGCAGCAGAGAGGACCTGTGATGGACTGACCACAACCCCCTGTTCTCCTTATAGGATTTCTCTCTTTGCTGTAGGGTTGAGTTCTATATCCCTCTTTAATGTGTTATTAAACATCGTCTGTTTTAAAAGTAGTTATTTTGCTAATTCTTTTATTTTAGTTAGAAAGAATAATGCAGATAAAATCTTCACCTGCAAGAAATAATCATTGGATAAACCGATGTGTAGGGAGCAACAGAATCTCGTTTAGCCTCTTGTATTTCCAAAGTCTGGATTTGTACAGTCACCTCTATAGCTGTCTCATCTGTGGGTAGATACTAATTGAGGTTTTTATGAAAACATCTGCCAGGAAGTGACATCTGTACCAACAGCTGGCAGTCAGGAGGAAAAAAAAAGCAATAGAAGAGGCTGAGAAAAGATGAGGATGGGTGGAACGATGAATTGTGAGTTATAATTATTTGCAATGTTTTCCTGAACTGGGCACGATCCCGCTAATAAATGGAGTAACAACCATTTGTGATTATTTGTTGGGCAATACATGAGCAAGAGAGCAGAAATTTTAGTCTTTAATTTTAAAGCAGTTCTTCTATTTTATGGCCTATTTTTATGATGTACTATGAAAGACATGAAGAAAAGCAAAGGGTAAAATTTTCAAGCCTGGCTCCTGAGAGGGAACAAACCTGCGTTTAGATCCCCTGATATACCTGGCCTACTTTCCAGTAGTGATTCCTCATATTCCATTTAAAAAACTCGTTTTAATGTCTGTAGGTGAAAATTAAATATGGTGCTCTTCTGAAGCGCTGGATAACAGCAGTGCATCAGCTCAGGCAGTTGGCTGCAGCCTCTCTATAGTCTTTGTGGAATGGAACGTGTTGAACTGAGTCACTTGCAACCAGATGATAGAGGTTGTGATCTGTACTTACTAATGGTTGTGGTCCCTCTTTATTTCATTTCTGATGAACTTATTCAATTAGGGGAAGAATCTTAATTAGGGGTTCCCTATAGTTTTATTTTTTCCAAGTGGAAATTAGGAACTGTAGCTAATTTGTCTCCCGGTTTGTGGTACTGAAGTCTTGAATGCATTTCTTTCTGGCTCTCAAAGTAGTCAAACCACTGAACACTTCAGGATTAACAGTCTCTTCTCATGAATAGAGACCCATGCTACAACTGCCCTTGTGATTAGCCATGAAGAACCCTAATTCCCATGGCAGCACAGATTTCAATACTGTTGAACACAGAAGAAATGATCCCTATCAACACAATTGCCTCTCCCTAGGTTTTTGTTAGAAACAGATACTTTCAAAGGGATATATTAAACAGATAATTCTTAAAAGCCCAATTCTTCCCTAAAGTGCAGTTGTTATGAGAGCAGAGAGTGTTTAACTGTCATATCACACAATGGAGCTTTTTGAAGGAAACACTGTTGAATGTGATGACAATTTAGACCTGACCATCAGCCTGGATTATCATAACTGACACTCGCATAAGAACATTGGATCAACAATAAAATAATGGATGCCATGTCTGAGGCATATTTGTCCTGAAGTGCACAGTAATGTATACTTGCACAATTTTGTAGTTACTGTTTAGGTTTTTACAAGTATTTTTTTGTCATTAAATAATATCCATAATATTTTGATTTTTTCCTCTTTTTCTTTTTTTTTCTTGTCAGACTGTGGAGTGAACTTGTATTCAAGTCTTTGCTGTATTCAGAACTAACATATGTTTTTTACTATGGTTCATTACTTTTTACATACATAATGCAGTGAATATGCTCAAAATAACTATTTGAAGCTAAACTGATAAAGCAAGCATCTGTAAATTGTCACAAATCATCTCTTGAGATATAAGCAGTGCCAGCAAGGGTGAATGAGACTGAAATGATACAGGGTATATCTAGAAAGATGATGAAACAGAGTAATAATGTACAGCAGGAGAGATACCAAGCTGATCATACATATTGCTGCACCTGAAGCACAGGCAAATGAAAACAGAATTGCAACTAGCATTCTGAAATGGAAGAAGCAGTTTAATGCAGGATCTGCAAATGCGTGAAGTACAGTGGGTAAGAAATTGGAGGATTTAGTCAAAGCTGAGGAAAGCTGCACCCTGTTTTTAACATACATCAGGTTCAACGCATGCCTACCAAAAAAACCTGTAACTTCCCTGCATTTTTAGAATGCCATTGCGTGTTAAAGTACGTGTTTCTCTGCATGCCATTTGTATTAGCATTTTAAATGTTAGACGACATTAAAAAAAATAAAAAATCTGTGGTACATTTTTAGCTTACAAATGAGACTTTCAGTTAGGGCAGCGTTCATCTGGAGAGTCATATTTGTCATGCTTCATTGCTTTCTGCTGGTGATTTCTGAGGTTGTTTGCAGTGTCCCTGAGAAAAGGTGCTAGTTACTGTGCCATGATTACTATTTTGGGAAGTCTCCTGTTAAAATGTCTATCTAGCACTCAGATTAACTGAGAAAAAGATTTGGCCTTCGAAATCCTGATTTCCAATTAGAAATAAGCATGATTTTATACTTGCTTTCTTCCATGCAGCAAGAAAGTTTAAGAATAAGCTCAGATATGCACAGATCTTTACTGGAATCCTTTTGTGTTACCTGGTAGTGCTGTCTTCTATGATTTAGGTCTGTGTCTTGGTCATCTCCTGCAGGTCCATATATTCCTTCTCCCTTGATCGTTCCTTTTATTTCTCCTGGATCTTTGCAAAACAAGTATTTCTTTTTATCCTATTGTTTCTCTTCTTCATTTCTTCTCCAGTATCAGTTTAACTGGTGGAGATGCTGCTTATGTTACAGTGGAAAAACTTCCGGCCATCTCCATGTAACTGTATGTCTTCTCCCTGGAGTTAGAACAGGTTTTACCTCTATAGTCTAATCCAAGCAGCTTCCTTATCATGGTAGGAATCTCAGTGGCCTGTGAATTTCCACCATCTCCTCTCTATACGACTAGCACTGTAAAACTGAGAAACAATAGCTTTCTCTGAAAACCGTAACCTTCTCTTATTTCTCTTATTTATTTTCATCTAAATGGCCAAGGGCATTTCCCAACCCATTGCTGAAAACATTGTGCATTCAACTACAGATATTTTTCATTTATACAGTTACAGTCCATTTTGTTAAAAGAAGGCAAATGACAAAAGGTAAAAAAAAGCTCATACTTCATATACCTTTGGATAAATACATTAAAAATCCTGCCAGAATAAGTGGAAGGGATAGTGTTAGAAAGAGCCATTAGAGGCAAGGAGAAAACGAAAACAGGAGAAGACCAGGGAAAAGCAGAAAGGTTAAAGGATCAGATGCTGAAACAGCGATGGTTTATTATTGTTGTTGTTGTTAATGGTTTGCTCCATGACTGGTATTATGCTTTAAATTATTATTATTATTTTTTTAATTTGGCATTTCACTGTCTTGAAGTCTTTTAGCCAATAAATCCTGGGGTAAAGAATCTGGTCTCTGTCTTACAATGAAAACAAAAAAAGAATGCTTTTGAATTGTAAATATTTTCTCCAGAACCCAATGACAATCTATGTTCTTGTCCCTAGTGTCACGTCTGTCATTCTTGTTGTGATCTAGTCACCAAAGAGGTCTTAAGGGACAGTCTGTCTCTGCCATGTAGAAGTACATCTCCCATAGCACATCCGAAAGAATAAGAAAAGAGAGAGGCTGCTGTCAGCTGCGCTGAGTTTTTCAGAGGAATGTGCAGAAAAGGGACTGTGGATGTGGCAATATCAAGAGAGAAGGATAAGGGTAAAATGTGTCATGAGGTGAAAGGGATAAGACAAAGATCGTTAGAACTGCCACATGCTCAAGACTGTCAAAGTTTTACAAGAGAAATATTTGAGCAGTGCCAATTTTTCTAGGAATGTATTGATACCAAAGCACAGAACTTGATGAGGTTCATAAAGAAATTTTTGTGACACTTTTCCTGATAAAAGCATTTCTCAAACCACACACCACCAAACACGGGGCTACCAGGGGACTGCAGCCTCTTCCAAGCTCTTTGCAGACTTTGATGAAGAAGACACTGCAGACAAAAAAAAAAAAAAAACCAAAAAGACTTCTGACATGCACAGGCTTGTGGTCTTTGAATGCTGTACTGACTGAATGACCTTGTGATAAAAGGGAAATGTTCAAAACAGAATCTGTAGACGGTCATGCCGCTTGATATCTGCAAGGTTATGGATAAAGCAGTTACTGGGATTACGTGTATATGGCACTTTTCTGCTTTCTTATGTGATTTAAAAGTGAAGCAAAAAGACGTGTTTAGAAATTTTTGTAAAGGCGTTTTAACTAAAAATATAACTTGTAGAACTTGAAACCGTAAACAAGAGAGTACTTACTACAGCAATGTTCCCAACTCAGAACACTTCAAAGAAAAGTTTGAAGTTGTGAAAGCATCCACTTTATTCTATATATTTTCAAACTGCACCTTTTTTCCCCCAAGTTGATCTAATTATTCTATTTTGAAATTTCAGTTCAATTTAGAAACACATTTAAAAAGAGAGTGAAATATAAGTCAAAAGCCTATCAAAACTATTTAACAAAGCATACTGATTGACTTAAACTGACAAATTCAGTGCATTGAAAATTTTGACATTTTACTGAGATTCAGTAGGCAAACACATTTTACTATCTTTAACATTTTCATGGGCTAGAAAAAAACCCCACATTTTCTGCCCAATCTACGAAAGAACAGATTTTGCAATCAATCATACATAGATGAGTTTCACTGAATAGTACTGCAGCACAGACTCCAACAGTTGCATCCATCATTTCCAAGCCATGCTGTTCTATTTTGGTTTTGTTGGTTCTCATGGAAGTGAGAAATTTGAAAGCAGTCTGCAGAGTTTCTACAGAAGACACAGTGACATTTCCATACACACTTCCATCATCCAACATCTAAACTGAAGTCTCTAAGTCTCTATTTAAATGCTTTACAGTCCTTTCCAGCTCACTGTAGCTAGAAATTTATTTAACTCTTTAGATCATAAGTTCAAAGAGACAGATGTAAAAGTTTTATCAAATTTCTTTTCCTGGGAGATCTGTGACCACGGATCTAGCATTGAAGAACTGTCCAGTTTAGAAAAGAAATACATGTGGTTAAGTGTATCATCTACATGTTTCTGGATGTTGATAGTGGCTGTCGATATAATTTGTATGTATTCTACAAATATTTTTTGATCGATATATTGAATATGTATGGTAGAGTCACTGCTATGTTGTCGTTCATTTTATTTCAGTTTAAATCTGTCAAAAACAATATTCTAGATTTTGGGTCTAAAATTTAGAGGTGTTAGTATCTGGCCTGCTGGAAGTCTGTGTGGGAAATTAAACCCAACTTTTGCTGATTTCCAACTCAGCTTGGCCATTTCAAATTAAGATAGTTTTCTACATCCAAATCTCAGCACAGTGATTCTGTTTTATCCAGCCTCAGGGATGGGCAAACTAAGACATCGTGGGTTTGTAGGATGCTTTTGATTCAACTTAAATGTAACAGGTTTTGGCCTGTTTGTGAGGCCAAATCAATATAGTATTTATAAATAAAATAGTTTTCAGATCACCTCTAATAATCCATTTGCTTTTCATATTATCCTTCTTACTTCTTTTCCCTCATTTTTCCCCAATTGCACCAAAAAACTATTTCAAAATTAAAGGTAAAAATGCAAGGTTAGCATTTCTCAAATTAAATAATTTTTTAATGAATTAAATATTTGTATATTTTGCCACAAAACCTCTGGCCATGAAATCAGTAACTATTAATATTTTTATATTCTTCAGTACAGCGCTATGCAAAAACGCCAGCTGTGCTCATAAGTGAAGTGTGGAGAGATGTCAGCTTGGTGTCGATGTTACTTTTGAATATCCTGATTCTGTGTCTGGAGTTAGTTTGGGATACCCTGGAGGTGGGTGATCTCTGCTGCACATTTGAGATGTGCCCAGAGCGAACCAACATGAACCAAATACAAATACAACTTGATGAATTTTCCCGGCCTTAGATCTACACTAAAACAACAAAAAAGGAAAAACATCTGGTACTGGGATTACTCTGGGAGTAGTGCAGCGGAGTGCTTTGCATTGTATCTTCATTAGGTCACTTTTTGCTTTCCTCTTCTGGAAGGTTTTTTCATTTACAAATTTCAAAGCGAGATGCCAAGGAGAGCTGGTAACGCACTTTAGCCAGTGCAGAACTGAAGTTCAAAGGCAAGGACACAGGAGGAGAAAGATTATCATCTTATTAGCGTAGGAAGATAAAGATTATCAGACTGCAATGATCCATTACTTACAGGAATGCTGTCCCTTTCTGTACGCTTTACTGAGGCATTTAATGTGTTTGTGCTAGAGATTAACATTGATATTATTTTCTTTAATGCCTGTTTTTAGTGTACGCTATGCAGGTTGGCATTCAGGAAACTCAGCCAGAGGAGAAAAACAATAGTATTAATTAGGAATGTCAGTCACGGGTGCTATGAAATTCAAAATTGCCAAGTTTCCAGTGCAGTTTGGTGGTAATTATAATAGATGTGGAGACAAGCTGTTCTCTGTTCCCTCTAAAGAAATGCAGAGTTGGACTTGTTATCAAAGTGCTAATGCAAATCCCAGTAGATGGAATACTGTTTCTAGAGCAAGTTTTGGATTTTTTTAAATTTTGTTTTTATTTTTATGGCTCTGTTGCCTCTTTGTCAGTGCTGTTCAGCACAGGATCTCTGTCTACTTCATAAATTACCCTCACTTTGCAAATGAGAATTTTGGCATAATTAAGCAAAATGAATTTCATGGGGTTTATCAGATTCATCAACAGAGCTGGACATTGGGGTTGGATTCCACCCGAGTATTGCTTTTTCCCTCCAAGAGAGTTAGAAATCAAAGTTGCGTGCTGCTGAATTTCTGAGGAATGCTTTTCGATCTGGTGTGCAGGCTGCTGTAAGGCATGTACAATAAAACCTATGTAAGCTATTCTTGGGCTCAGGACGCTTATATTTGCTATACAAGGACTTCTCTCCACTGGAAAATTTATTATCTTCCACAAATTGAACAAGTTGAAAACTCTACAAAGGAAAGATGGTATTCTGACACTGTTAGCAAGCTTTGCTGAAAGTGCTCGGCTATTTGCAAGATTGGGCTTTGAGTCTGAAATGTAAAAAAAAAAAAAAAAAAAAAAAAAGGCATTTTATTAATAGCAAGTCCATTTAGAATTTGTTGCTATTATATTTAATGAAGAAAAGTCTTCACAAAGTTATGCAAATCATAAGCAGTCTAAGAGTTTCTCTTGCAAAAGGAAAACATTAGGCTTGATCTATATTTGTATTTGAGTAATGCATTAAAAATCAATGAAATCCATTTGAATAATTGAGGTAAATTAGTGGTAGCGAACTGGGTTGTCCTGACCAAAGATGTAATTAACTTCAAACTAGGTAATTGTAAAATAATTAGAAACAATATATGCACTCCATCTTGTAAACATTTTATTTAAGAATTGTTGGGAGTTGAAATAATCAAGTTAGATTAAATTCCAGAATTGAATTCTGGGAACATTTGGAAAATAACCTAGAGAATGATTCTTGTACCAGAGAGTATTCTCTTGTTTTCCATGTCAGGGAAATGGAAGGAATAAAGGTTCTTGTGTTTATAGAGTTTCACTACAGTCCTTCTTTAGGACATCACTGAGGTCCTAAAGTAACTTCTCACCTTAAGGATTTAATTCTAATATTGTTGATGTGAACAGCACAAATTCCATTTGCCTGAAACCCAACGGCTGCATGACACGGCCTGGGACACCTACAGCACAGGGCACAGGATGGGTGGCTTGGCAGAAATATGTGTCCACCTACACAGAGAGGGGCTTCCACAACCCAGCGTGCAGTTCCTGGGTTTAGTGTAGATTAAGCACTACTCAAACCACAGTTTTGTTACAGATTCATCTTTCCATTATAGCTGTAAAGTTTCTGAGATTTTACTGGTGCCCAGCAGTTCACAAATAAGAAGATAGTTTAATATCAAAAAGGACATAAGTAACTTAGATTTCCTGCGTGTACTTCTACAGTTTTATTTTAAAATTCCTTTAGTGTATATTTGTCTAAAATTTCAAATCGTTAAAATGCTCTGCTTTTGAAACATTTGTTCAATATTTTATAGAAAATTTGCAAAGCCTCACTCAAGTAATTTGGGAAGATTTTCTTACTGGCAGGCAAGCAAAAAGTAAAAACAGGTATGTGCTTACAACTTCCAGGTTTGTTTGTGGGGGTTTTTTTTAGAGTTTTATAAACTCACTTAAGGGTAAGTTAAAAGTGCTGATATCGGTATGGAATGGAGAGACTTAAACTTTGGGAAAAACTGCCATGACTGTCAGTTTTAATGGAAAAGTGGATGAACAGAAATTTCTGCAATTCTAACTCTTCTAATACGTGGACAAAATCCCTGAAAACAGTTCATAAGCATTTGCTTTTCCTCAGATTATAGAAAAGTTTGCAGTGCCACTTAGCTGGAATGTTTATTGCTGAAGTGTTTATTTCAGTATTAATGCTTAAAAGCCAATACAAATTTAATTTTTTCATGGCCTTAGCATTCTGTGATTCAGAATGAGTGATGCTATGAGTAATGGTAATTCTGCTGATTGCACAGAATTGAGTATAAAATACGTTAATCAATGAATACATTACTGAAATATTTAAAGAGAAACTGCCAGGTATTCAGGCCTTAATTCTTTTTACAATTTGGTGGCTTTATTTTTTCTTTTTAATTATTATTATTTAGGGAAATGTGAATGGAAATATTCTGAATATTCTTTCAAGTGAAATCATTGGAGGGAGAGGAATGATCAAACACGGCATAGATAGTACCGTGCCTGTGCAATAAGGAACAGCTTCAGACAGACTATAGAAAACAACGAATGCAGGGCTCCTCTACAGTGAATTAGCATTCTGCTCACTTTGTTCGAGCAAACAGACTGAACTTAGCTGTGATGCATAGCTAGAAAGGCGTTACTTACGCACTGTCCTGTGACGACCAGTATACAGCGTTTCCGGGAAGGTGCGATATAAATGCCAGAGGACGTACTAGGCAAGTTTAAACTCTGAGGTTCTCTTTGGACTTGCATCTTCTCTGGGTTTGTGTTGTCCCTTTCTGTTGTCTAAGAACTTTGCAAAATCAAAATTGCTGGACAAGTCCTGAAAATAATGACAAATATCTTTTGGTGTTGGTCCGCTCAAGTTTTATAGTAGTGACACAATTTTCTGTGTCATTAAAAGTATCATGATCTGAACCTGACGTTCCATTACGTACAAAGTTTGCAGAAGCATATCTGGCTGCACAAGGATCTTCTTTATTTCAGAATCATAACAATGCAGCACTACATTTATAAGAGATACAGCTCATTGTAAAATATGACTCTGTTCAGGGCATTATTTATTCCAGCCTCGATGCCCCTGCCCAAACCTCGGCCATTCCATTTGCAGCAGGAATAAGACTGGTCATCACAGCGTTTAAAGTAGAGTAAATGCTGTGTTGAGATATGCAGGTGGATAGGAAGAGAAATATTAGGTAGGAAAGAATAACATTATAACAAGAGGAATGGTGACAGCCAGCTATCCCAGTATTCACGGTGGACTAGCAGTACGATAGTGGATCAAGTCTAAGTACTTTAAACTGAAGACAACTGGCAATGCTCAAAACACAGCTGTCTTAATCCTAGTCAAACCTATCCTTTAAGCCAAATAATTAGAAAAACAGAAAACATTGAGGGCAGAATAGATGTATAAACATAAACATGAAAATTGAACTTGAATACCAAGCAATTTTTGTTTGTTTTGCAGTATCACAAAACAGTAAATGCAATGGTTTTGGAAGTATCACCGAGATTTCCAAGCCTGTACAACAGTTCCATCTGCCCTGAGATTTATGATTAATTACATCTGCTGTGAGAATGGAATTATGGGCATTTCTTCTTTTGAACTGTGTTTTAGTAAACTCAGCTGATTAAAATGCATGGAGGTTCTTATGGCAATAAAATTCCCCTTGGTAATGGTGAAATAAGTGGATTTTACAGTAGGCTGTATAATCCTCTACTTCTGGAAATACGATGTAAGGAAGTAATCACATAGCACTGACGTTATGAAGATGAGCTCTTGGCATTTGCTGAACAGTATGGCTAAAACATCTTTTTTCAGGCTAATCTCTGAAGCAGTGTGAACAAAGTAATCAGATTGAGATGAAAAAGTTTAAGTGGATCATCAATATGACAGGAAAGATTTTGAGAACACTTCAAAAGATGGAAGAGAAGGGTGTATCTTCTATTTCACCTTTTAATCTATTGTGCTTGTCTGAAAAATGACCCTTTATTTTTCTTAGGAATTCCCAAGTGAAACCAAAGTTGTGTGCTAATAGGCTATAACCAAATGAGGTAGCCAATTTTTTGGGCTGATATAAACTGGAAATGAATTTAGTTCCAAAAATTTATGATGAAAATACTGTTTTAATCAGAAAATACACATTTCAATGTTGAAAAAGTATTTTCATAAGAAGCAAAACATCATAATGATTCTTAGTAATAATTTTACTTACTTTGAAGAACAGCAATAAGCTATATACATAACCATTATAAAAATACAAATTGAAATGTAAGACTAAAAGAATAACATGTATTTAAGAAATTTGCAAACCCAAGAAAATAGGTTTTTCCTCTTAATAGGATCAAAAGGTAATGTATACATGTTTGAAAACAATTGTCATTGTAATTTACTTCAGTTTGGATCATGACAGAAAGAGGGCCTAACAAATGTCTACTAAAGCTGCTACTTCTGATATATATTTACCCTTGGCTTATTGTCTTCAACCGTAAAGCTGAATGCATCTTTCTTTAACCTCTCCTCAAGATTACCCAACGCAATACTCTATACACTTCAGTTTCTTTGTGTGAGTTGCACCCAAAGCCTTTGGAAATCAGCAGCTGCCTTCAGCGGGCTCTGGGTCGGATTCTGAAGTGACTCTGGCAACTGTTGGACCAACAGGACTTTTCCATGACTGAACTTCCACCAGAATGGTGCCATCAACTTGATGGCGTTTGAATAGAGATAGGTTTAAATAGGCAGTGCATCAAGATGAGGTTACTCATCATCTGAGCTGGTAAGAGTCACTATAAGGAGCAGGGGTGGTTTCACCCAGGCTTTTCAGAATTACTGAAATGTGTTCAATGCCATTGATTTGCAGAGGGTAGAGGGATGGAAGACTCTGGGGTTTGTAATTGTCATCTAGATTGTACTTTCCTGCTTTGGAAGTCAAATCAGGTTTCAGAGTTTGATTTCAAGCATCATGCAGAAAATTCACCTAAAAGTTTTATAACTTATCCAAGAGCAACTTTTTTGTTAAATTCTCTTTAAAGGCATGGTACTCGGTTACCATATGTTAACCTATGTTAAAAAACAATGTAAAAACACCTCCAACCTTTTCTTTGTCAGCTGCTTCCCCACTTGCTATTCTATCCCAATGGGTTAACCTTAATTCCCCTAATGCCGGTAAATCGGTATAGTCGCATGCTTTGGGCTCATCTACAAATGTTACTTTATTCCCCAGCTGAATACCAGAAATGTTTCCCCCATTCCTTCCCAAACCATCTGCAAGCCTTCAACTTCATCTCTGCAGTTTGTCTCCTGGTGCAAAAACTTTGGAGAACAACAATGTTCTGTGACATGAGTATGCCTCAAGGGTTAAGGATTAGTCTTTGACAATAATTGTGTTTGTATTTTAGGTTAGGCCTTCAGCTAATTCCAAGTTGTAACACAGTAAGGCAGGGAATAAATTCAGTGATCTGCAGCTTCCCTCTGCGAATGCTACGCCTCTAGCTTTCTCACATTGAAAGACGATTTTGCTTGAGTGCTATTTATATAAGCTTAACTTTCTTAGTCTTGCCTGAGAACAGAGTTCCTTTTGAGGCAACCAGAGGTAGGATGGTGGCGCTGTTTCATCCATGTCTAAGCATGGCATTTGTTTCAGCACAACGTCTAGTGCTGTATTCATAGAATTAGTTACTGTTTCAGTAGTTTGTATGGTAAAGGGAAGCCAAATGATTAGGATATATTTCTAATTCTTTTCCATAGTCTCTTGCTACAAATTCAGTTCATGTCCTCATTTTTGCGTTCAATATTTAATGTTGAGGTGACCACTACAAAGTAATTATAGTCTCTTGGCCATCACGGACTATGGAATTGCAGGCTTTTTTGATCTTCTACAGAATCTCCTTATAATCAGTTATTCCATTGTAAAATGCCAATCGGGTCTGGCATTTGGTACTGTTCTAGAGTTTGGACGTGTTGCAAAACCAACTTTTTAAAATGTTGATTTAAGTTTCTTTTTTCTCTTATCATACCACAAGACATTTTAATCTAATCTTACTTTGATTTCTTATTGTATTTCTGAATGAATATTTACAAAGCCTTTCTCATCATATACAGCAATTTATCAATCTGCAAGAAAAGTAAGTTGCAATTTAGAAAAACTGTAGATATATATCGTAGGTTAGGGAGATGGTTACTATAAAAGCAAATCCATTTTAGGAAAACTGTGACCATGCTGAAATCTAGGCAGAAAAGAGCAAAAAGAATTAGTCAAGGCCTGCAAAAACATAAGTAAGGAATTTAAAGTAAGTCTATTTAGTTCTTGTATGCCTGAGATGATTTGATGATGGTCTTTTAATACCACAGTAAGGAGATCACTTGGGAACAAGATCCCTGAATAAAAGTAAAACTTAACTTCAGGCAACAGAAAAGATGTAGATATTATAAGAGCGAGAGTAGTTTAGCCTTTGAACAACTTAATTAAGGATGCAATATGCTCTCTGTTATTTGACATTTAAATATGCCTTCTGCATAGTACGTGGCAAAACTCTGAAGTTCTTTGTCATGCATAAGGCTGAGTTAATAGGTTTACAGTGTCCAGCTCTGACTTAAATTTCATTAATCGAAACTTGACCCATATGCCAAAAAACTTTCATGTTACAAGGGAATAAGAATTAAATTATGCAAATTTTTATTTTGTAAATATGAGTTATACTGATATCCCCCATTCATCAATTCACAGGTGCGATTGGTGACTCTGGACATTACTGCTCACTCCATTTAGCGGGGTATTCCTGTCTGACTTTTGGCTAGTATAGATCCTTCTTCTCTGGCTATTTACAACTGCTCAACACATGACCAGCATCATCTACAGTAAAATCCAGTATTCTTTATGGAGTACATGAGACAGTCAGTAAGAACTTCTTCTTTTACATTAAGCCTTTCTAGTATGATACAAGAATTCATAAAGCCTTTAAGAACAGCTTGTAAGAACACTAATTGAAATTAGTATTAATGTAATGCAATAAGCCCTGTTTGTGTTAGCTTTTTTAATTAGACTTTTCTGAAAGTAGGAGTTCATAGCAAGCTTATAGTTTATTTTGTTCAGTCTGTTTCCCAGGAATATAAATGTGTATGTTCACGGACAAATGTACTTTTGTATCATCATCTCACTTGAAGGTATCCTTCTGTGGTATCACCGTCCTGTCTTGTGATTTCTGTACCTACAGAGCACTGCAGTCACATTTGTACTCTCCAGGTTGTCCCTGTCCCCCAAAATTCTATTTGTTGTCTTTACTTCTCTGATGATCCCTAATTGCGGTGCTACCTTAGCTAAGGCTGCCCTCAACCTTCATGGCTATTGCTAGCTTTTATTTTTGCTTGTAACAAGTCCAACAGAGGATATCGTCTTGTCATCATCTTGCGACCTGCGTTGTCTTACTGTCACCTATGCCAAGACGTGTTTTTGACTTGTACGGAAGTCTCCCGGATTGCTTGGCCCAGCCCTACTGCGCCCCCTCGGAGGTACTGAGGTGGTTATGGCTCATACGAGGCCTGTGACTGTGAGGCATTGCACAGCTGTCTGAAGGTTTCTTCTGCTCTTCTATAAAAGACAAACAGGTTTTCTTAATCCATTTTCTTCTTCTTGGATCGGGGATAGTTCACCTGCTTCATTACAAGCAGATGAGCATTGTGTGTGGTTCACAAGTTTCCTGTTCAGAACTCAGTGTGTGCCTTTGGAGCTGCGTGACCGGTGCATTTTCCTTCGTGGGAAGAAAAAACCAGAAAAAGGGACGTACTAGCAGATGAAGGCTGCCCGCGGCTACCCTGAGCAGCGCCGATCGTGTCAGGGAACCGGCGGTGCCTGAGGCGCTCCGGGCCATCTGTGAGGGACCGCCCGGCCGGCGGCAGCTCTCGCGAGAGTTGGGGGGCGAGAGCGGGACGGCGCGGGCGGTTTAAAAGGCGCGAAGCGGGGGCGAGCAGCTGCCGCTGCCGTGAGGGGTGCGAGGTACCGGGGCTGTGGGACGGGGGCTCGGGGACCCGCAGGGCCGGGGAGGGGGGGGGGGGGGGGGACGCACCGGGGCGGCAGGCTGCCGGCGGGTGGTCCCCGCGGGCAGTCCAGACCGTGGGAAGAAGTTCAGACCGTGGGAAAACGCCTGTGAGCGGCCCACCCTGGCAGTGAAGTGTCAGGCTGGATGGGGCGTTGTGCAACCTGATCTAGTGGAAGGTGTTCCTGCCCAGCCCGGATGATCTTTGAAGGTCCCTTCCAGCCCAAACCATTCGATCATCGCTCGTTCTCATATTTCATATGTATTTGATGTTTTTGAAAGAATCTGTATCTTCTAGACCCTAGAATATGTTTGATATTCCACTTGAAGTGATACAGTAGCCTCATATGAGATAAGGTGGTTTAAGCACTAGTTTGCAAAAGTAAAATAAAAAACAAATTAAATGCTACAAAAAAAAAGAAACTTAATGACTATAAGGTCTGTGACACGATCTCTCACATTTGTGGAGCTCCATTCGTATCATTGGATGAATAATCAGGGTTTATTAAACTGGTGTGGAACAGATAATGAGATCTTTCTGCACCTTGAGAGACAGCATGGTAATGTATGAGAATTACTGCTCCTCCTTTCTGCAAAAGGTCGTGTGCAGTGGGAAGTGTCTGAAAGATGGAGAGGTGACTGGTAATGAAATCAAAACCTGAAAAGGCATAGAGAGTTAAAAAAAAAAGTCCCACTGTTTAAGAACAGGTTAGAAAATGTGATTGAATTGGAAGTTCTCTATGCAGAAAGATTTTGTTTGTCTTTCCCTGAGGTCATTAATTAGCTTGGTTCATTGTCCCTTGGACAGCCTTGCTGCTAGGCATGCCTTCAGGAGTAGGCAAAGCGTGCTAAAGCACAGGGGCTGCGAAAGGAGGGGAGCGTAATAAAGTACATGCCTATATTCAAAAAAGGCTGTGCATTTCTCCGGGTGTGAGTGCATGTGCAGATCTGAATGCAGCTGTTGAGATGACTCTTGCCACGTAACCAAAAAAGGCGTGCTCAACATTCATCACTCTTTACAAAGACTGTTAGCATTCCCAATACCTGTTTCCTCACTTTGTATTTCTCTACATGAGACAAAGGAAATAAAAGACAAGTCAGGGGATGTTAACTAACCATTGCTTTTACTTTTAGCGTGGATGCTTTGCAGTAACTTTCCCTTGAGAGCAACCTACCTGCCCCTATTGTGTCACATCTTTCACTTTCATCCCACTGATTCCCCTTTAACCCTATATCCCATTAAGATAACATTTACCATAAGTAGGAAAATGTAATTCAGCCCTCTGCAACTGTGATTAATGTAGAACAGATTGTAAGCATATTGTTTTCATTAGAAAGCAACTACTGAATGTTTCCATTTAACTCGCTGACTACTGCAGTTGTTCACCAGATGATATAAAATGTTTGTGTTCTGAAGATAGTGCCTATTACAATGACTTTTATATAACTTATTCCATAGTGGGAAGCAAACGTACCCTGCTGCATGGAGAATCAAAATCAGCAAATGAGTTCTGACATTGCTTAAAACTGTGTGATCTGAACTAAATGCACCACTTTGCAACTTTGTTCATTTATGGTCACATTGAGTCATACCTTGAGTCCCATGGTGTTACATGAATAGAATTATGATGTTGAGAGCCATTCTGGATTGAAATTAAGTGATGTGTTAAATACAATTATTTGAGATTATTTCTGTGGGACTTCTGCCTATATCTACCTTCTAACTATAGATAGATTCTGCTTTATCATAATTTTCATTTATCAGAAGAAAAAATATGTCCTGATTACAAAGCGTTAGGGTGGAGCTAAACGTGAACTAAATGAAATTTAGAGACTGAACAATTGAAACTTGAAAGATAACAACTGTTGTAGATGCTAACCATGTATTTGTGTAAGAATTCTTACTTATTGTAGTTTTCAAGGTGGTATTAAAAGGGCACAAAGTTCACAAGGCTAATGTCGCTTTGCATTACTTCATTCAATTAAACATGGTGTATCACATTGTGATACAATTGTTCCATCACTATTTTTACTTCAGAAGACTTTTTATGAGAATGATCCATCAGTTGCCATCATGCAGGGTAATGAGGACTCACTCTGCAATGATTTCGTAATTGTAAACTCAATGCCTATGAAAAGCAGTTTTTGCCACTCTTTGGCAAATTGCTGTGTTACTATAGTTTGCTGTTGGCACATCTTGCTTTCTGTTAAATGTACCAAGTATTCGATATCTAATTATGCACTTATAGGTTTTCAGAGATTCAGAATGCAAATAGTTGTTGCAGACGGAACTCTTACTTCTAGCTCTCCAGATTAGTATTTTTTTTAACTCGGGCACTACAGCAAACCACACTGAGAGCTATTAATGTAAATTAATTATTCCTCCTGCTGGCTTCTTTACAACTTACTCAAATGAGGGATTATTAAATGCATCATGCCTTGCAAATTTGCATGCATTAACAGCCTTATCATTGCCTGTGCACTGTTGGCCTCCGTCGGGGTCCAAGAATTAAAAAATTATTGTGCAACCATTTTAACTGGTAAGTGCTGATCACTGTCCATATGGCTCTAAAATATAGCAGAGTAGGTCGTTCTGATTATAGACCCTCCTGATAATGTGACATCCCTAATGTTGTCCAGGGCATGTGAATCATACTGCTCTTTTACATTGATACTTTAAAGATACCATGAAGAAGGGAATTATAGGATGTAGCAGAATATGTATTTTTCTGATTAATTTTTTTTTTAAAAATTTCTGGTTCAAAGAAGAAAAGAAAGCAGATAACCATGGTAACCCAGAAAAAATGCAGGAATATAGATTTGCTGGTGTATATCTGTGGGGAGTTGAAATGTGTAGAGGGTATTTATTTATTTTTTCTATTTTTACTTGGCATTTTGATTGTAGAGAAAGATAAGTTCTGGAAAATGGAAAGCTATAAAAGTCCGAACACATTTTGTGTGTTTTAAATAATTTTGTTTTAACACAATTATAAGTCATTTTAATTATGAATATTTCCACTTTTATAATGATTTTAAGTAGAGAATTCTGAAATAAGATAATTTAAAAAATGAAAACAAACCATTAATTGATAAAATGCTGACATGACAGTTTGGTTTTAGTTTTAGCAAAAAAAGTTTCAAGATTGACATGTACTTATATAGTGCTTTGAAATAAAACAACTATGAAGTGTTATTTTTGAGGAAATCTCAACTATTAGGTATATTAAGCATACTGAAACAGACTTCAAGTAGAGTTAGTTTTGGTTTCACTGAAAATGGTAGATGTATCAGAAACAACGGGTAAATAACAATAAAAGAGCAAGGGCTCTGAAGTATTACTGGCCAGAACTTTCAGGTGCTATACAAGTTTTTGACTGTTCCAGACAGTTGTGTCCACATAGTCATCCACTCACACATTTACACAACTGAGGGAAAAGGGTTAAGGGAATGTGGCCAAGTATTTTATGAACTCTATCTTGGTGTTTTTTCTGCTGTCCACTTAAGTTTCTGTCCTGCATGCCTCCTTAATTCAGCTGAAAATGTGATCACACAAGTTTACACAAAAGTATTAATTCTGATGTTGATTAGGAAGATCACATCCACGGGAGTTTTGAGACAGATGCTGAATTCCTGCCTGACTGCAGCCTCTGTCAGTATTACCTAAGTCCTGTGTGTATGAGAGAGGGATTCTTGAAGGTGTCTAGATGTTTGTAAAAGGTTATCACCTCCAGGGGTTGTCATCGTTTGTTTCATTGTTGATAATGATAGTCTGTTGCTGATTTCCTATCTCACAGAACTCAAAAAGGAAAACAATAATGTTAAAGCTGTATTTCATACTTTACTGAAGATTAGTTAGCTATTTTTCTTCCACATTTCCAGTAGTGTTAGAGCAAACACGTGAACACCTTTCTACTCTAGGTTTTTAAGTCCTTTTTGTAGATGAAAAGTTTATACATATACTTCTTGTGATTTCTTAAAATATCTTTCTTATGAGTGCATTCTGAAAAATGTTTTCTTAGAGATATTTTTGCATTTCAGCATTTTAGGAATGTTCAAAGCTTGCCATTGTGTTTCCCTACTTTTTTTACAATGTTAAATGCAAGGAGTTAGACATTTTGCTGTTATGTAATATTTATTACAATAAATAGGCATCTGCTTGGCTCTTAAAGATGGGCAGAGGGTGGTTCAGCAGATTTGTGTGGACTGTTGTATTTCCCCAGTTTTATAGACATCATCAGTTAAACTGCATGTTAACCCAATATTTTAAAATAAGAAGTTTCTGAGTGGAACATACAACAGATAGTGCTGCTTCTTTTGGGAAGTTGTTCTCCATTGTAATTGATTCAATGACAAAGATTTGTGTATTCTAAAAGTTATATTTCTTTTCGTCATGTTTTACTTTCCATTTGGTCTTGTATCACCAAATTCTTTAGACTTGTTTAAATTGTTAGAATGTCTAAATTTCCATTTCCATTTAGCCTATTTCCTGTTGGCCACATCCTTCCTCTGTTCTCCTGGGAAGCTGGAGTGCAAAAGATTATAGGTTCTGATTCCGATGAGCCTAATAGTCACCTGGGAGTTTTGGAGAGTGGGAGAGTGTGGGCACAAAGGGAGGATCGCACTCTTTGTTCTTAGGAGCAACACTGCCGTGAACATTGCAAACATAAGTCTGTAGGAACAGCTCTGTTTTTCAACTGCTATGTTCTCTAAGGTTTAGATGTGGTGGTTGTTATAGATTGGGATTCTGTGATTTACACAGGCTAACAGATCGGGCGAGATAATGGAAGTCTGGGTTATATCTTTCCGTGGAATTTGAGTGCCCTACTGGTAGTAGAAACAGTACGCATGAAGATTAGATTGGTTTTTATTTTCTGTGTTTAAATTGAGTTATTTAGTCATGTATTTCCCACTCTTCAGATGGCTTTCTTTGTCACAGGTGCAGCAGTTTCTTAGCAGTTCTGTTTCCCACCACTTGTCCCAAGTCCCATCTTTCCTCTGGATTCACCCTCGCATTTCTGATTATCTTCTAGTTTACTCTTCAGTGCTGTACATCTGTCTTTTATTTCTCATACAAGGACTCTTGAGAAAGGAAGAGGGAGGGAGAAAGTGGAGGAGAAAAAAAATAACCTGTCTTTTTGAACTTCCCATCTATCCTATTCTGCATCGCTTTACTAATTATTCTTGTCCAGTGATCAAGAGATCTGTGTATCTTCACTTTCAAGACTGATAGATGGCATGGCTCTGTCTTGCCTATCATCTCTCATTCAGTAAGTCAGTACTGAAGTTCTGACAGTACACACCTGCAAAGCCATCTGATTATTTTTCAGGATTCATCTGCTTTGCTGAGAGAATTGAAATGTTGACAATAGAGAGACTGCAAATACTGTCATTGCTGATTGTTTTTTTTTCCTCTGGTCTTTGTATCTTTTGTCTTTTCCTTTAGAATGTTAGTAAATAGTGATCAGGGTCCACTGGTTTTTGCATTTGTATGATGAGTAGGACAAAGACATTGTAGGCTAAAACTAGAGATATTGTGTGTTATGGTAATGCAAATACATATTAAGACTATATTCAAAGGTCCTCAAAATTAAAGTCACTTGATTACTTCAGACTTCAGTCTAAGGACTTTTTAGTCTATCATTAAATTGAACCCTAATGTGAAATTCAGGGGTTTTGTTTCTGTTAGTTGTTGAATTGACAGAGTAATAATAAAAACTGAGAGCAAAAATTGAAACTGATGCTAGATTCTGGGAAAGATTCCATTTTTCACAATGCATAATTGACAGCCACATGTCTGAACAATTCTGGTCATCTGTTTTTTTAAATGTTTGAATCTTAGAAGATGGCAACAGTTCTCAGCAGGGTGGCTGAACTGTGTACAGACATACACATGTTCATTGAATTCAGCTATTTGTTTCTGCATGCTGTTTTGAGACAGGTTTCTTTGATTTCTTGATGCAATGTTAGCATATATTTCACAATATGATGTTTAAGCATGCTCCTTGATCCCTGCTCATTCTACTTGCTACCAGTTGGACATTCTTCGGTTTTGTTCTGCATCTGAATGAGGCATTAGGAGCAGGAAGCAGCGTACCTAGTTTTAACTAAGATGGTAATATCGATGGAAATTTAAGTATCAGTTGAAGATGTTGGCATTGCAATAGCAGCAATAATTCTTCCTAAGATTTCTGCCCCATTGCTTCAAGTAATCTGGGTGGGTAGAGCTTTGTGTCCCTGGAAGAAGTGGGACTAAGTTAATGTTGATGTTATTAACATCTCATGATTATTTCTCAGCATGTGTGTGACAAAATTGAGTAGGGTGGATGGTGGAGTACATTCTCAGAGAATAAGGATTTGGTTTGTATCGCTTTCTTAGATAAAAATTTGAGACTTGGGCATATTTCCCTCATGGTGAAAGTAAACTTTGTTTTTACAGTGTTCGTTGCAATAACATATTCAATCAATTACATGTGAATCCTTGGGGATTTTGTAGAAGCCGAGTTTATATTATTCCTCTAATAAAGAAACACTAAGCAGTTAATAAATATATCAGAAGGCTTTCCAGTGCACTTTGTTTCCTTGATAGCAGCATGTTTTGTGTCTATAACTAGAGTATTCTACTGGGTGAAGATAAATGGATTTCATAATCTCACACTGGGGAGAAAAGTGAGACTGGAAAAGATTGGAGCTGCATGAGCTGGATAACTTAACATTATAGCTTTGAGAGGCAGAGCTCCAAAAAACCATTAAGGACATTACCTTCTTGATTGGTGATTCAGAAATTGATGCACTGTCTTCAGTCCTGTTATGTTTTCAAACTTTCATTAAGTTTATATCATCTTCCACCTGGCCCTTATAAATTGCTGGTCTGAAAAGAAATCGTTTGTCATAGTGTGTCTGTTATAAGTAGATTCATCTTCAAAACAACATTATCATTTCCTAAAGACTGGTTTTAAATCCATCAGCGGAATATGAGCTAAAGTGCATTGCATTATTTTGACATATTATTCATTGAGATCATTTCCTGATGGGTTTGCACTTAATATGTTGAATTATCACAAAGGAGAATGCTCGATCCATTATTGGTTTTAAGAAATACCACAATTGGTGATTATAACTGTAAAAAAAAAGGTGAAATTAAACTTTAGTTTTGCAAAGTAGGCTCATAAATTCCTTTTGACTGAAACAACGGGTGCCTGATCGCTGCTTGTAAGTATTGCTATCGTTATGAAAAGATTTCATATGGGGATAGGGAAAAAATTGTCTTACAGTATGATGCATTTAGTGAGATATGTCCCGTTCACCAGTTTTCCTATTAATGGCTGGGCATATCCAGAGAAATTCAAATTGTCCAGCATGGCCAGCCATCCTTTAAGAAAAACCCAGCAGTTTTAATAGCTTTAAAAAAAAATTAATAGTTCATTATATATTAATCACTGGGTTACCATTTGTGTTGGGTTGACCTTGGCTGGCCACCAGGTGCCCACCCAGCTGCTCTCTCAAATGCCACGCACGGAAGTAAAGCAAAACCAAAGGAGATTTATTCTCAACTTCCCATCAGCAGGCAATGTTCAGCCTCTTCCTGGGAAGCAGGGCCTCTGTACGGGCAGCGGTTGTCCCCAACATGGGGAGGCCCCATGTCTCTTCTGACAGAGGCCAGATCAAAAAATTATCTTCCAACATTTTTTTGTTTATTTTTAAACTTCCATTTTAAAACTTTTTGGTTTTAACCTCAGAAATAAAATTCAGAAATCATGCAAATTTCAGGTAATTGCTTCGGGGGAAAATGTTGGCTTTATTTTTTTCCAAATAATCTCCTGGTTTCTTACCTCATCTTTAACTAAGGGATCAGAGAGACACTAGAGTCAGAGTAGAAAACTTCAAGCCACATGTACATTTCAGATACGAGATGTGATCCACAGTGAACCCATGGAGAGTGCAATAATGACTATTGCACAGAAAGGAGGAGTACATGGAGAGTAGAAATTTGGACATCACCTGCCAAAGAGTGAAAGATAATTTGATAAAAGGCTCAAACCTAACACATCTGGTTTTCTAACACAAGGTAAGACAGACCAGATTTGAGGGATATTGTTCGTGATGGTTCCTGAAGGTTTTGAATTCTTTTGCTTTGTCTCTGTGTTTATCTCAAAGGAAAATACTGCTTTTAGGACCAGTCGAAACTCAGAATTCCTATTGCATGGGCAATGTCTATATTTCAAAATTTGTTTTCATTCTGAGTTGAAAATATTTGATGCTAGGTTTTTGTCCGTGTCTTAACTGATGTATTTCACTGTTCCCTTGGTAGTAACAGCTGGTAACTTTCCAGCACAGTGAGTTTCCATGCTGGTGACTCCCACTCAAGCTGCTTCATGCATTGGTAAAACCCTTTTCGGTTGAAAAGACGAGCATGTTACTGTCAGAGGAGCTAGCACAATGGTAGACAAAGCTAAACATAGAAAGTGTTCTGGAGAAATCAAATATATAACTTCCAGTATTGACAGCAGTAACTTTGCATTAAGTAGAAATGATGAATTGCCAAAGCCCCTGTACAGATCTGGGAGCCCACTAGAAATGCTGCTGTCATCTATGTTAGTACTTACAGTTGGTGACTACTGAAAGAACTGGCATTACACTTAGTCTGGAAAATTCTGCAACGAGTATCATCTTCACAGATGGCGTGAAATATCCTGAACCTGCACAGAAGTGTGATTATTAGTCCTTGCTTGCCCCTTGTCCACTGTTAAATATGGAGGCAGCCGCTAAATGGGGAAAAGTGTGAGAACTTTAGCCTGGGAGATTTGAAAAATAAAGTGAAAATGTGGATTGTGTTTTTAAAATATGTTTAAAAATGGATTGGGCTAATCCAGGGAGTCTTTGTCAACCAAAGAATAATAAATTTTACTTGATTATTTCCTAGCCTTACTTAGCTTAGAAGGGACCTTGGGAGGTAATCTAGTTCAAGCTCAAACTTTGGAGTTAGATCAAGTCACTCAGGATTGTGTCCTGTTGAGTTTGGATTATGTCCAATGAATAGACATTCCACAGACTTTCTGGGCAACGCATTCCTAATTATATAGAAATTTTTTCCTGATAATTAATCAGAACTTATTTTCTTGCAACATGTGTCTGTTGCCTCTTGGACTTTTGCTGTGTGTGTTTGAGGAGAATCTAATTCTTCCTTCTATATAACCACACCTAATGCCAGATCAGCCCCTTTAATTTTCTGATTTCAGGCTGACTAAACCCAGTTCTCTGTCTCTCCTGTCTTGTGCTGTAGCCCTGTAACCGCCTTGGTGGCCCTTCTCCTCTGGACTCACTCCAGTCTATATGGGCTTAGTACAGGGAAGATTGGATATGGTACTCTTGGTGCAGTCTTGAAGGTAACAAATATAATAGAGTTAAACAGAGAGTAGCACAAATAATTTGAAAGGGCTATTGAAGGGAGTGAAGATAAATCTCAACTTTAAATATCAGATGTCAATTCTGACAAAGTTTACAATAACAATAAATTTCAACTCTTCACAGTGATCCTGTAGAAGAGACATAGACACCTAATTTTCATGTAGGAGCTCTATGCAGTTGTCCTTTAGGAATTCAGGGATCCCAAAAGAAATTTAACTTTTAAGCAGTCCATAAGATAAATAATGTCTTTGTAGAATATGGAATTTTATTTTCGTAAGGTCAGAATTTCTACAGGATTATTCTAGAGATGTTTGAAAAAATGAAAATTGAAAAGTTTTTATTAAGGAATAAGTTCATGTCTGTTAATATTAAAATTGAAGTAGACACTTTCAGTTATTTTTGAAGAGACAACCTTGAGCTCTAATAGAAGTTATGGGTTTGACATAATGTTGAATGAAACTCTTTGGAGTGTTTTACACAAGAGATCAGACTGCAAGTTTTATTGTTCAACGACTGTGGGCCGATTTTTAAAATTTTTTTTTTTTAATGGCATTGAATGTGCAAGACTAACATCTCACCTTTCTAAAAGCCTTGATCAGCTAATTCCCTTGGACTTTCTGTTAGTGTTGGCTGTTTAATCATCTGAAAATCCTTCCTGTCGTCTATTGGATACTTGCATCATATATTCTTCATGCATCACATGTTCTTCATGCTTTTCCTTCTTATACTTCAACGATCAGGGCTCCTCACACTTGAGTTTGCGTGGTGGGGTTTTTTTGTTTGGGGGTGGCTTTTTTTTTTCTTTCTCTTGTGCCTACTGCAAAAGGAACAAAGTCCTTGTCCAAAACCATAAGTATTCTTGCCAGAGGATCCGATTCCCTGGTGGAATAGATGCCAGCAATGTGATAAATCTGATAAACTGTTTTGTCATTCATCCTCCTTCTTGCTTCCAGATTTAGAGACATAGGAATGGCTTGATCTTGACACTTAGAATATTTACTTCAATAGAAATATGTGAAACTATGATATTAGAAACCATGGTATTAAAACCCACAGCCCAAAAAAAAGTAAAGTATAATCAGCTGGCCCTACAAATGCTGTTTTTCTAAACTTTCTGATGTGAAAAAGGCCTGTGTGGCATGTCCCTGTACAATACACAGTAAAGCCTCTTCAGTTATGTGATCAAACCCACAATGATTTAGAATTAAATTTCAACCATTTAAGTAATCCTTCTGGCATTGCAGCTCAGGGCACATGAAATTGGAAATCCTATTAAGAAAAAGCGTCTATATTTATAAGGACAGGAAGTTCAAAAAGTGCCGTTGAAGCCAAATCTTTTAAGCTGTTAGATTGACCAGGACATGAAAAACTAGTTAAAAATAATTGAGAGGAATTCACTGGTCTTATTGAGAGTTTTTACAATTAAAAAAGGATGAAGAATCTCCACAAAAGCAAGGAGTGGCAAAATATCTTGTGAGAATAGAAAGCACAACTGGAAATATTCAAAGTATTAATGTGCATGTTCTGTTGACATATGCGCAATAAATAATCCGTGCAAAGAGAATCCAATTACTGTACACAACAAATTAATTGTTATACTTCTAGCATTGTAATATATTTGTGTGAGTGATTTGCATATTCGAGCTCTGTTGCATTCATTTGTATTTAAAATAGAATTCATGTCTCAAACACCTATACTGCAGTCAATTGAACTGAAAAAGCTCAGTAAATCACATGGAGATCTGAGCTCCTGGAGGACCTTGGGATTTGGTCTTGAGTATTTCTAAGGAAGGAATATAAGTGGCAGCTACTTTTAGATTTACAGGGTTAAAGAAATTTATCTTAATTGACTAATCCAGATTGTCCCAATTGAAAGCAAGGCCTTTCTGTATCAGACGTGCCTATCTATGTATATATACACGACTGTATGTGTGTGTATATATGCTATGAATATCTACATCCATTTTTGTCTGCATTATAAGAGACAAACCCTCTTCCATAATGTCGTGTATTAGGACAGAAGTGTAAAGGAAGGCATAGAGAAAATAATCTACCTATTTTGAATTATATTGTCAAGGGTTTAGGAACCTAGGGAGTTCAAAACTCAATGCCTGTTGGATTTCAGAAACTATTGACAGTATTTCTGAAAATTTTAATGAAAGGAGATATCCATAATAGCACAGAAAATCCATTACAGAACTGGCAGTTGTGCTTAGCTCTACATTGGCTTGGATTAGTATGTTATCAATGACGACATACTTTGTCCCAAGTACTCTTACAATGTTACAAAGCAGATTTCAAAAAGGATAGATAATGAATAAAAGTCTTTCTATTGCTTCCACTCTATAAAAGTATTAGACTTCTTGATAAAGCATGTAAATTTAGAGAATATTTTAAACATACCGCAGGAAACAACAACAAAGCCCCTGAAAATATGATTGCTTGTGTAAGTTGTGCTTTAAATTGGAACACTTGAACCACCTGCAGATAAGGATATCTTTCTTTGGGTAGGCTAAGTGCTATTGAAATGCAGGCAACACTTGCTAAAAGATATTTTTTGAAAAAATACAGGCTATTCTATTTGGATGTTAAAGACAACATGAGTTTTTATATGAGAAAAAACTGGTCCTTTTGGCTATCGCATTACTTCCACTGTTAATTCTGTCTCTTATTCATTTAGTTGTCCCCTAAACTTGCAAATAAACTAAATGTGTGCTAGATCTGGACTGTTGTCTGAATTTTTTTTTAAATATTTTGTGAGGAAAATGTTTTATAAATTTAAGATAAAAAAATGTACAGTGCATCAACAATCAAGTTTGTGGCTATTGGAATTGAGTGTAACAGAGAGTTTATATCACATTCTGGAGTAGTCCTAATATTTATAAAACTGAAACTTTAATCCAAATATTTTTATTTATCTAAAAGAAATCTAAGTTTATGGTAGATTATATTGTTCTCTTAGATGAACATACTACTGGAAATATCAGTTGAATTGAATACTGTAACTAAGTGCAGAACGAGTATATGTGTTATATTTTATTGCAAAGGTAGGTCCTATTATGTGTTTTTCTGGTAAAATAAGATCAGATAGAGGGCTCTCTATTCTAGGTGGTACCCTGAAGATCCATGGGGGTTACAAATTACAATATTGCCTGACAGAAAATCTGTAACAATGTGTTTTTCAATAGCTATGCATTGCAAATTTGTTATGTATTCACATAATTCATTGTTTATTCCACAGTAATATTGAAGATGCTGTCCAACTATATATTGGGAAATGACAAGGAAAGAAGTATTTTTGTAGAGAAGCAAACTTTTTATCCTGCTTACATTTTTTAGGGTCTTAAAAAAAATGTACGTACCCATCAAGTTTGGTACTTTCTTGTTTCTAAATCTTTCTCACCGGTCTAGTTGATCCAGAAGGGTGAGAATGACAAAATGTACCTGAAGATGTTAGGTCTGAAGCTGTGGGCACTAATACTGTGTTAAAGCTAAATATACGGCTAAGGAGTTTGCATATTGTCTTTTTCACACTTGAACAACAATGTGTAGAACACGCCTGAGGGATAATAATTTACTAGTCTCATTTCCCAAGACTGTTATTCCTCATCTTGACATATTATTAAATTCATTTAATTATCAGTATTTTGTCTTGTCATGAAGTTACTGATGGTTCCATTATTTATATTTCTAAAACTTTGCCCACATACAGACCCCTCCCTTTATATTCCTGTCATTTGGCAAATACTTGTATTGGATCATCTTTCCTCCTGCAAACCTTCTGGCTAATTTTATTCTCTGCATGTTCTGAGGTATGATAGGATCCCCACCGAAGACAGTATAAATCTGCACACAAGTAGCAAAGAGGAGAATTTGACTGCTTGGTTAATGTTCTAACTTTTTTTTTTTTTTTTTTTTTTTTTTTTAAATTTAGGGAGGGGGGAATGGGAAGAATACTTGAGAAAGCTCTTATTCATCTGTGGCCACATATGAACTTGGGTAAGAGAACAGAAGATAACAGCTTCTGTTAACATTTGGTAATTATCTGGCTCATGTTCAGAACCAATCGCACCAAATAATTGCAAGGAAATGCCTTCTCGAACTCACCTGTTTTGGGAGTATGCCATCTTTCAGATGATACACTCAAAGCAAGCTTGTCTGTTTCTGGGCTGCAGTGAAGGCTGTTGAGCACAAAGTCTGTAGGGTTTAGCTATGTTTGTATACGCAGGCAATTCCAGTGTGGAATTTTGATGTGGATTTGTTTCATCCATTGGAAAGAACAGTATGACAGAAATTTCACTTAGATACTAATTATAGCAGCCTATCTACTTGTGCAGGGAGCATCTTCAGAGACTATGGAAGTTAAGGACTTGCCAGAGATGTACATTAAGTTCTCTTGGAACTTTAGGATTGTGCACTGTTCTGTGGAACGTTAGAGAGGCCAAAATGGTATTTCACGGAAGATGATAGACCCTATTTTTATTTCCTAAGTACCTCTCAAAAAAGGGTTCCCCAGACCCTTTGCCTATGCTTGAGGTGCAGACTTTCCATATGAAGCTGTTAACCAAGGCTTTGATTTACTTCTGTTGTAATTCATGAAAAGTATTGGGAATCCTTCAGTTGTTCTCAGTGGTCACTGGGACTTGAATTTCTGCATGGTCCCAACAGGGAGCCATATCAATACCTGTATACAGTGAAAACAATAAATACAAGCAATTAATTACCTACTAGAAGTATACTAGTACACTTCTATGTACTACTAGTATATTTCTAGTGTATTAGAAATATAGGTGTTTGATATGCATGTACACAAACAATTTATATTTACAGTTGCTAAACTTCGAAGAAGTATACTTTAAAAAACAGTGGTATTTACTGAATACAATTATCTCACTTTATTCATCATTCTGACAGTCTTTGGTGCAGGTAACAGGATTTAGCTATGCTTCTTCTAGGTTTCTCTCTCAGGAGTCCTTTGGTTGCATTGTATTTGCTATTTTAAAACCTGGTGTAAACGTGTTAAGTCAAGGTGCCCTTGCTGGTCCTATATGGGATGCAGTGTGGGGAAGGGGATGGTCAGTCTTTTCTACTGAGACTAACCAGACAATGAGTCTGTTTGGCAACACAACAGAAGTACATGGCAGGGATGGATCTGGGATTTCGTCAGCGGAAAATGGGATGTATTGGCAGTTTAGCTACCACTGTTCTGTTGTAGACAGATCATCATGTATCTGCCTGGAGACTGATTTTAACATAGCACGGTGTAGAGCTGCTTCTTATGTATTTGCATCCAGGGTAGTACCAACAGTAACAAAGACGTGGTGATCTGCGCTTCAGCGGAGTACTGTATAAACTTGTTGAAATTTTGCATATGTACTTGAGCAACTTGCTAATGCTGCTGTGATTTTTATGACCAGGGTTACGCATGGCAGTTTGGTAGTCCAAGGGCAGAAGCTGGAACATGGGAAATTCTATGTATATATCCATAAGGAAAACATTTTTATCCTGAAATTGGTCAAAAACTGGAACAGGTTGTCCAGGTGGGGAGAAGGAGTCTCAGTTCTTGGAGATATTCAAAACTTGACTGGACTGTTCCTGAGCAACCTGCTCTGACTAGACCAGCTTAAAGCAGGTTAGACTGGATGACTTCCAGGGTTTCCTTCCAAGCTGTATCATTCTGTGATTCTCTGAACTGTAAGTGAAAGCAAGTCTAACCGTGAATGAAAGTGGAATAGTGTGGAAACTGGAAACCAGCTATTTCATTCTGTGCTCTCTTTCTGAAGCCAGATTAATGAGGCAGACTGGGAAAATAGTGTGACTTGTCCAGTGGACAGATTTGGGAAACCAAGTCTCCTTAGTTTCTGTTTTAAAAGGCTAATTTGACAGTAGCATCTCTCAGGTCTGGTGCCAACGCTCTAAGTACCAAGATGTTTCAAAATTCTTTTTCTTTCAACTTACATAGACAGTGAATAACTCATCTTACAAGCACAGCAGGATGTATATCCCCTGAGATTTCCTTTGGTCTGACAGGCTACAGATTTGTAGTGCAGGTAGTAGTTCTGATAGATACCCTGTCCATTAATACGTAAGGGAACTACATATGCTCGGAACCTCTTAGAGGCTACGCAAAGTTTCTCTGAGATTACTGCAAGCAATTAATTTTTTTAAACATTCATTTATCATTATTTTCATGGAGAGAACACCTTATTTATATCAAATTCTTAGCTCTCCGTCCATCTCTAATGTCTTTGATGTGCTATCTATTGAACACTGTTTTTAAAAGATGACCCAGTGGCAAATAGTTGGCCTTATTGTTTAAACTGCTCATTTTATTTTCATGAAGTAGAGCCATGCTTTCTTAGAAGATGTATCATGTTTCTTTGTGTCCTGCTAGAATGAGTCATTAAGGTTTTTCAAGATTTTATTTTACAGTTCACCTTTTCTTTTGTGTGGCTTCTGAGACATATATAATTTTTGTTCTGTCATTTACCCAAAATGGGTCTGTAATGATGCACACAGAGGCTAAAATGAGTTTGTCAGTAATTTCTTATATGAGAAGCAGTATCTAAAACACCTTAAAAATGTTTTGTTCCCTCTGTTATTTCATTTCTTGCTTCTATACATATACATTTCTACATACAAACACAAATTAGTTAACAATATTAGCTTTTCAATACGCTCACAGATGCCTGTGATTTTTTTAACTTTTGCTATTTATCAGAGAAAACACTGCCACTCGTGTGAAAATAGAAACTTATGCCACCACTAAAGAACTAAAAATGTCAAGGGGACCATAAAAGGAAAATAACACAGTTTGTTTTGGAAATTGTTCCATGACAACTTCTGTAATCATTTTGACAAAACTTCTGTAAACTGAAACCTTTGTACTTTTTCAACTGAATGAGCTCTGAAGGCACAAGGCATCACTAGAAATATAAATTAAACAGACCTTTTTTTTATTCTCAGGAAGCAGCTCTGCACTCTGTGCCTCCAGAGTAAAGATGTTCGCTGAAACAAACAGGGAATTTCTGAGTGTGATTTATTATAATGTGTACCGCTTTTTATCCTTTGAGCTGCTCTGGAAGCAAAACAGATCTAGCTCCTTTGCATACTAATAAATATCAGTGCTTGTAATTATTCGGTGGTTACAGTAGTATTCCTTTGAGATGAATAATTGCTACATTATTTACTTTCCTTTGTTTAAATTATTTTGAACCTTTAGTTCAACTATAAAACAAGGCTATCCTGATGTTGTGATGTGTATTACCTTGATGTTTTTTCCATCTGTAATGCAAGGTTTGAAGCAACTTGTAGGACCTGATTCTCTGGAACCAAAAGTCACTTTACAATATAGTGATAAGAAAATTTATATAACTGGTGTAAAAAAGGTATTTTTTTTACAGTAAGAACAACCAATCCCTGGAACAACAATCCATGGACATGGTAGAGTTCCCATCTCTGGAGGTTTTCAAAACATGATGGAACAGAGTACTAGGTAATCTCATCTAGGCTCAACCTCTACTCTACACATAGATCAGAGTGTTAAAACTTGTCATGAGTTACCGTAAGTAACTTGTTAGAGAGTTTAAATTGTTTCATCAGTTAGAAAGGTGAAATGAAATGCACCCTGCCCATATATTTTTAATGATCCCTTTTCATCCAGTTCAGGACTTTGTGCAAGCCAAGCTGATAAAGTGGGCTGATGGAACGCTTTGATCACGTAGCAGACACGTAGATGTTGGCCTATAGCTCCCCCTGGTTCAGAGTGAGCAGCAGTTGTTGCAGAGCAAGGACTCGCATGGACAGGTTGTCCCAGCTGCATGAACATGAGCAAGGAAAGATTTTGCAGTGTAAGCAATACTCCTTTTTCGTGTGCCATAAAGAGAAAGCGTGCTTTTTGCTGCCGGTTGGAAGCTTGAGCCTGCCTGACACTGAATGTCCCAGCCCAAGTTGGTGCAGTGCTTCAGGAGCAGTTTAGCATTTCATGTATCAACAGTTCAGTTGAATTCATGGTGCACCTCATAGGGTGGGGCTGAAGTCTGTGGGACAGCCTAGGAAACAACACAAATTCGGAAATGTGGCTTGTTTCCTTATGGTCGGTAATTAAAGGTTTTACTGAATACGACTTTTGTCTTAAATAATTGTCCCAGACTTGTCCTTTACCTGAACAAGTACTAAATATTATCTCTTTGCCAAAACTGTCAATGCACGTGTTTACAAACACTGTCTGTCTCCCCTCTGCTCAGCCTGAAGATGCTGGCTCTCATGTTACGCCTGCAGCATAAACCCCCCCACCAATGTTTTCCTGACATTGTTAATAAGATTAGAGAGAGTGACCAATATATCAGAAGGATGATTTAAAATGTAGTTTTCATAGTTCTTCATTAAAGATGTATTTTCCCAAGGAGTTTGGTTATGCCACCACTTTGGCTAGAATATTTTGCAAGGAAGGACAGCTTTTAATAATTAAAGCTTTGCATTGTTTTAATTTTCTCTGGAGTTTTCCTTGAATGTAAAATAAAGCTGTAAATTTAATACTGTTTTCTTTTTGGAGCGTTAATTGCCTAATCAACTTATATCAGCTACTTTTTAGGTAGTTTGCTTTTCCAATGAGGGATTATTTTTATGATTTTTTTAAAATTTTTTTTTTTTTAGTTCTCACTCTAGTATTCTAACTCTTTTTCAGTCGATTGTTGAGATATGAGAAATGGTGAGGCCAAGGTTGAAATTACTTCAAATAGAAAACTACATGATCAATGTAATCTGTGATATTAGGAACTGTTTTTTTTTTTTCTTAGAAAGTGAGAATATAACAACAATATTTTATGCTTCTTTTCTCCATATGACAACTGAAAGAAAAGTAGGCTTCTAAATGTAATTTCTTACCACTGTTGCATGACACAGAAATAAAAAAATCAGATATAAAGCATAACTTTCAAGAAGCTTAGGGATGTTCTCTTTTAAACAATAATCTTGCCCTTGATTCTTACAGTTTATCAAAAGTATATATTGATAAAAATCTATCAAGCCAATGGCACATCAAGTGTAAAAAGCAGGCATTTGACAAGAGGTTTTAGAAAACTATGGCAAAGTGAAAGGAAAGTTCAGCTGCTTAACTTTCTCATTGTATGCCCTAGACTAGACAGCTTGAGAAGGAATGGCGATTTCTTTCTTGGTGCCTCTGTGTAAGTACCACTGTCCCCTAATGCGTGTTTTTTCAGACAGAGTGCATTCCAGCTCGTGTTAATTCTTGTGGTGTGTTATTTCTTAGCTGTGATTGTGTATTTGCTCTTGCTATAGGGAACCACTGTGTACACTCATAGAATTTTTCATGTCATTTGGGAACAGATATATGCCATTATCTTGATAGAAAACAAATTATGTGTAATATTTAAAATTTTGGTTCTGATAAGTGTCCCATGTTTTACTATATATGTGATCCTTTTGATGGTGTTTGCCAAGTTTTCATTTGACAAAGCCAAAAATGGAATCGATTACAAAACAGGTTTCAGTTCAGCTGAAATTAATTTCTTTGATTGTATGATACCAGTTATGGTCTCAAAGTAGTAAGAAGTAAGAAGAAAAGAAAGCTAAATAAGTAAACACTATGATTTGATGAAAACACAACTGTCATAGAGGAAAAGCTGCAATTTATATTCTTTAATGCAAATCACAATCAAAGCAGTTTATTGTTTTGTTAATGGCATGTAATTAGCTGGCAATCAGTGAACTACATGTTCAAAAACAATCAACCATACGATAGATAAACCACAATGCTTGGCACTTGTGAAATACTAACATGTACCTACAAATTTCTAAACACTCTTCTATAACTAATCCCTAAGTGTTTCTAACCCCTTTACACACTTGCCCTGTCTTGCATGCACCCCTGTCACGGTCCTCGTTGTGGGGTACACCACCCCACCTCCCTCAGGCTTAGGTAATGGTTTTGATGCTGTTGGGGTTACTTCTGGCAAAAAGTCAAGCTAGTGTCCGACTGATAATGTGTCACCCTCTTCTCTTTCTGCTTTGTTACAAATTTTCATGCTTCTTGGATGTTTCTTTTCAAGCGGACTTCTTTTTTCCCTCTTAGTAACTCCCTCCTTACTGTTTAATCTGGCAAATGGTCATTGGCTTTGGCATTGCCAGTTCAGGGGCACACGCTTTCTCAGTTTTGGGTGTTCAGGCTCATTTCTTTTCAGCTATTGTGCAGCCGTGTGCCAAGAGAGGGAGCCACATGCATTCCCCCGTTGGAACCAAGATGACTCAAGAAAACTAGCGGGAAGGTAGCTCAGGCTCAACTGTAGGAACGAGTAGAGGTTGGTGCAAATTGGTTTTATTCCCCGTGCCTGAACTGTTGTGTTCATCTTTAATTTTCACTTTACAAAAGAAGTTGACTTGATCTGACATCTGCAGAAGTCTATTCTGTGTTAACTTCTACAGGCTGCATTGATAGGCAACAGTTTACTTGTTTTTCTTTTTATTGAACATTAAATTTCTTTTAATGAAGATAAATTCATTGAAGGCATTGGCAGGGTGAGAACAGCATTCAGCTGAGAAGTCAGCTCTATTCCATCAACATCTGTTTCATCTGCTTTTAGTGCTCTACTTTCTGTGTACTGTACTCATGAATAGACCCTGAAATATAAACAATTGCTGATCATGCTGCTGGCTGTGATAACATAACTCATAATGTTGCCCTAATTACTTACATTATAAAACTGTCAGGTCTGGAACATTTGGTCTCTCAAGGCAGCTCTCCAATTAATCTTTTCCTTTTTTATTAGAGATCTTGTTATGTGATTGTCTTTTGGGGAGGAATGAGAGGGCTTTATGTTATAGTGGATTTTTTAAAAGCTTTCACTGATAATAGAGCAAGAATATTTCAGAGTTAACAGGAATGTTATGTTAGCTACCCTTTTTTTTTTTCTTTTTATTGCAGCATCTGAAAGAATGTAGTCCATACTATTATTGAGTAGCTGCCAAGGGAAAAATCAGCCCAGGTTGGAAGGGACCTTGAAAGATCATCTGGTCCAGCCTTTTCTGGGAAAAGGAGCCTAGATGAGATTACCTAGTACTCTGTTCCATCATGTTTTGAAAACCTCCAGAGATGGGAACTCTACCATGTCCATGGATTGTTGTTCCAGGGATTGGTTGTTCTTACTGTAAAAAAAATTCTTTCTTATATCAAGATGAAACCTCTCCTGGTGCAAATTGTACCTATTGCTCCTTGTCTTCTCCATGTGTTTCTTTGTGAAGACAGAACCTCTGTCCTCTCTGTAAATGCCTGTTAAGTACTGGAATACTGTGATGAGGTCCCTCCTAAGCTTGCTCTTCTCCGGGAAGAAAAGACTGAACTCCTTCAGTCTTTCCTCATTGGCCAGGTTCTCCAGCCCTTTGATCATCTTCATGGCCCTCCTTTGGACCCTCGCTAGTCTGTCCGCATTTTTCTTGAATTGTAGGGACCAGAACTGGAGACAGTACTCCAGGCGCAGCCTGACAAACGCTGAGTGGGATGATCATGTCTCTATCTCTGCTAGCAACGCCCCTGTGGTTGCAGCCCAGGATCTGATTTGCTTTCCTTGCTGCAGCAGTGCACTGCTGATTCCTGTACAGCTGCTTGTCCACCAGGAATGACAGGTCCCTTTCAGCAAGGCTGCTCTCCAGCCACACACATCCAAACCTGTACTGTGCTCTTTGGTTATCTCATCCCAGGTGCAGGACTTTGCTTTCATCTTTGTTAAACATGCAGTCCTTGCTAGCCCACTCTTCCAGCCTGTCTAGGTCTGTCTGTAGGATGGCTCTTCCTTCTGATGTGTCTACCTCACCACGCAGTTTGGTGTCATCAGCAAATGTGGTGAGAGTGCATTTATAAAGATGTTGAACAGTGTGGGACCCAGTATCGATCCCTGGGGGACTCCACTCGTGACAGACTGCTAGCCTGAGTAAAAACTATTGATCACCACTGTCTGATCGTGGCCTTTTTCCTACCCGTCTCTCACACCACCCGTCCAGTCTGTACCTTCCCAGTTTGTCCAGGAGAACGCTGTGGGAAACTGTGTCAAACGCTTTGCTGAAGTCCAGGTAAACAATATCCACTGCTCTCCTATGTTGAGAGAAAATGTTTTTTTTGTTGTAGAAGGTAATCAGGTTAGTCTGGCATGATTTGCTTTTGATAAATCTGGGATGGCTTTTCCCAATCACCTGCTTTGTTTGGTTTGTAATAGTCTCTAGGAGAACTCATTCAATTACTTTCCCAGGGACTGAAGTATGACTAATGAGCCTGTAGTTTCCTGTGTCCTCTTTTGGGACCTTCTAGATGAATGTGATATTTGCCCTCCTCCAGTCATCAGGGATGTCCCCTGATCTCCATGGCTTTTCAAAGGTGATAGACAGTGGCCTTGCAACAATGTCAGTCACTTCTTTTAATGCCCTGGGGTGGATTCCATCTGGGCCCATAAATTGATGTGGGATGAGGTTTAGTTGCTGTTAATATTTGATTTGCTTGCTGTGTTAATGATCGTTAAAGAGAAAGCATCAGTCTTTAGTATGGTGCCACTAAAATTACTATAGGAAGGTAACAAAAGCTAGAAGTAAATTTTATTACATACATTATTGCTTTGATTTCATAATGTGCTTGCTGACAGATCCTTTAACCAATGTGACCGTGCATTAGAACAAAGAACATCTAATGTCTAGGATGCTTTATAAGAAATTCTGCTTTTCATAGGCGGCAATTTCATGGTTGTTCTTACAAACGTGAAGCATACTAGTTCTTAGAACTTGTCTTGGAAGATGCAAAATGGCTAAGCACCATCCCCGGATCAATACAGCACGTGGTGTATCATTATTCTATTTGTTTCCTGACAAGAACCGAGTACTCCATCATGGTGTTTTGCAATACACGTCTACACACAGGAAATCCTGTGCTGCTTTTCATTTGCTTTAAACTTTCTATGTAAACAGTCCTCAAGGTGTCAGCAGAATGAATGCAATAGATGGGTACCAATAATGATAATACTTTGCTTTTGGACTATTCTCAAATCAAAATACTGTCGTTAGTAATTGTAAACGTAGTCATGACATGAAATTAAGTTGCTTACAGCAAGCAACACCGTTTGTAAAGTGCTACCATGAATTTCGTCCCCAGGCAATGCTTGAGACCTCTCTCTGTTACAGACTGCACCATACTTCTTGTGGCTAAGTCAATGACAGAGCTGCACAGCTACGTGCTTGTTTTCTTTGATCAGTACATTCTTCCATGCTTGAAAATGTTTATAAACACCTTTAGGTAAAGAATCATAGTTACTAGGTTTCATTTGCTCAAACTTATTAAAAAAAAAAAGTTATATGTATATATATATAAAAACTGCTATCCCTCTTGCAAAAGACATCAGAAATTCAGAACTATTGTCAAGCTGTCCTCCACTGCTGAGGGAATTCAATCAAGTGAGACCTCTTTGGGGTTTTTTGCTTTCAATGTCTTCTAAAAGTGTACTGAGAGGGACCCAGCCTTTCATTCAGCAGTGCCCAACCCTTGTCACACAGAGCTTTCAGGGCTTCGAGCCGCAGGGCTGGTGAGGACCCGATTCTCCAGCAGAAAAGGGATTGTGCAAGCCAAGGAGGTTGGAAAACCCTCTTCTACTGATAAAATCAGAGAGCAGATCCTTGCTTGAGTTTTTGTGAATGAGGCCAATTTCCTGCCATCCTGCAGGGCTCTCCTTTGCCTCCTCTTTCAGTTTAACCCTTGATCCTCAGGGTAAAATATGCATAGCAACGTGTCCTGCAGAAAAAGGATCAGATGTAGTGCCAAGGAAAGGTCATTTCCAGTCTCTGTTGCTAGTACTGCTTTACTTTTATATAAAATAGGAATATCCTGTTTAAATCCTGTCTGCTTAATTAAAATTGGAGATTTGAACCAAGGTCTGTTACTTCCAAAAATGCGGACTAGCCTGGTTTACTATAGTATGATCTTTCTCAATCTTTCTTGAAATAGGTGCTTCATTTTTTTTCTCTAAGTAATGAAATGTTTATTTAAAAAAAAAAATACCCTGGAAAAATCATTGTGCTTTATTCCAGGTGAGTGTCTAAGCCACTAAAATATGAAGTTAACCTTCTCTATCTAGTTCAGTGATTATAAAATAGAGATTCTCATATAATCCAATTTTCCCAGGATCTGGGTCTAGGCGTAATGCCTGTGCTTCTGTTTGTTAAGCAGAGGTTCAAGACCGATCAATTCTTTTTTTGCTCTGAAAGTCTTGATATTCTTAAGAACAGCTTGCAGAAAAAAAAATCTTGCCAGCCTTACAGAATGACAGTACTAGAGTTTTTCACCTTGTATAAATCTGGAGTATATAAAAGATGACACTGATAAAAACGTTGCTAGATGTTGTGAAATCAGGAATCTGGCTGCAATATAATGTTTTTTTGTTCAGTGCAGCTCTAATGCTTTAATTCACCTTGTTTGTAACTACTATTTCCTTTATAAATTATTATAAACCTGAAAAGGTGGGTTATTTTTTAAGCTTAATACAACCAGTATTGCCTTATTTCAAAGTCTAATACAATTATGAATACACCATAACCTGTGGATGATTAAATTGCAAATTGTGGGTGTCCACCAGGCAACTAGATATATTAAATTTGTTCACCTTCATAACTCATCTTCATATACACTGTATATTTTCCAGGATCATGCAAAGATGTGCTTGTTCTGCTTGAGGTACGTTCTATAGTATTTATGGTTTATCAGATGTACAGAATATCTTCTTCAAGGATACACTCATATATCATTTGAACTTCAGTAGTTATTACATTGTTTTAATGGAAAAATGTTATAAATGAATGAGTTTTATTCTCTCTGCAACGCTTATATTTTTAAACATGGCATTCTCAATGCTGTTACTTTTTGTTCTACGAGAACGTGAACTTCTTGTTTATTACTCACTGATTTTATAAAGATATCTCATTTTCTCCTTGGAGAGCTGTAAAGAAAAAGTCAAAAAGCAGAAGCAAAGTAATTGGAGTGTAGTTTCACAGAAGTTTTGTGGGATAAATGTGACACCTGTTAAAAAACTAAAATCAAAGTAATCAAGCCAAACACTTTACCTCTTACTCCTCATTCAATTACAATGCCAAATATAATCTATACAGAAAATTTAAAGAAATAAAATGAGGTTTTGATTTACAGCTGTAAACTAAGTGATATCTGGCTTAATCCATGTGGAAACTACCTGCAGTTGATAAAAACTTAGACTGTGAGCTCATTAAATAAAAAGACAAACTCTACTAATCTTGTAAACAGATAGAAGACCCCTAAGAAACTGCTGTTTCAGTGTTTGTTGATACAGCAGAGAGCTCTTTTCCTGCTGAACTCCTTTCTCTGCTACTGACACCATCTGAGTTTTAATGCTGAAGGTGCCAGGCTTACCTTGCTGTTTTGAGGTGTGCTTCATTTGTATCAGTTTCCTTTTCTATATACCATTATATTTCTGATTCCCAACCAAGTCCCAAGAACCCTATGCAAGGCAATAATCCTCAGGTCTTCATGTTGTAGATATGCTTTTACCCACAGAATTTTCTTGTGCATTTTGCCTGTCTTCTGGGACACAGCATTCCTGGCACAATCTGTCAGCTTCCCCATACTGCCCCAAGGCAGCGGCATTGCAGACACGAAGAAAAGTTTTCTGTGGATATGGAGGGATCTTGTGATCCATGAAGATCACTGTGTGCTTCTCTTGGTACCCATGATAGCAATTCTAACACTATGGGTAGCTAAAGAAGCGTTGGGGAATTTAAGGCCTTTGGCAAGTGCAATGACAGATTTATTTCTGCATGTAATTTTAAAAAGGGTTCTGTAGTCTAACATAAGTGAAAAAACCCAAATGCACATTAATTGCCATCATTAAGCTGCAGTGTGTTATCCAAACTGGTAGCCCTCAAAGGGAAGTGTTATTTGAATTAGGAATATTGATAGCAGAGGGAACCAGAAACATCCACAGAGTACTTGTGACCCAGCAGAAGCTGTGAATTGAGAGATCCTGAGATTATTTGCGGATGAAGTGGAGCCCTTGTGGCATAGATTGGGGCAGAAAGAAATCCAAGAAGTGCTGGCCTTGTTTGTTTCCTGTCACAGGTTAAAGAGGTGTGGATATTTTTGATGTCTTCTCCAGAGAACTTAATATTTGCTTTATCTTTTGTTTGTCTTTTATATAATTGCTCTGGATAATATTGCAAAGTCGTATAAAATTAAAATTAAGTTTGAAATAGGGTTTGTTAATTACAGTATTTAACTGTTGTGGTTATTGTTTCCTAGGAGATTAATGAGGTGAATTATTGTAACATAATTAAACTACAGTATATCTAATCTCTTACATACCCTTGTGGTTTACTGTTATTCAAGTATCACTTGAAGGTTAATTTCACTTAGCTGGTATATATTTGACTTTGGCAATACAGTTTATATCAAAATATGTTTTTAATTATATTTCAAAGTCATTAGGCAACAGCTCTGCCAAAATTATCACTGTAAGCTTTGCTAGTGAAGGTAAGGACATAATAAACAGTAAAATCAGCAGACTCATGTATGTACACAACCTGAGTATTCACATAACAGCTAAAGTTAACATATGCTGCCACTTGGACGCTAATGGCATCCGCTGAAGATTAAGCCTTCTCTTCTGATTGTCCACTCTGATACATGGCAATTATTGAATGAATCAAAGTCGAATGGCATAAGGATTTCATTAACATGAAAGACACAATTATATGTGCGAAGTTGCAAATCCAGTAATCCAAAATCTCCCCTAAAATGTTTTTGACTGAAGCCTTTTACTAGCAGTTAATGAATTCCTCATTTTGCAGTCAGAGGCTGTGCCTCAGGCCATTCAAATCAGCTAACTGGCTGTTTGCTGTGGTGCTTTGGCAGGAAATTCTATTGTCTTGCTACATAAAAAATAGAAACATACAGTATTATCTTTATAGGACAAGATAAAACTATGGATTCATCAAAGCATGCCTTTTCCCCCAGAGAAACAGATTAGTTTATATATATCTTCACTTTTTTTTAATCCCCAAGCCCAACCTTCCTCCTCCTCTAGCTGCAAACTCAGCTTCATCTTAAATTCACTATTCCTCTTTTATTCTCATGCTGGATTTATTTAAAGGATAGATACTCTGTGTGATACTACAATAGAAAAGCTGCCATATTTTTTTTTATTAGTTCCAGTCACAGACAGTTTTTTACATCCATTTTTTGCTTTCTTTTCAGTAATCCTACGAAATTATCTTCTCTATAACTTTTTAATTTCCTCTAAGCTATGGTACTAAAGATTTGAATCTATCATTTTCTCTCTTTCATTTCTCTCTCATCTCATCCCTGTATAATTTGGACAAAACTAAAATTTTCTCCCCAAAATTGTAGCTCAGTATAGAATTAAACCAAATATGAGACCTTTTTTAAAAAATAAAATTGAACAGCATGTAATTTAATAATTATAATTTTCTTCCAAAGTATAGAAGTTAAAGTATTAGTGGTTACAATTTTGAGTCGAGAGGTTGGCTCATTTCCAGAATTCCCATGTCTTTGACCAGAATACGCAGCATTCTTGAGCATTTAATCTAAGTTGTATTTTCTTTTTAGAGATTTATATACCAGTATTGGAACAGGGAAACTGCTCAATAACTTTCTTGGTTATTACTCAGCCTGGCTAGGATGATCTTAAATGATGTCCCATTGTGCAGTTCTGGAATAATTTCCCCTTCTTTTCTGTATAAATGTCCTTTTCTTTTCTGGGTAAATGACCCACATCTTGTTTGCTTTTTCTCTGTAATTAGTTAGATGATTTTTTGTGTTATGCAAATACCTTCTTGGTTTTCCCACTTAGATGTATTATCTGTGGTCACTTTTCAGTTTTTGTGGGATTTCTTCAGGTGCCTGCTCTCACTGTGTTTGAGTGGACTATGCGAGCCATGAATAAGACTATAAATTATCCAGGCCATTCTGAAATTGCTTGCGCTTCTCTGTTTTTGTTGCCTTGAAATTGGGTGCTATCAGCAAATGTAATAATTTTGACCATATCGCTTCCAAGGTCACAACTCTGGAAAATAATCTAAACTTGTCAGTTGTAATGTTCCCAGCAGCTCCAGTTCTCTTCTCTGCACTCAACAACTGGCGTGTTTCTTTCTGATATGTCTCTTTGAATCTATTTGAATTTGTTTGGTCAGTTCTTCTCAAAAACATGCTCGCCACCTTTTCGAATCAATCTGCTTTGTGGCACAGTATCAAATGCTTTTCTGAATTCCACATAAATTGTCCATTATGTTGCTATTGTCTCCAGGTAGGTAACATACAAATTTACTTGAATTCTTTGAGTCTGTCATGACCTCCTTTTTCTATGTATTCAGCCTGCTATCATAGTCTTCCAAGTCATGCATTTCTAAATCTGGTTTAATAATTTTCCATAGCCGAGTCCAGGATAAGAAGCTTGGGCATTCTAGGGTCTTGGAACCTTTTAAACTAAAAAGAATGACATTAACTGCTACTCCAGTTCTCTCATACTCCCTTACTTAGTAAGTTATCACAAATCCTGCCAAGGGCTTTCCTTTTCCCCTTACTACTTTTCTACAGATTTCTTGGTTGTAATTCATCTAGGTCTGGAGCTTTGTCAATGTTTAATAATTATAATTGCCTAATTAAGGTATCAGCTCTGGTAGACCAGAAGCCTTCTTTCTCCACTCTGTTTCCAGTTTTCAGGAGTGTGTTTGCTACTTCTGTCAGATTCTCTGTTCCTTTGTGTATTCATTACAAACTGTCTATAAAGATATGAGTAATCTGTCTCTCTTATTTTTAAAATTGCTTTGCTTGAAGATATTTGCCTCTCTCGTTCCTGTCAGGCTGCGAGTGGATGAACAAAAAAACCCCAAAGTCACACACAAAAATGAATATTACCATGGAACAGTGGAAAGCTCGGTCATTTTCTTTGCTTTTCCAGGAAAAATATAAACTGTATAATAATGGCAGAAGTACACTTGAGAGATGAAATGACACACTTGGGGACTGAGTGTAACCTGTGGTGATAAGAAGGGGGAGACATAATTTATGTTAATTGGCAATAAATTAAGTCAAATTCTGCAAGGTGAATTTGCCTGCGACAGTAACTGGTGAGTGAATTCCCTGTCTCTATTTCGACCCGTGAGTGTTTTCGCTCTTGTTCTTCCCGTTTCCTCTCTGTACCCCGGGGGACGGGGGACTGACTGAGCAGTTGGGTGGGTGCTTGGCTGCCGGCTGGGGCCAGCTCACCACAGCTACTAATCTCCACGTGTTAAATGCAGGCGATGGAAGGTAAACGTATGGAGTGTACTCTATGGAACATGTATCGCTTAGCTTTGCAGTTCATGCGGGAAGCTGCAGGTCTGTGTTATCAAATGGGTATGTAGCTCAGCAGTTCAGTTCTGTGACGTGTGTTCCTTATCCAACATCAGGTATCCATCTCTTGGTTAAAAAGGGAACTGGCCGACATGCTTGTTTACAGGTGCACCCGTACTGGGAAACGTAGCTTTAGTTTTTGCATGTGAAATGCACGCTCAGCCATTTCCAATGCTGACATGAATGCTGTATTTACATAGTGTCTCCTCTTCTTCTTGTAGAGTTTTTTCAACCTTGAATTCACAAAAATGAGCTAAACAGTTATTTTAGAAACTGTTTTAACCGGAGCTATTTCCGCTCAGGATGATGTTTGTCCTTTTGAGTTCTTCTGCAGTGTACTAGAGGATTTTAAAACAGTTACCTTCTTACAGAGGTTAGACTTCTTCAGTGGACGTGATGGTCTGTAACCAGGCAGTTGGGGGGTGTGTAGCCAAAAGTCGTTCTTGCAGAGGTCCCTGAAAGCATCTGACACCCAGTGGCAGAAGCAGGAGAGCAAACTGCTGATCTGTTCCACTATGACATTTTTTTCTGTTTCTCTAAATCTTGTACTGGGCTTCAATTTAGCTTGAAAACTATTCCTGTAAATACCATAACGTTTGTTGTCAGAGAGGATGGTTAAAATCCTGTAAGGGATTTGTACTCTTTTTCTTCTTTTGCCTGTCTTGCCATCAGGGGCCCTTATACAGATGCCTATAAGTTTCCTCTGTAGAAGAAAAAATGTCTGAGTCATATGTCATTTCATACATAAAACTGTGGTCCGTGACACTGTGCCACCTTCTGCATTAAACTGATGGTGATAAATTGTGGCGGAATGACCTTTACATCACTTAACCCTGGTAATTGTCAAAGTATTATATGAACAGATTCTAGCATATACGGTGGCTTTACAAAGCAAAGTAGTGGACCAGGAAGAGCTTCAGCATGTTATGTTCAGTATAATTTTTGCAACAGTGTTGTTTTCTAGCACCTGACTTTTCAGTTAACGCTACGGAAATTTGCTTTTTTTGAAATGGGGACATAGACTGCATTACCACCACCTATAAAAAAAAAAGAAAGAGAATAAAACAGTGGCACGAAATGCAATGGAATTTGAAGCTAACAAGATTTTCAGGTAGAAACTAGATCTCATAAAATTCAAATGACAGAAGGGGAAGGCCCTGACTTCATGAAAACAGTCTGCTCTGGATAGAAGTCAGTGGAGACTGGAAATATATGGAGAAGTGCTTTCCATCATCTTAGCAGAAATGGTGGGGACAAGCAAAAAAAAATGGTACGATGGAGCTCCATTGGCCGTGGTTATGGAGGTGATGGCTGGTAAAGGCAGCCAGATTAAGGAGTAAGGTACTGTGATAACTAAGGTGTTACAGCGTTCTTGGAGACTTCAGTGGCAATATTAATGTGCTTGCATATCATCACATACCGAGGATGGATCTAGGAGATTTCAGGAAAGTCAGTAGTGTTTGCATAGAGGCAGAGATTTTATTGCCAGGCTGGGGCCTCCCTTTAGAGGGTCAGGTGAGAGCAACGCAAGAGCCGGCGGACAAGAGGATGAGGCTTGTGGCAACTGTTGCAGGGCAGGTACATGGCAGGATGATTCTATTTGACATTACATCTAACTAGTGTTGATTCATTTCTTGTGGGTGTTGCATGAATAACAATACCTGAGGTATGATTTACTAATGTTGCTAAGAAAGAAAAAAGGTTTCCACTTCTGACTATCTTCACATTGGTTCCCCTGTGTCTCGGGAAACTTGTAGTTTCGTGAGATAGACAGTAGGCAAGAAGCAGGAGCAAGGCTTTTAGCTCAGTCACACCTGCCTTATTCTCAATATTTTCAAATGGCTGTATCAGTTTTGCACCATGCGGATAGTTTTGGAATCAGGGCTGTCGGTGAGAAAGATGTCTTTTGGCAGGAAGGCAAGAGCAACAGTTAACTAGGTTGAAAAGTATGGCAGAGCCACTTTTCTGATGCCGCCTCTTCACTTTCAGGTTTCTCAAAACATAGCTACCAAGCAGTGTAAGAGGATGTAGCATCTCTGTTTTTCAGTGCCACAACAGTTAATGATAGTATCTGTAAATGTTTCAGAGGAAAAATGCTTATATGGGTAGCTTAAGAAACACTTAAAATAATAGTCTTTAAAAATGTTCTAAAGAACTATTACCTTTTTAAAAAAATACATCTTGCCCCTTAGAACAAAAAATAATATACCAGTCTCATCAGACACAGATATTCTTCCTTTTTTCTACATTTGTTGGATAATCAACATTCCTGTTTGCTATTTATCTGCTTCTTAAATTTTAACAAGTAATTCTGCTTATAATTGTGACACTTCATGATTTTGTAAAAATTGGCACCTGCTGCGTGTAGGATAATAGCACAATTCAACACGCGCTGTAGGAAGAACTGATTTTCTGCTCATTTTATCTGGAAATGTCTGAATTATAAGTGGAGTTGCCCTCCTGTTAAAATTCAAAATTACTGTGGATGTAGATAAATGGGAGTAGAGATTTTTACTTGTATAACAAGAAGAAAACCCAAAGTAGATGTGATTTTCTTTGCTATGAATGCAGAGAAGAAAGTACTAAAAATTAATTTGAAAAAGAAAAGAGGGGTTGTTTTACCAGATTTTATCTGTGATGTCAGTCAATTAGAATTAAGTTGGGGTAAGATCTCTGAGCAAATACAAATGGTCACTTTTTGCCTATGATGAAATTTGCCCTTTAGAGGAAAGAAATGAAATATATGGTGGTTATTCATCTAGTTAGCTAATTAATGTAGCTTTGGTAGTTCTGTATGCACACAGTACTCCGTACTTCCTTTTTCCTGTAATGAGGGCTAGATCCCAAGTTTCTTGGTCTCACATTTAGCAGGGCTCTTGCAGGCCAGGAGCAGAAAGGACAGCGGTTACTTCTGTAGTTCTTGAGGTTGACATCTGTGGTGGGGAGAGACATATATGCTGTTAAACCCCTATCCTGCGATATCATTGCAGGCTTAGGGCTTAGAATAGGAGCATGGAGAGGGTCAAGCTGTCTGCTTTCTCCAACACACAAAATTTTGTCGTCACTTGTGGGGGACCTGGTGGAGCTATAGAGCTGCAAATTGCAGTTGACTGATGAAGACAGAACTTGGAGAGAGCTAAGAATCCTCCTCCTTCCTTTTGCTCTTTGAAAAAAGAGCAGAGGAAGGCTATTCTCTGCCATTTATCTGCAGGGCAATTTGAGACCCCAGGACTGTGCCCAATAGCTGGAGCCAGAGCCTCAGCGGGCAGGTTAGCCTGAGGAAAACGGAGTTCCTTACCCAGGTTGCTTCAGGGCTTTTTTACAGATGCTCGTGGCCCATGAGCTGGAGTCCTTCCTCAGACCAGAGGAATTGACAGTCTGGTGAAAATGTGCAACGCTCGACCCAAGGCTCAGCATATGCTACAGAACAGAAAAACTTTCTGTGCTGGAGTTTCAGCCCCATCCTTGGGAGAGTAAAGGTTTTGTGTTGCCAGGGAGCACTTGGGAGGAAGATGACAAGGGAACGGATCTCCCAGTAAGTGTTAAAATCAACAAAATCACAGCAACTTTAGTTGTTGCGTATTTACTGTTTATCTGTTTGAGACCCAGGCAAATTAGCAGCAGCCGTTTCATTTTTGTTTCTTGCAGATTATTCTCCTGTGACTTTTAATTAAAACTTCCCTTAGGCACAGAGGAACCATTGGTGATCTTTTTTTTTTTTTTCCCCCTGAACTGTCTCAGCTTTAATTACCTTTTAGGATTTGAAATAAGCCTTATGTTTCCACCAGATCATGTTTACTACAGAAGGAAGTGGCAAAGGGATCAGCAGGGATATTTACTATAAAATCAAAATTTCACATAAAATGTATTTTAAATGTAGTCAAGTAAACATTCCCTTCCCCCTCCTGAAAAGCCCTATGGCCAGGTTTAATAGCGTTTCATATATTTTGAACTGAATAACTTGTGTCAAATCTCCCATTCCTGCACTATTCAATTTTTACTGGGAATATGATTACATTGAAATGAGACTCCATCAGAGAAATAAGATATTGGATGGGCAGTAGACCAAGGTGAATTTCTGAGCAGTTTGCATAAATGTTTTTCCACCCATAATAGCAGCTTCAGAACTTGAGCAAAAGAGCTAACCTGTCAGATTGCAATTTCTATTCATTGTTGCTTGAAACACCTTGTTTGCCAGAGAATCATCAGGTTTGTTTTGTGTTTACCTGCAAATAAATTTGATATAAAAAAACTCAAATGGATATAATGTCATTCTAAAACTGGAAGGAGGGAAGGTTTTTAGCCACTAATAGGTATGTATATATAGGTCACGATGTATTCATACACTGTTTAGACATCTTGATGCCAGCAGAAAGCATCACCAGCGTTAGCTAATGTGGTAAGCTTCCCAGGACACACCGTCAGTGCGGGGAGGCATGCAGTGTGGGCTGGAGTGTTATAGCACAAGGTGACTAAGATGGTCCTAGTAATTTCCTGCTGTTGACTACAGTAGTGCTGGCAGCTCTGTTAAAAACAGTCAAATTGCAGCAGGCCTTAGAACAGGGATAAATGTGTAATGCTCAGAAGAAGAAACATTTTTGAAAATCATCTTTCAACTGAGGAGAACCCGTTTATGCTATCCATAGCACTGAGTTCCTTTGCATATCGTGCTTTTCTCCAGATTCAATTGCAGTTGGATATGTACTGCTGTAGAGCTAGGTCACAGCTGTAGTATATTTTATTTATGTTTTTAGTGCATGTATATATACACTCACTAAAATTATTTGCACACATGTGTGTATACATATATTTCAAATGGGCACAATTCAGGCTTATCCCAGCTCATCAGTACGTACTATGCAGCTGAAGATGCTCTTTCTCATTTTACTTTTTGACATAGAACTGAAGAAGTCTACAAGGGGAATAAGTTCTTCCAGTACCTTATGGAATTGATGATAATTTTGTAGCTTTTGTTAATCAGATGATAATATTAATATTACTGTTGGCTTCAGTCCGATGATCTTTTTGAATGTCATTGGATGACTGGCTGGCTCCTTGGTGTGTGTTTCAGACAAACAGAAAATAGGTTTGTTTTTTTTTTTTTAAAAAAAAAAAGCTTTTCTTTCATTTACTTATATCTTAGCAGAATGTATTTTCCCCAAATCCCCAAATAACAGGCTTAGGTAGGTCTTGCTCTTCAAGTATTTTAGCTACTAATGAACTGCACAGGCAAATTATACTTCTCTACTAAAAGATGAACTTATAACTGAAGTTATCTTTTTCTGCTTCTATATAATGTCTATTCCTCCATACAAATTGGGTTTTTTCACAGGTGAATATTCTGTGCATTTGATTTAGAGTCTGCATATAGACTGTGTGCATTAGAGCTATGTAGTATATAAAAAAAAAAAGGATAAAGAAGAGAAATAATGGAAGATGTGCTTTTTAAATGAATGGTATAAAGTTAAGTGGTATGCTCCTGTTTACCCTTTCTAACAATATAAGAAGCCAAGGACATTCATCAAGAAGAAAGGCTGTAAGTAATTAAGAGATATACTATGCAATACATAATTAACATGTGTTACTGCTTGTCAGAAGATAATGTCAATAAAATGTAATATTTGCAAAAAAATTTGACATCTATGTGGATAATAAAGTATGGATAGTTACATTAGAGGGTTTTAATTTTTTTTTTTTCCCTAAAAGAAACTCTCTTGCTTTAAAACATATACCAACTGTCATTTGGAAGAAACATCCTCTACTGGCAATCTGTTCCATAATAATTCAGTGGGAGTCAGGCAGTTAAATACCTCATAAAACAATCTGGCACTAAGTTACTGAGAACTCTCATTGTATTCTGTATAGAAAATATCATTCTGTTAAACAGTTTCTTCCGCTGTAATTAATGAATTGCTTAAATTCATATAAATGATCTCCACATTCAAATAAGTGGTTGCTGGATTATAAAGAATTTGCTATCAACCCAGTTCTGAGCAGTATTGGTCCTTCTGTCCCATTTTCTTCCTTCCTGGTGTATACACGTCCCACTAGACATTTTGATTAGGAAACCTCTATATAGGGCTATTAGGATTCTGTGATTTATCCATGAGGCACAACGTACTGTGATCCTGAGATTTTATTCATGCCAGACAAAAGGTAGGCATATCAGTCACAAATTTGTATATTGCCTGTAGAAAAGCCTGAAGAGTAAGGTTACGTTTTCTTTTTTTTTATTGCATTACTGGTTGCTTAAAGGAAAAAAATCACAAGAAATCACATTTCTGTCAGAAAATCTTGGACTTGTTATTTCTACAAATAACCGTAAGATTAATAAGACTGAAAGCAGCAATCTTGCACTTATTAGTGCTACAAATAACCTTAAGATTGATGAAAATGAAAGGAGCTGGTCAGTGCAAAAAGGCTTTTTCTTCCTATTTTTTCTTCATTTTCGTTAGACTGCGCAACTGGGGGTACTTTCTGTAGCATTTTTCTGTATTAAAGGAGAAACTCACATAAAAGGCTTTTAAGAATATCCACAGGTGAACAGATGGAAACCCTTATGTCTTTCTGTACCACTGTTTAAAGGGAATTTTAGGAGAGTTTTCTAACTACCCGTTCTTTGATGCATCAAGATAAATGACCAACCATTTTTAAGAGTTTACCCTTAAAGGAGCTACGGGCCATCTTGAAAATCTATGCTGTAATAAATTGAAGGAATCGGTGTCAGAAAATTGATTTGCTTGAAAGCAGTTTATTTCAATTTGAATATTTTGAAATTGTGCTCAGTTACCTAAGGTAGCATGCCTGAAGCAAGATGATCCTGTTACCATGGTTTCAGGCTGAGATTCGGGTTACTATGGTGTCAGCCTTTACTTCTTGCTGTGCGGAAAAGTATTATGTGACCTGGGCAAGGTCATGGAGACTTAAATCCTCAAAGAAGCTAAGCTGGAGCAACAAAAATTAGTCACTGTGGTGAAGGTCTTTTATGCACCTGCTGCCTAAAGGAGAGACTCGAGCCCTATGTGCGCTTCCTTATAAAGTGCAGGGCATTGGATTCCTGTCTAGAGAAGTTAGCGCTCTCATCCGAGGGATGGGGGCTGGCCACTTATTGCAACTCACAGCCCTTTCTTGTCCAACTTGTATTAATATCTAGGTACCAGGAGGCACATTCCTCTTTTCAAAAGCTGTAGTGATTACATCCTCTCCAGGAGATGGGCATCAAAACTGAAGTCCCTCTTTTCATTCGAAATGGGATGCTCACAGGGAGATCAAATTTTATTCAGTAGTTTTAGTAACAGTTTTGAGGATGTACATGAGGAGACTTGATATTTCTGTTCTTACCAAGAACAACCGCATGCCTGGCTGTAAGAGGGTGATAGGGGATGCCCCAGGAACACCTTTGGTTTACAGAGAAGAGACCCAGCTGAATTAGCATAGGCAGGGGGAGAGAGAAAGGCCCGGGGGGTTTGCAGTTGGCAGAGAGCAAGGCTGGAGCTGCAGTCCCTGTTCCAAAGACTCTGTGGATTTCATACCCAACAGCCGGGGGGTTGAATACGTAGTCAGTCTTTGGAGCAAGAGCTATTATTGTGAAAACGGAAATGTGTTTTGACATTTTGTTTTACAGCACCTTGTGTCTTGATTAAGTTCCAATCAGTTTAAAGGGCTGGCATGCTAGAGGTGGGGTCTAGCCGAGGGGCTCAAACTGGGAACAGGTATCACAGCTGCTGGGACTGGGTCATGGTGAGCTAGAAAACATCCCTCTGAATGTTTTTCTGAGAGCAGGAAACAGAGATTGTGGATGAATGTAGGAGTTAGGTTTGGGACAGAGCACAGTCTGTTCAGCACCAAGGAAAAAAAAAACAATGTACAACTGTTCTCAAGGTCCAAAGGAACTTAGAGCGAAAATGTAGATAGTAACAGTGTGTTTTTATTATTTGGTTAATTCATTAGTTGTTGGGGGTTTTTCTATTTGTAGGTATGTGTGGTTTTGTTGTTTCCTTTAGGTAAGGCTTTTAAGTTTGCATCCTGAGATTTAAGTATGTAAATATCATTTAAGTCTTACTCTGGGTTTGTAAATCCTATTGCAGTTTTTGCCTCTTGTGTTTTGATTTTGGTTTTCCATCTGTAATCTAGAAATACAGTTACATCAGAGGGCTGCTGCAGTGATGATATCACAGGATTTTGATGCTATGGTAATAGATGCAGACTTGGTATCATATCTCTTGATTGCACCCAGTGTAGTGCCAATTTATCTATTTCATCACAGTGAAGCAGCTCTTTGCTCCTGAGTGTACAGTTCTTCTAAGTGTTATTCCAAAGTAATAATATTATCTCTCCAGCTTATACCTGGAGGGGAATTATGTTAAGTAGCAGTATAGTATAATTATTTCAGTGAAAACCTGTAGCCCTGGCAAAAAGGAAAAAAAAGAGGGGAAAAAAAAGTATGGTTTTCATAGAATCATAGAATGATTTGGGTTGGAAGGGACCTCAAAGATCATCTAGTTCCAACCCCCCTGCCATGGGCAGGGACACCCTCCACTAGACCATGTTGCCCAAAGCCTCATCCAACCTGGCCTTGAACACTGCCAGGGAGCCAGGGGCAGCCACAACCTCTCTGGGCGACCTGTGCCAGGGCCTCACCACTCTAACAGGGAAGAATTTCTTTCTAACATCTAACCTAAATCAACACTCCTTCAGCTTAAACCCATTCCCCCTTGTCCTGTCACTACACTCCCTGATAAACAGTCCCTCACCATCCTTCCTGTAGGCCCCTTCAGGTACTGGTAAGCCACAATTAGATCTCCCCAGAGCCTTCTTTTCTCCAGGCTGAACAACCCCAACTCTCTCAGCCTGTCCTCATAGGAGAGGTGCTCCATCCCTCCGATCAGCTTCGTGGCCCTCCTCTGGACTCGCTCCAACAGCTCCATGTCTGTCCTGTACTGGGGCGCCCAGAGCTGCACGCAGTACTCCAGGTGGGGTCTCCCAAGAGCGGAGTAGAGGGTCAGGATCACCTCCCTCGACCTGCTGGTCACGCCTCTTTGGATGCAGCCCAGGACATGGTTGGCTTTCGGGGCTGCAGGCGCACACTGCCGGCTCATGTTGAGCTTCTCATCAATCAACACCCCCGAGTCCTTCTCCTCGGGGCTGCTTTCAATCCATTCCTCGCCCAGCCTATAGTCGTGCTTGGGATTGCGCCGACCCACGTGCAGGACCTTGCACTTGGCCTTGCTGAACTTCACGTGGTTCTCACAGGCCCACCTCTCCAGCCTGTCAAGGTTCCTCTGGATGGCATCCCTTCCCTCCAGCGTGTCGACCACACCACACAGCTTGGCGTCATCGGCAAACTTGCTGAGGGTGCACTCGATCCCATTGTCCATGTTGCCGACAAGGATGTTGAACAGTGCCGGTCCCAGTACCGACTCCTGAGGAACGCCACTCATCACTGTGCTCCACCTGGACATTGAGCCATTGACCACAACTCTTTGAGTGCGACCATCCAGCCAATTCCTTATCCACTGCATGGTCCATCCATCAAATCCATGTTCTCTCCAATTTAGAGACAAGGATGTTGTGCGGGACAGTGTCAAATGCCTCGCACAAGTCCAGGTAGATGACATCAGTTGCCCTTCCCTTATCCACCGACGCTGTAACCCCATCATAGAAGGCCACCAAGTTTGTCAGGCACAATTTGCCCCTAGTGAAGCCGTGTTGGCTGTCACCAATCACATCCTTATTTTCCATGTGCCTGAGCATAGTCTCTGGGAGGATCTGCTCCATAATCTTACCAGGCACAGAGGTGAGACTGACCAGCCTGTACTTCCCTGGGTCTTCCTTTTTTCCCTTCTTAAAAATGGGGGTTATGTTTCCCCTTTTCCACATGTTTTATACACATGTGAACACATAATACAATGATCAGATACAGAACAGTAATTTTAATTATCATAAATCTGTCTGGAATGGCAATGATCTGAGTGGCACTTTAAAATCCATTAAGTACTTCATTTCTGAATGAAACTGTGTTACTTGGAAGGATACAATTTTTTAATATTCCTGGTTACTATTGCTTGTGAAAAACAAATGTTTTGTTTTCTTGCAGACATGCACTTTCCGTTCTCCCCAGTTTTCTCATGGCTGTTAGGCCACATCTATCCTTTAGCCTTGTTCTGCGTATTATCTTTCAAAGCAGAGAAAGGAGATAAAAGAATCAAGGGAAGTGTGGTATTGGAAATGGTCTGCTCCTTAATGCCTTGTTTCTTGGTAATACAGTAGGCAGGATATGATCTTGCCATATGATCATACTCAAGAAGAGTAGAAGGATTCCCTTTGTAGAAGGATTCATTAGTTTCAGAGTCTCCCTCTCCTACTTCCTTTCTTTTTTCCTTCCACTTCACTCTTTGCTTTTTTGTTTCTGTGTACTAACCTCATCCGCTATGACAGCTTGAAGTGTTTCTTTTGCATTTTTGATTTTATGATACTCTGAAAATCCATCTTTGGAAAAGGAGGGGCGGTAGCTGGAGTAACTTTAGCACTGATCAATATCTGTGCTGGATTATTTTGTTCTGTTGGCACTAACTGGATACAATCAAACCCTTGAGTTACTTTAGGGTCTATCAAAGTGTAGGCTGCCCAGAGAACTTGGCTGTGAGCACTGTTTTGTCTGGGCAGTGGTTGAGAGGGCTTTTCCAAAGTTCAGCTGGCAGCAGGGTTTAGGCTTAGAGATGGGGATAACGTTGAGAAGAAGCATGCAAATATGAAAATAATCTGGCTCTGAAAAAAGGAAGATTATTTCCTGAGAAATCCATTGCTTTGTTAAATGGAAATCTTAATTGTTTTATTTTGTTACCATGCTTAGATTTAGGATTTGTCAGATATTTGCCCACTAGAGAGAAGAAAATCAGTTAAATGTGCAAAAAAAACATTTCTGATTCCTGAAGACTAGATAACGATTGCTGGGTTTTTTTCTTTTCACCGTCATTGTTATCTAAAGAGTAATCAGGAATCAAAAAGGCAGATAAAATGTCAATTTTAGTATTTTTATTTTTTTTTTAAGTAAAATTTGAAAAGTTACTACTTTTTTTTTAACGTAGTAGATTTTAAAAATAAACTTGCAAGTTTAAAGAACAGAAAGTGTGGCTGACTGGATTTGAGCTTTAGGAACCTTGGTGAAGGATTGATGCTTAATTTCAGGCAGATTATTTTACAGTACCACTCAGTAAACTGCGAAGAGGACACACTGACTGTAAAGATGGACCTGAAAACTGGTGTCTTGGTACTTGGGTATATAATTTTACAGTCATTTAAATCATTAAGATATACTGGCACAATACAAATTGGAGTCTAGGTAGCACTGATCCTAAATGTGCCGGTAATTTATGCAAGTCGACCTCAAACTCTGTCTCTTGTGTAAGCAAGTCAAGGGGCACCATCTGTAGCTTGCCTTTGAAGTGGTTACGGGTCATGCATAGCTTAGTATTGAATTCCAAGCTAATTTATGGAAGAAAAAATAGCAACTTTAAATGCCCACACTTTTAAGTGAAATATTGCAGACTTGATGGATTTTATGACAGATAAGCATAAAAGCAATGTCTCACTCATTTTCAGATAAACTCTTAGGCATGTGATTAAACTGCTATAAATGTCAGTCTAAATTGTATAACAAACACGAGTGTTTCCTAGGTAAGATGTATCTAAGCATGTACTTCTGTACTTTGCTAATCATATTTGCTACAAATGCTTCAGCAGGAAGAAGATTTTTTTAAAAATGTAAGCAGTGTAAATAATATCCAGGTTTGGATACTCAGCAAATAGGTTTTGGTTGAATCTTCTAGTTGGATTTTTTGGGGGGAGTTTGAGGTTTTGGATTTTTTTGAGTGTAAAGAATTAAAATTAGGAAAGAAGGATTGATAGTGACCTTATAAAGCTGAAGCGGTAAAGAGCAGTTTTGCAACTGTGTTGTCCTGTCTGGGAAGCAATTTTGAAAGGATCCTATTCTAAACAAAGCTGACTTTATTATGCTGAGTTTTGAGTTTTGGATTATTTAGTTCAATCACATTGCTAGAAGGATTTTTTTAGATAACTTAAATGGGTCAGTAACTTACAAATCATCTCTGTTTTCATTGGAAGGAATGCATCATTCTTCCTTCAGTTCATTATCATACAAGCACTGCGTAACTTGGGGAATCACCAGAATAGCAGAAAGGATATCACTCTATAATGTTCCATCAGCCACTAGGTCAGCTCCTGAGGTCATTAATTGTCAGCAAAGGACTCATGATCATTCCTTGTCGCTTCACTTGGGTAAGGGCTAGTTGTCAGGACTCAGCTGGCTACCAGAATTAACCAGATTAGAACATCTACACGTGATTATCAAGAACCTCAAAACTGTAGTAACTCTGAAGAATCAAGTTATTAACTAACCTCTGATTAAGGGAACAAGGAAACTTTTTCAATAATTTGTCTTACCCAGTAAAAGCCTACTGAAGTGTTCTACCTTGAAAGCAGCAGTTATCGGAAATTATCAGAGGAAGACCATGAGATCACATGGGTTGTTCTTTTGGAAACAGACTTTTATGAGAGGAGCGCTGTGTCCCCATATTTGCATCCGGGACGGAACGTTTGGTCCCAGACACGTGATACGTAAACACCTGAGGGGGTTTGCAGACCCTGGTTAGAATGAGGCTGTGTACCACCCTGTTGTATGTATTGTAGCAGGGAACTTTGAGATGCATGTGTACCATAATTACAAACAGCTTAGTATGTTGGTCAGCTGGTGTGAAATGATAACTAAAGCCTGCAGGTTTTCATTTTATTTAATTGCATTTTAGTCTATGTTGTCTTTGATATCAGTTTTACCATGTACTATTGTGCAGGGAGTAGGAGTACCGTATTGTAGACCTGCCAAAAGCATCTCCACACTTCAAAAAATGATAAATGATGTTTCAGTATGTCCCACTGGGGCTGTCTCTAACTTTCTGACTGATCTAGGCAGCTGTAAGTGCTTTAAATAATCCCAGTGTGTGGTTTCAATCATACCTCTCTCCTTTTACTGTTTTTTATCACTGATTTTTTTTCTACTTTCTTGTCTTTCTTTAAAACACATTACTATATTCCCTCATTTAACTGCTTAATTTTGATTGTATATTCCTATCTACTGCTTACCTTGTTTTGTGGCTTGTGTCATTCTTCAGTGCCGTAACACTTGTTAGGCCATTGTAGTAAGAACCAAATACCATTGTTCAGAATGAAGATAACTTGTTGGGGGATCAGGAAATCTTTTATCGGTCACGTCTATTTAGATTAAGAGCTCTGTTACAAAAGGGATCTCTCATAAAACAGGCAGCACTAGGCACAGTTGGGCTGCGATTTCAGCTGAAGGGTACAGATCTATCACAGTACGTTTATTAAAATAAACCAACGATCTCACACTTAATCTTTATTTCATGAATCCCAGTACTATGGCTGCAGTTTTAACTCATTTTATATTTCCCGCATTAAAGATATACTTGTTGAAATGTCCTAACACAGAAAAACCCACACACAGCAGGACCGAGAAGACTGTCATTGAAATCTTTGTCATGCATTTAGTTATATACCAAATGATCATGATTTTCGCTAGTCTGAAGCAAGGACTTTCCTAAATTATTTACCTTTAATGTTTTTTTCAAGATGGAAACCCAAGAAATGAGGCACAAATCTTTACGGTTATTTCTGAGGAATACTGAGGGGGGTGGGGGGACAGATAGGATACTGCTAAAACTGGTTGCTTATTAGAAGTCATGGGGGTGTAATTAATCTCATTTTTCACTGTAATAAGTGTGGCTTCTAACCTTCTCAAAATATAGGTGAAACAAGTTTATTCATGCAAAATACCATGTAGGCGCACCTTCTGACATGGGTACCCCGTGGGGTCACGTGTGAATGTCTCATCATCAGCGGTACGTTTCCCTTTTCTCCCTTGCTCAAAAGACATCGTTGTCTTGTCTCTCACAATCAGCACACATGTAGATAATGTGTAGGGATGTGTAGATAATGGGGATTCTTGTAGGTAGTAGGGCAGAGGATATGAGGCTATAACTTTGCCTTGCGTACGTACTCTGAAGGTGAGAACCCCTTATATGTTTCTCCTTGAATGACTGCTCTGGTTGTTCTTGCAGTAAAGGTTAATTGAAGGAAATGGTGTTACCTGATGTTAACATACATCATATGTTAGTCCCATCTGTAGAATGCCAGATAAAATTCAAATAGTGTTTATAGTGTAGCTATAGCTTGTTCTAGAGCTAAAAAAAAACCAACCCCAAACCACCTTTACTAACCTAAAGAGAATAGATAAATTGACCTTTTTAAATCAATGTTGAAAAAAATCTACATGCAAATCATTGTACTTTTGCAGTGATGTATTTTTAGTGTATCAGACTGAATTCACCAAGAACACTTTTAAGGAATAAAATGGGAATAATTATATTAATCTATGAGTAACTTCAAAAACCACTTCTTAGCTGTAATTAAATCACTAATCAGACTAAAATTCATTGACTTACCATCACAGATAATCCTTGGTGTTTTGTATACTGTGATAATACACTGTATTATTAAGCATTGCCATTCCTCATAGGTGTATTGTTAGCCAACTCACAAGTTTTGGTCGTTACTCAAAGGAGAAAAGAACAAAACCAACCAACTTGGGAATTCTGTCTGTTGGAAGCCATTTGAGTTTAGCTGCTTTCAAACAAAAGTACTTTTTGAAAAGTTTTGCATAGGTAAAGGAAATAATTTAGAATATCTGGCACATAAGAAAAGATTATCTGACTTATTGTAATTAACTAACCCATATTTCATGTCAATGCAGATAGGCTGACAAGCATATTTGTGGCATGTATCCCCAACAGTATCAAAAACAAAATCATAAGCTGTCTGAGTCTCAAACTTTTACTCTGAGGACCTTTAATCCTGTCATATATTGGGAAGGGGCCTTCCTAGATCTGAAAGTCATTCCATCTGGCATGGCGGTATGGCAGCCCCTGTGACAGAGCTCCTCAAAGCTAAGGTGGTATTTTGTTGCCCTTTGTCTTTTCTCAGAGTCTCCGAATTGCATTTTGATAGCTGCAGCCCTCTCTCTTCTCAAGACTTTTCATTTTGTAAATTATCTCAACATGAATGTTTCCTGGTTTTTCCCTTGTGCGTTTGCATTCCAGTGATAATATGTACGTCTAGTCCTGTAGCCTCCCCATGGAATTAGCACGTGCCTTCTCGGTGCTCAGATGCTTTTGGAACCTGTTGGGACTTGGAGGGATAGTAATATTGGTGTTCTCGTTCAAAAGTGGACCGCTTGTTCATTTTCTTCTATGCTATTTTTACTTTTACCTCTTACACCTTGGCAGAAGTTTCTCTATGTTTCTCGTTCGTGCATTTGTTCTGTATCTGGATTAGGTACAACTAAATTACACTACCTATCACCAGGCTGATGGATGTATCGTGACTGCACTAGCGCGTATAGTGTGCTTAGTCGTCCTCTCCAGCCTTTATCAACCCCGCCTTCCGACTGCTGCTCTATGTGGCACAGTGGTGGTGTTAGGAATTTAGGAAATGGTTTGGGGTATAATTTCTTTTCTCAATTCTTCTCTGAGGAAAAGTGTAGAACTGAGAGCTCTGAACCCAAGATGCTCAATCTATCTTTGTGTGCACCCTAAGTTTTCTGTGTTTTGACCTTTTGGTCTGTCTCTGGCTTCTGACCAAGAGGACATTCTAGTTTGTGACAAAACTGCAAATAGCAGTGGTCATGTACTTTGGTCACGTGCCCTCCAAAAATTTTGATTCTCAAACTGCCACTTAGGAATTTCTATTTCTGCTGCTTAGGAATTTCTATTTCAGACAGTGCTGAAACCAGCAGTCCAAGAGTATCTATGTATAGCTATCATCACACACTCTCTTCAAATGGCAAAATTTTATCCTGTGAGTACATTTTAAGAAAACAATAACCAAAAATCGCAAATCATTTGGAGCACTATTTAGTTCAGTGTAATAGATGAATAACACTGTGGATAATTTTAACAGTTCTATATTTAGGGAAACAAGGCCTTGTAGTATGTTGGTTACAGCAAAACTTGATCAGTGTGAAGTACCAGATGGTGTTCTATAAATGCAGATCTTAGGGCAAGCATCCGAACAACTCTCATGCTATGTGAGTACCAGAGAAATTATAACAACTGCCACCAAATGGGTCACTTTATGCATCACCAATTTTGAGTCGGTAGCATAACTGATGAGAAGTATCTTTCCTTTTACTGATGAGAGTAACAGGGAAAGCATGGTGTGTTTTAGTGCTGTACCTGGAAATGTTTCCCAAAATGAAAACCTAGGCCCTCCTTGTGAACTCTTTTTGTAGGTACTGACTGATTTGGTAGCTCCCCAAGGCTGTAACGGTGTGTCCAGCCATGAGATGTTACAGCTCAAAGCTTTGTTTGGTTCTCTCGCTCTTTTGACAAAGTAAATGCTTAAGCATGAGGCCAACTGAAAAATAGTCATGTAGAATGAGCTGATCGAGACAAAACTGATACGTGTATATCTGTGTCAGTCCCATAGTTTTCTGGAAGTTTAACTTTCTGTTTCAGTTATGGATTTCACTTACTGAGAACTGTGCATAATTTTCCCTTTTAACTTTAAGGCTGTATTAACGTCCCTTCTTTTGACTAGTTCGTGCAAGCAGTTGTTTCAGGAAATTGGTCTAGCTAAACTGACACCTGTCTATTCGTACAGAACGAGATTCTTTGTTCCCTGGGGATTCCTGCCAAGATTTTCGTATGATTAACAGCATTGAAGAATTGCTTTTTCAAATCTACTAGTTTCCTTTTTTTAAAGGAAATGGGCAGCATGCTGACTTGACTCCTTTTCTTTGTGAAGCACAGGCCAGCGTGGCAGGGGAAGTAAAACGTGCCACATGTGGGCACATGCAGAATACGTCTCTCTAAATTAAGAGAGAAAATAGGAATCAGGTAAAAACTCTGAAACAAAGCGAATTTTTGGTCTTCATGCAAATATATGATCAGTCCTTTATTTAGGTCTTGTAGCAAATCTTCTGGTGAGTGCTTCATTGCAGCAACTACAAGAATATTGTGGCAACTCTTATTTGTAACATCATATTTGGAGACTGATTTTTATTATTTTTCTAAATCCTTTGCAGTTGCACAGGGGAGGCAAAATAATTGTCTTCTACTTACAATGTCTTTGTTTATCATTTTGTCACGTATTCATAATGTTTTGGGAACAAACGAGCATTCTTGATGTGAAAAATCTTTTTTAAGGGTAAGTTGTTAGCCAGACTCCTAGCAGCTGAATGAGAAGATATATGTAGATTTTGACAAAAATTAAAGATGCGCATACATAAAGTTCTACACACCTGTTCTTAAGTTTGCCAGTTACAATGTTAGCTAATGATAGCAAAAAATATAATCGCATCCGAACGCAGGTAAATAACACGTTAGAAATGTCTCCTATGCATGCTCTATCTAGCCTGCACCTTTAAGTTTTTCCCCAAAATGCTTGGGCTACAATCATAAAGCAGTTGATATCCTGACCATAAAACATGTCTAAAATCCTTTTTTCCTTTTTTTGATAGTAGCTTTTAAAGTAGAATAAATTTAGTTCTATAATACAGGTTATGTCTCATTTGACTATCCAGCTGCAATGGTTTTGGCTGGAATGGAATTAATTTTCTTCATAGTAGCTGTGTGCTGATGTGTTTTGGATGTGTGAGCACAACAGCTGATAACCCAGGCATGTTTTATTCCCTGCCGAGCAGCGCTTACACAGCCTCAAGGCCGTTTCTGGTTCTCGGGCTGCCCCAGCAGCCAGTGGGCTGGGGGTGCACAAGAAGCTGGGAGGGGGCAGAGCCGGGACAGCTGACCCCCACTGACCAAAGGCACATTCCAGACCATCTGGTGTCGTGCTCAGCAATAAACGCTGGGGGAAAGAGAGAGGAAGGGGGACGTTCCCAGTTATGGTGTTTGTCTTCCCAAATAGCCCCTACATGCAACGAAGCCCTGCTTTCTGGGAAACAGTGAAACACCTGCCTGCCCGTGGGAAGCGGTGAATGAATTCCTTGTGTTGCTTTGCTTGCTTTATCTATTACACTGTCTTTATCTGAAGCCACAGGTTTGTCTTGCTTTTGCCCATCCGATTCTCCCTCATCCCACTGCGAGGGAGCAAGCAAGCAGCTGGGTGGTGCTTCACTGTCTACTGGGGCTGAGCTACACCACCAGTTTATCTAAAAGCTCTAGCAGAAACTTCAGCACCTTGCTTTACATCAAGATAAGATGCATCACCTTGGTTCACGACAGCAGGTGGTTCAAATACATCACTATAATGACATTCCTATCTAAACTGACTGCTCCTTTGTGCCACACACAAACTTAGATGGCAGCAATTTATTGGCTCAGAATTGCAGGCAAAACTCCCTGTTTACTCATTTGACAGCGGTGCTGATATTCTTTTGTCTGTGATCTCATTTACTTTGGGTAAAGCCACAGTTCCCATCTGTTGTTATTTATGGTAAAACTTAACAGTAGTTTGAATAGATTGTCTTTTTTCTTTCTCTCCCTTTTTTGGGGTTCATTTTCATGGGGTTTTTTGGGGGGGCATTGTTGTTCTTTGGGGGTTTTTTGTTGGTTTTGGGAGGGGTTTGTTGTTGTTTGTTTGGTTTTTTTACTAACATGGAATGAAAGATCTTGTCATTACTCCAAAGTGGCTGGTAGAAAGTTTTCTTGATGCATTTTAAAAAAAAATATTATTCTCATGTTGTATTAAAATAGCTTTGTGCATATAAGGATAGTGGTTTATACCTCACGCGTTTCCTCTGACAAAGACCATTTCCACCTCCCTTCCTGGGTCTGTTTTGTCTTGCTTGACTAGAACCTTGTTGTCTTTTATGTAAAGTGCATGTGTGTGTGGAAATATAAATACGTGTCCAAGAAAACAAAATACAATGAAAGTGTGAACAAAATTAGATGAATTAGGTTACTGAAATAAGAAAATAATCCCATATTATCACCTTGTCCCCACTTTCATCTACATCTTGTAGAAAGAATAGCAAGGCCACGATTGTGGTGTAATATTCTTTTATATTTGCATGAGCTTTCTTCAAGCACAGGGAGATGTTTTCCAAAGATCTTGTAGTCTTGGGTTGGAATTCTTATGCATGAAGGAAGAAGCTACTTTAAGGAGAAGCTACTATGTTTGAAATGTGTGTCATAATTTTGTGAGACAAGTTTATCTCTCAGCATGGAAATGATGCCTTTTTAGCAGTGAAAGTTGATATATGCCATCTGTGGGGTGTTAATAAAACATTCCATATGCCCAGATAGCTGTTTCTCTTTACCTGTAATAAGAATATGTCTGTATCTAATACTGAGAAAATGAAATTTCGAGTTATTAATAGCTTAAGTTTTATCCTTTTCATGTAAAAATAAATTACACTAAAAAGCAGAATGGAGGGAAATGTTTGGGTTTAACATGTAGCAAACAGTTAAAATTGGTTCTTTACAGTAGTATACCGGTTAAAACTTTGGTCTCTGTCAGGAAAACGTCATTCCAAGTTGACATTTTTAAAAGACAAAAGATCCCAAGCAGTGGAAACCAAATAAAACGTTTAAATAATAGCCAAAGGTAGGAATTCAATGAAGTAAGAAAAAACCCCCACCAAACCACCACGAAGCTAATGTGGCCAAGTATTTTGCACCGATGAATGACTCTAAGCTGCATTCTTATATACTGACTACATCCCGTGTGCGTTCAGGGGTGGCCGCTGGAAGCGGGGAGGCCACACCGGTCTACTGAGAGATGAGCAGCAACGCAGCAGGCAAATGGTGGATCTTTCTTTCAGGTTTTCCACATAGCTCTTCCCCCACTGAAAGCGTGTAATGTTAATATTCATAGTATTCCCTGAGTATCAATTATAATATGCAAGACAAGGAAATACAGAATGTAAAAAGTTTACCAAATACAAATTCCACAGTTGCATAAGTCTTGAAGAAGTGATATGATTGCCTTCCTTCTCCCGCAAGGGATGGAACAGAAATAAGAAGAGGCGTAAGAGGCAAAGAGATTGTGATTGACATGGAAAATGACTATGTAGTGGTTTACATGTACTGTACTCTTTCTTTTGCAATCAGGTTGCAGAAAGCATGTGGTACCAGATGCCGATATGAGAATCAAGAGTATGCAGTGTAAATAACAGTAATTTGAACTCAGTATCTGCAGACTTTTTTCAATAAGCCCACAACTTGATTTTAATAGAGAGTATTTGTTAGAAAGTTTAAACTCGCTCCTTCCTACGCTTTTTCTTTGAACCTCTGTTTTATTGTCTTCGTGCATTTGTAACTGCTTCCTTTACCCACCTTAGGTCAACAGTGATCTTCATTGTGAGACTGTCCCTGTGATAAGTTGATTGCAAGTCTCTGTGTTTCAATGATTACTGTTTTCAGGGGTAGGAACAACCAAAGCAGAATTTTAAAAAGCATTTTCCATTGGTTAAATTCTGCTTTCCTAATTTTCTTAAGACTAAAGTTAAGTCAGTCCTGACTATCTCATCCTAAAGATCTGACATTAAGATACAGTCATCCATTCAGTTCCAGGGATTCTTTAAAATTATCTGCATAATTCCCATAAGAAACATGCAGGAAAACAAAAATGATCCTTCAGGCTTTGAAATTTTTCAATCTCCATCACATGGAAGGCTTGTTTAACAATGGCACCCAATTCTGAAGCCATACCAATGGCTTGCAATTAGATGTTCAGAAAGTCCCTCATAGTTTCCTTTGTTCCATCAGAGATATGTATCATCTTGTAGTCTTTGCATGCGTATGGCAGCTGCTGCCCTCTTGGGCATGGTCCAAGTTGTAGAACCTGTTGTTGATGCTAGCGTATGGTGGTGGCCTTGGACAGATTTGGCAGATGCTCACTCTATCAGCTCTTTCAGATTCACCAGGATTACTTGTCTCCAGAGTTTATCTCCTCTTGGGAGACTTTCACACATACTTTCCACTGCTATTTTCTGGCAACTATTTCTCCATCCACATCAATAGGTATCTACAGAATACACTTGCACGCAAAGGTGCTTTTATAACACTGTGAGGTAAGCACAGTCCCTACTCCAAAACTCCTGCTGCTTCAACCTCCTGGCTGTGATTTCTGCACTGCAGGAACACCCTTTACCAAGATCTTTGAAACCCTGCACCTGGCAACAGCCGACAGTGCTGTGTCAAGTCCTGGAGTTTTCATTTGCAGCTATTTATGTAGCTGGCAACATCTAGACTACTTCCATTCATTATACACTTACGTCTTGCTTATGTATGTTAAACACAAGTGTCACTGATCATCAAGTCATGGACTGTTTAATCTCATTAGTCCCTGATTCTGTCTTCAACATAATGAAGGAAAGACAGGGATCAGGTTTACAATTTGTCCTGCTGGAAGTATTCTGATACCCCAATATCTATAGATCAGATCTCCTTGTGGGGGAAAAAAAAGAAAAAAGTAATACATGGACTCAGATTCATCCAGTCATCACAAATCTCCATTCACATAAATTACAGCACCATTGCTTGATCTTCCAGGTCAGCTTTCATATCTCTGGGTCTTCAATGAATTCTTAGGATATCTTACTACTGCAATTTAGAGAAAACCTGATTCTTATGTTTAAAGTGACTGTAATATATATAAAAACAAACAAAAACCCCCAGTGAATTTCCCCTAGTGTCTACTGGGATGACTGTTGTTTGCCTGACCAGTATTCATTCCTGACCAAGCTCCATTTCTTTTGTGGGTTTTGTTTGTTTGTTTTTGTTGTTTTTTTTTTTTCCTTTCCGTTGATATTCCTGGATGAGTAGGTTTTATTGATGTCAGCTTCAGTGACTGTCAAGGAACAATCTCATAATTTCCAGCTGCCCCCATTTTAAGAAAATAAATCAAGGACATAAAGGTTTTTAAGACAGTGAATTAATGGAAGCGTAGACTGATCATTCATTATATCAAGCACTGCTTTTGACCTAGACAGAGAAAATGCTGTCTATTCTTCTGCATGTCGGTGAATTCCTTGTTTTTAAGTTTTCCTTTCACCATAATGTGAAAGTACCTTTGTCCTGTGAACAATTCTCCTCAACCAAAATGACATGAGCTGTGGTGACTAACAGGGAGTTGTGTGAGGGAAGGGAGTGGGCAGGAAGCATTACCAACTGCTGATGTTAGAATTCCATAAATTTCCCTTTCATAGCAGGCATGCCTTCAGTAACGAGGTTCTTTAATAGCAGTATTTCCATGATCCTTAACGTCAATTAGATTTTTTTCAAGTCAACAAAAAAATCATCTGGATTGTCCTCATTAAAGTTGGTGCAATTTCTGACCAAGGAATCATATCTGTATGTTATATGAGTAAAACAGCATGTAAAATATAACAGCAGTTTTCAGTGATTTATAACCTCTAGTTTTCTATGAATTTAATCATTAAAGAGTATGTAAAAACATATTTTATACACAATCTTTTATCTTACATTTATTTTTATATTTCTCCATAGCAATTTATTGCAATAGATATATCACCATTACTGTAGACATTTATAGTGCCATTAAAATTCAATGCCACCATAAATTCATGCTCCTTAAAGTGTTGACATTTGTAACAGCTTCCACAAGGGCATATTTTATGCTGAAAGTGAAACTTGGAGTAGAAACTTTTGTTAAATTTAAGATGTAGGCAAGGCAATAAATGTCTTTTATCTGCTTTCAATAAATTCAATAACTTGGGTGACACAAACTGTGTTATGCCCCCACTTTTGTTTTCATTTGCTCAGGCCTCTTCAAACCCGTTCCGAGTAAAGCACGATATACAAAACAAAATTGTAAAGCAATTATTTACTGGCTAACACACAAAATATAGACAGTACATAACGAGCTATTTGAGTAAGAGTTAACATCCCAGTTCTTCCTAAGGCACCTGAAAGGTCTTTGTCCCAACAGGCATCAGTCAGGAGAGGAGAGGTTGGTCTCCACCGCTCCCTGGGACAGACCGGCAGTGCTGCCAAGCTGCTCTCCTCCACAAGGTCAGTCGAAACTGATGGTGCTGACAGCTCCACCTGACTACCCACTGGCCTTCATCTTTTGTTTCCTCTTTTTTTTCTCCCCGTTGGGATCTTATGCTTTTCTGTGTTGTTATTTTTCCTCTTGAATCCTTGATTCTGTCTCAACAGTCCTCTCTCTCTCTCTAATTTTTACCTTCCTTATCTCTCTGCAGACTTTTACAGCTCTTTCTCAGCAGTCTCAGTGAAATTCAGGTGCTGTGCAGGGTCAGAGCTGGGCTATGCATTCATGATACACCATCTGCTAAACTGCCCGTGGCGGGAGGAAGCTTACAGCAGAGATTACAGAGATGGTTACAGCCGATGATTGTTGGTTTATATGTTGGCAAGTGTCTTAATATTACACTTCACAGGGTGGGAGTATAAGATTTAACTAGAAAATTTTAAAAAATTGACAATTCTGAATACTGAATGTTTAAGATTATTTAAAGATCATTTAATCTTCAGTTTTTTCCATGTTGACTGAAATGGAATTGCTAGTTATTTGTAAATGGCAGTTTTCACCATTGGGATAGACTTTGTCTTATGTAATTGCTATATTTTATAGAGCCTATCTTGGAGTCCTTACCCAGGAAAGCTATCAGAGTACAGCACCAAAATAACTCCTCTTATAAGTGCACAAAAGTTTTCTAGCCAGTATGTCTATTTGTTATTAGAACTCACTTAGAATCCTCCACTTCCAAGAAGTAGTTTATCTAGTTTCTCTGACTTGTGCTCAGGTTGCACAGAAACAGGCATTTAGGAAAAGTCTCCCCATAGACTCTCTAAACAGTGTTGTGTCTCCCTTCTAAATTGGGAACCTTACGTTTGCATCTTTCTTGCACTGCTTCATCACAGGCAGTAAGCACAAGCCAAGTTACATTTTTTTTTAATCCCTCTCCAACCAGAATCAGACCCTATCCATAGGGTAACGTATTATATGATTGCTAAAGTGAAAAAGCTACTGAGGTAGCCTGTATCTTCATGAAGGTGCCAGAATTCTTTGTAAAGACTTGAGCTGAATGCAATACTTCCCCAAACCTTTTGCCATCATTTCCGAGGGTGCTAAAGCTCACTTAGCTGTGTAAGAAAACAGCATAAAATCACCACTAAAGCAAAACTGGTTTCCTTCCTCCTCATCATTGCAGAGTCAGGCAGGAATCTCTCTTGCTCATATTAGTTTCTTTATTCATGGAAAAGATAGATCGCTGAGTAAGTATCCGGCATGGAGTTTAATGCAATGAGCAAGTGACTAGCAAGTTGACTTTTCTGTAGCTAATGGGTTTTTTTACAGAAATTAAAAAATGAAAGTATGTTTTGACAGTTCAAAGTATCTTTGATAATGGTCAAAATTACCATTAACCTTTACCTTGCATCACCGTAGATTCCACATCAGTAACTCATTTTGACATAGGAGGGAGTAGTAGAGAGTAGCAGTGTGGGACAGGTTGCAAACAAACTACTGAAGAGATGCCTGCTTGGAAATCTCAGTCCCTCAAAGGAAGGCGGGTGTGAATGCCATCAAATCCATCCCTCATGGCTGTGCAACAAGGGAAAGGACTGCAGTTTTAGATCACGTCTGGAACTTTGTGAAACATCTGCCAGTGCTGGCTGCTCTGTCAGTTCACCCTGGAAGTGCTTTCCTTCTGATCTGAGCTGTTCTGCACTTGAAGATTCAATAGAATCCATTATAAACACAGAGTTACTGTGGCCCAAACAGTGTGACTAAGCATGGCTACAGTTGAGGAGAATAATCCTGTGGGGATTACAGTTGTTGATCAGGAGAGGTATCAAGGAATTGTTGGCTCGCATGAGCAATCATGATGTCTGATGGAAATTCCAGAGATGTTCTTATTCTCAGTCTATTACTAATTAAATGACAGACATAACCAAATGCAAAATGTATTTTTATATATACACAAGGCATACAATTTATTTATACATAATATGTGAGGAGTGTGCAAGTGTCAGTAGCTTATATATGTGTATTTTCAAGAGTTCCACTAGTAACAACTAAGACAAACAATGAGTTACAGGATTTCCTGTACAGTGTCAAGTAATCGGTCTGTATTAGCAATCACCTTTCACTATGTTTACCAACAGGAGCATTTCTGTGTACCTGTGTGCAAATTTGATAGCGAAAGGAAGGTGAGAGTCACAAAAGTGAAGCAAAAGGTAAGATTGAGAAACTAAAATGTTCGCTAATAGAGTCATAAGCAGATTTTAGCATCTTTATTTCATATTATAGTTTGAGATGAGGTGTTCTGAAAATAGAGATTGCAGCGCAGTGATAAAGCATACTACAAAACAACAACTGTACTATAAAACTACTTTAATATTTCAATGTCAGGAAACTGGTATTGCATTTGTCATCGTACGGTTCGACTGTGGGTTGGTTTTTTTGGGGGTTTTTTTAACATGCACCCAACCACACAACAGGAAGCTTCCTAAGCCAAAGAGAAAGGAAGATCAGTCAAGTGCTTCTGGCAAAGTCAAAAGTAAAGCTGTATTTCAGGAAAGAGAACTTTTTGTCACAAAATTAGTAAGTAATATACCTGTGTCCCAGTATAGTTCACAGAGGTGCTGCTCTACTCAAAGCTCTCTTTAGAGTCAAAATTAAGAGACCTAGAGGGCTTATGGTCATTAGTGATGCCACAGAACTTTCCATACAAAGTGGCTTGTTAGCACTATGGTTCTGACTAACTGATGTAATTACTTTCAGCCAACTTAAATTACCCTTCACTTTCAATTGTAGTGAGAGATTCTGGGAGCAAAATCTGATGAGGTTAACCAGGAGGAGGTTACAGGATCACAAATGATAAGTAACTACATCAGGAACAAAACTTTGCTAATGGAGGTTTTCCAGTCTGCCGGAAAAGAGTTTCACAAAAGGTGCAGACAGGAAGTTGAAACAGGAGGAGTTCATTCTGGGAAAAAAAAAAAAAGGTGTAAATTTTCCAGTTATAAATGTGATTAGGCATTTGGGAGAATCTTCCAAGAAAGCTTATGGAAAATTCTTTATTGGTAGGAATGTTATAATCAGATTTGGATATCTTTTAAAGCCAAGTTTGGACACTTTTTAAAGAATAATTCTAAGTGATTTCAGGCAATATTTGTTATACAGAAGATAAAGCTTGTACAACAGTATTTTCATTACATTTTATTATATTAATGATAGCATTTCCCTGCGCTCTTGCATCTTAACTCCTGATGACGGGTTGGGCCAATGGACATGACCTTGTCAGCTCAGGCAGTGTGGATGCAGGTGGTGAATGAACTGATCCGGTTTTTCATCGGCAGTAGATGAGGGATACTGGAGATTTGTCAATGGCCTCTCTTGCTTTCTGCTGTAACCATGATGTGTACCTTGTTTACAAATGCTTTCTCATCATGGCCTACTGGCTTTATACCGAATAACCTTAAATCAGTTTGAACATAATTCACAATATTAGAATGAATAAACCTATCATTTTATTTCCATATTGCGTATAGAATATCTAATCAGTATTTATGATACGTAAGATTAATCCCACTCATGGGGAGAGGCCTTTATAATTTATTAGTGCCATCACCTTGCTTGAGTTATAAACTGTTCACTTCATTCAAGACAGAAAAATCCATGTCTTGGGAATGATCGTCAACGCCTCTTATTTGTGAATTTATTACTCTTCTTAACGGGAAAAGTTTGAATGATAAAGGTATTTTTCAGGGATTCTTATTGCATAAAGACTTTGACCATTTCCATGAAAATGAGGCTGATTTGGCAGAAAATAGCCTGGTCCTTTTGGGTCTAAAAGACTTTGGAAACATTTCACAGTTGGAGGAACTGTAGATTTGGGCTTAATGAAAGGGAGAGAAGCAAGTGTTGTTTGAAATGTGTGTTTTGGGTTGCATTTGATTTGCCTTTACCATAACTCTGCTTGTGATACACATTGCTGTAATGATCCCTGATGCTTTTGAGCTTTATGCCTACAGCTGGAGTTCAACATCAGGCACTGAGATGGGAACTCCCACTTAACAAATATTAAACCAGATCTGCCTACATCTGGTGAGCTATTTAAAGAGCGGCAAAAAGCTTTAAAACTCGGAAGAGCCAAGTTATGCTAGAACAGTCAATATTTTTAAACAGTAAAGAATCCAAGAGACTAGGTAAAGCAGAACCGAAATAGCAAGTAATTATTGTATGCACATCTCCTTGGCTCTAGTCAAAACTAACTTAGTATCAGCAAACTGCAGTGTCTCTTGGCTCGTAGGATTAGGGTTTTTCTTTTCTTTTTCTTACATCATCCTGAGACCTGATTGTCTCCTGAGGGAAGGAGCATTCACAGCATTCACACTCCTTCACAGCTTGCACCAGATCCAGTCACTGCCTTTTAGAGGCACATATTACACAAACTGAGAACAAACACTTCTTTGTCTCTGGCAGGAACAGACATGGTAAATGTAATCAAACACAAATTCCCTTTCCCTGTGTGTTAGTGAGAGGTGTCATGGGGATATGGCTCCTCTGCCATTCCTTTGCAATCAGCAGCCTGGCATTCTAGCAGTGGATTATTTCCCCCCTTCCCTCAATACTCTTTCCTATGCCCTCATCTTTCCCACAAAGTTGGGGATCACTCCGTTCTTGTACTTTGCAGTGACCTTTCCGTACGACTAATTGCTAAGCCGTTCCCCGCGTCCTCGGAGCAGTTCCCTGCCGTGGCTGTGGGGCCGCGCGGGATGGACATCTCCGAGGGAAAGGGAAGAAACCGGCAGCTGTCAGTGAAACGCGAGTCCCTGCAGACGGCCAGGATAGGTTTTGCCAAGGTTGCTTTCTGCTGGGTAGAGGCTTAAGAAGGTTTTTGTTCTTTCTGCTGACTGAATGCTTCTAGAAGGATAATGCTGCGTCTCAGTGGAATTGTTTCAACTGAAGAGGTCTTCAGGGAAAATACACTGGTGTTTTGGGAGCAGTTATTGGAGCTTAGATAGAATTCAAATGATGATTCCTACAGCACACACTGATAGGAGTTTTGAAAAAAAAAAATTTAAAAATCATTTAAGATTGGATTTAAGGATTAGCTGAAAAAGGGGAGCTGGGAATCATGTTTATATAAACAAATGGAAACTGCTTTCTACATACTAATTGCAATTACACATTTCTGTTTTCACATTTCATTAATACCAAACTGTTTGTTATCACAGCTAATAAGAAATAAATCATAATTGTTTTTAGCTATTCTACATAATGAACAAAAACATGATTGCTGTCGACAGTTGCACTAGGAATTATAGTTTTGCCCAGTAAACAGGTTTCTGCTATTTGTACTCCAGAGGAAAATTCTGTTATGTGCTATTGAAGAATATCCCAATTAAATTGCATAGAAATTTTATGCTTTGCTATACATTTAGTACACAATAGTGGAAAATTTTGAACTGCAAAAATTATTTAGGCTCAATGTTTGTGGAAATTTCTGTAATTGTAAGTGACAAAAATAATGCTGAAAATAATAAAATATTATTCATAATATTAAAGAATAAAAGTCTACAGATGTGCCAAAATACTTGCCACAGAGGCTGCACATCTACTGACAGACTTAAGTATCGCATTTACAAAAAAAAAAATCATTCTTTGAATAGTCCTGATGAGTGCATTATCTGAGGTCATTTCATATATCAGAGCATTTTAACAGGCATAATGACGAGAGCTGTAGACTCGTACTGCGTGTTGTAAGACTGTGTGAAAGAGTTACATGACAAATGACAAAGTGCATTTTACACTGGCCCTGTTCATGGTACACACCACTTGCATACTTCTTTGCGGTAAAAAACTTTCAATGCATTTTCTGATATATTTCTGTTCTAATGGCACAAGATGTAAAATAATATGAGCTTTGTTTATTTCAAAAGTAAGCCCAGAGGACTTGCATATAAAGTAGGAAATAGCCATTAGCTAGAAGTGTATCTAAAATTCCCTACACAAACAACACAGCAGTAATGTCTGATCTGGAGCGATGTCATGGAATCCCAGACTGGTTTAGGTTTGAAGGGACCTCAAAGCCCATCTAGTTCCACCCCCCTGCCATGGGCAGGGACACCCTCCACCAGCCCAGGTTGCCCAAAGCCCCATCCAACCTGGCCTTGAACACTGCCAGGGAGCCAGGGGCAGCCACAGCTTCTCTGGGCAACCTGTGCCAGGGCCTCAGCACCCTCACAGGGAAGAATTTCTGCCTCACATCCCATCTCCATCTCCCCTCCTGCAGCTTCAGGCCATTCCCCTTGTCCTGTCACTCCCTGCCCTTGTCACCAGCCCCTCTCCAGCTTTCCTGGAGCCCCTTTAGGGACTGGCAGGCTGCTATCAAAGTTATCTTGCGCTTTTCCTGAGCATAGCTTGCTTATTTCCCTTCTTTGTGAGCAGGGATACAAGGACATTTGGAACTGAACATGAAAGCTAATACGATCATTTAATTCATTTAACAATTCACATATCCTTTTTTTTTTAGGTAGCTTGGTTTTTTGCATTGGCTACTTTTGTTCCTCTTAGCTTTAGGACATGTCTTTATCCAGTTCTCAAATGAGAGTGTAAAGGCTGGCAAAGACACTGGTATTAGTGTTTTTGCAATTAAGAAAGAAGAGTTGCTTTAATACTCTAAAACTCAGCACTTTTGCCTCTTTTACAAGAGCATCAACCTGAAATTCCAGACTTTGGGGAAATTTCAAAAGGACTGAAACTGTGCAGCATTCTGAAATAAATTGGTACTTTTCTTTGTGGTGATTTTGGTCAGACTATTCTTTCACTGCAAACAAACCAATATATTATCCCTTCAAGAGCTGTCGTCTTGCATATACTGAACCTATGTTTAACAGCTCATCGGAAATTCTGAGGGAACATCAAATGTTTTAATCAGTTTTCATTCCAAATTGGAATAGTATTACAAATTTAAAATTTTCATATAACTTTTTTTTTTTGTAAGAAACAAAGTATTTTGAAGGTTCACAATGACCTGATTTGATGTATTTCAGGGCGAGCTGCTTTCCCATGAGTTTAACTTTGTCGTTCAAGTTTGCAGCAACTTGCTTTCTTCCTGTAGCATCTTGCAATGGGGACTTTAATTTCGCAGGCCACCTTGCAGTGGGTTGTAGGCTTTCAGGGAAGAAATTTTGGCCTATGTTGAGCAGCAATATGTAGAAAAAGTGTTTTACATGCCTTGCAGAACTTTTCTGATGTCCTTTGCATTGCTTGTTATGAGCAGGAGGCTTCATTCAATATTCAAGGGGACTCTGGCACTCTTGCATTCCTGTCTGGTGCTGGACATTTGAGTCCAACGGGTCACGCTCAGTCTGTGATCACGTTCAGTTAATGATCACTTTCAATCTGTGACCACAAGATACTAAGTGCAAAATCCTCAGTGGTTTGAACATGGCTGTCTGCAACATTTATTCATTGTCTTAATGTGATTTTTCACTCTATTGCTTGTACATATGGGCAGAAAGGATTTATTGCAGAAAACTATGCAAACAGATCTCTCTGCAGTTACCTGGTCTTCTGCAAAGTTGTATATGAAACTGCCTAATTGGTCTTTACATATTTGCATGAAAAAGATTTTATTTGGAAAGTGCAGTAGTTGTTTGACCGTAGTGAAGCTGATGTCTGTCTGTCGATGTATGCTCTTGTGGGAAACCAGTAACGTTGTTTTCATGAGCCTTGAGTTTGCCTTAGGGTGAAACTCCACTCTTTGCACACGATTAAGAGTGATAAAAACTAACTAGACAAATGCAGATAAAATGCAGCAGAACATAACAATCGGAATTACTGTAATAGTGGCCACCTTGTACTGTTTGTACAATTAGTATGCTGAGAATAATTTTGGTTGCATAATAACTGTTGATTCATCCATGGTGAATTCCTTACCATAGTTTACCATGATTTCTGGTATAACCTCCAGTTTTTATTACTTTGAGATCCTTCTTCAGTAAATATTCATCTAAACTGAACTTCAGTTAAACACTGCGGTAACGGTATAATTTCTTCCGGCCTGCCAGTTCTATTTAAATTTTATTTTGTTAGGATAGGAAGCGTGGCAAGAGCCATGGCATTTATTTACACTGAGTCAAATACACAGACAAAATTCAAGTTGGTGCTATAGTGATGATTGTGGTGGAGTTGGAGTTCAGGGCTGTGCCTGTGTGCACACTTGGTGCTCTTTAGCCTCAGTTGCTTGTGTGGTCCAGGAACTTCCCGGCTCAGTCATCAGTGGGTGAGAAGATGGAAGGGTTTGAGAGGTTGGACTGACTTGATTGACTGAACACCCCAGGGCCTTCCCAGTAAAGCGAATGACTAGCTGCTCTGGGACCTCTCCTGGTGGGAATTTCAGGCAGTCTCAGATTCCCCAGGCAGCTCCTGCAGTGCACACACCAGCTCCGTGCTTCGCTGTCTTGATTAACGCCCCGGGTGGAGAGGCTGGCAGTCCCAGAGACTCTGCTTGGCAGTTCCTGCTGCAGAAGTGACCAAAACGTACGCACAGAAGATACTCGTTAAACAGTCAATAGACATAGATCCTGCAGATGCAGGAATGGTGACACAGGACAGGCTTTTGTACATAATTAGGATAGCCGGATGTTTTGTAAGTGGTCTAAGATCAGAAATGTATCATGCGTTTACATGGTCACATAGGACCCAGCAGCGCAGAAGAATTCAGCAGAACAATGCTTTGTGGGGTCTTGGCCGGTCCACCTGGAGATGTGATTGCAGCACACTTGTGGTGGAAGCTCCTTTCATGATGTGGACAGACACTGGTGATCTTCTACAAGAGATTTGATTCCCCAGGCAATCACTGCCCTATGCAGAGCTGCCAACAACCAGGGTTTTTTTTGTTATTTTGGTTTGTTTGTAAACAGTCCATGAATGTCTGTGCGACAGAAACAAAATTCTGCAATTGAGTTTAAAGCAGAACTTCCCCTTAGAGTATTCAGTCCCAGCTGAGAATCATTTTTGTTGAAACCAGAAGCGTAACAAGGCTTTTGGCAACTTGTTGTCAGCCTACCTGCAAACTGGCTGGGGTGAGAGGCGGGGGCAAGGGCCTGAGCTCAATGGGAGGTCTTAGGCCCCTGGGTGTTAGTCCCAGGTGGGGTTGCTCAGAGCTGCTAAAGCCTATTGCTGCCCTCAAGGTATGGAACATGTTCTTCCATCAATTTAGCATTGTCAGTTATGTCCTTCTGACAAATGAGATCATAGCGCTAGTGCAACTAGAATATCTTGTTTATTCGATGTAGCCCTGATTATTTGGAGAAGACAGAACACTGCACCAAAACTAGCTAGTGGTTTTGAATATAAATAACAATCTATGAAGGCTCCTAAATAAATAATGCCATTAATCCAGAATGTGCTCTTTTTTTTGTTTTTTTCTTTTTTTCTCCTGTTGAAAGGAATCAGAAGCAATATTGTGTTATTTATTCCTAGATTAATGTTGCTATAGTAACTGTTGCACCTTATTGTTAGATGCATACAGGAGTTGTAAAGTTACTTGGGGGGAGACAAGAAATTTGTCCAATAATTGGGCATTTTCAATAAAAGAGGTGTTTGCCTGCCTTGAGAGGCTGTGTATAGCAAGAAATCTGAGAGCTTTATAAAGCGCAGGACGGGGGGGATGAGAGGAGAGGAAAGAGTGTTAGATGTGCAGTGACTTGTATTACACTAAGTTGGCTCATTTTTATCATTGTTTTACTGTGGCAGTTTTGAAATGTGGACTGTGTGGGTAACCATGGAAACAGAAATTCTGCAAATTGAGGACCTAAACACAGTATTGTAAGAATCCTTCAGATGCGATTAACTTGATTATTAGGGACAAAATGCTGCACAAATCTTATACAGGGTAGGGGAAAACTACTGTTTCACCATGGTCCCCAAACCCCAGGGCGGGTAGAGAGGCTGCCTTGCAGTTACTCAGATGCAAAACCTAGCTGGGCTGTGGGGTGGCTGGTGAGGAAGTCCTTGAGGTGCTGCGAAAGTCAGCCCCTTGCTGGAAAGCAACCGCGAGTACTCGGGAAGGTAACTGTTACTTTACCTCCTCAGGCTTCATGGGCTTATTGGAAAGAAGAGAGGACAGGCCATCTCCCTCCTACAAAAGCCAGTGATGTTGTTAGCTTAAAGAAGGTCCTGAACAGGTATGAGGAGAGTTGAGAAGAACTTACTTAGCATGAATATTTTTTTTTTCTGTATTCTAGTTTAGCTTTCCAGGTTCATTGATGAGTTTTCCTGCACTTTCCAAGGTGGTTCTCATGCTGAAACTGTGTGCTTACATATTAATATTTTGAAAATTTTTAGCACTCTCTATGTTTCTGTAGTTGCTGTCCTTTTGAAAATTATATTTACAGCTTAGTAGCATCCAAGTCCTTAGAAAACTTTTTCATGTGCAGGTTTGGGTTTTTTAACACTGTGGTTAGTGCTGTGCTACAAAATTATCCCCATCCTCTCCCTTAATTTAGCAGAATTCTAAATTAAATCTAGGTAATTTGTTCACTACAAAACTGGGGGAGGGTGGAACACGCACTCAAATGAAACATAAACTTATTCTGAGGTAAGCAGAAAACTAATTGTGTTGATTTAAATAAATAAATAAATACACCCCAAACCAAACCCCAACCTTTTGTAAGATAACAGTGAAGAGTAATTCTGAACTAAAAATTAAGAGGTTTACACATTTAGAAAATTACAATGATACATTGAATTTCTTGGACTGTCTCAGGTTTATTAGGGATATTGAAAAGGATAATTCAAACAATTTAGAAACATTAGTATACTTTAGTGAAACTTTCTGTTGTCCTCTACTGTACCTTCTTTTGTCAGAAAAAGGTGATTTGGTTAATTAATCTGTCCCTGATTACTTTTAAAGTGCAATATGTGGTAGGTAACATGCAAGCTGGTTATTACCCTAGATTCTTTTTATGCCATTCTGAATTATTAAAGCAATTATAATTCACCATTCAAAGGACTGAAGGAAGTAATATATGTTTTAAATTTCATGAAACACTTTAGTCATGAAAATCCCCAGTGATGTTACGAGTGGAATTAATGTGCATAAGATGAGCAGGTTTTTAGCTAGCCTGGTAATAAAATGTTGTGATAGAGTGAAACATGGAAGAATGCTTTATGAATAAAATTTTAAATCTGTATATCTCTGAACGCTTTTAGATATAGTATTTACTGTAAAATAATATGGTATATAGTACCCATGGTATTCACTGACATATTTCAAATATTGTTACAGTAAAAATCAAAATGGAATGTATATACTGTAGAACTTTTGAATGACAGTAAGCTACTTCAGTATACAAGGGTGGGCACTGACAGTAGGGCCAAGACTAGCTCCTGTTAACCATGTCACTTTTGCCTTTTATTTCACTATAAAATATATACCTTGAAAACTAGAAATCAGAAAAATAATGGCAGCAATCTAAATGTGATTTTGGACTAATAAATGCGTTTTAGGGAAGAAATGGTATGGAACTAAATGTGGAACAAAACAAAAATTACCGAATTTCATTCTTTGCAATACATCAGTTTTGCACAAGAGTGAGTGCTGTTGCCTAAATCATTCAAACCATTTAAGCAAATGTTTTACTTTAAAAAACTGTAAGTTGTGTTATTTGCAGCTTTATAAAAGTCTTTGAAAGGCACAAAAAAGGAAGGATATATAAAACAGAATTTTACAGGTATTTGTGTCCCAAATATACATGTTCTGTGAAATAATTTCACCAACCTGTCGAGATAAAAATATATTTTGAAAAATAAACTTCAGCAGAGTCAAAGTAGGGACGTTGTTCTGTTGCTTTAGCTCTTGCTTGCCACGTTGGTGTAGGGCTGTTATTATGGAAAGAGCAGCGTTTTGTGTTCTATGAGTCTGCAGCTAATTTGCAATAGACCGTTGCTGATTTATAATAGCAGCACTAGACATATGTGGAAAACATCTCTTCCGGAACTGTAATTGAATGTACAGACACAAGGGAATACAAAAGTTTCCCAAAATTGCCATTTTATTTCTACAGCTACTTTACTCCAAGTGGTTGACTTTAACCGGAACTGTATAATGCGCATTCTAATGTACATAGGCCTTTCACTCTCCTTCATCTGCACTGTTCGGCCCTGAAGGTAAAATTTCCTACAGCATATGATAATCCACTCCTAAAATAAATATCTGCATGTGCAAGCGGTATAATTAAACTGACAAAGTTCTAACTAAGACAAGTATATTGCTGGAAGATTCTGTTTGCAGAATGTCGCTTAGAATTGCCGACAATGTGCAGGTATATTTGTATTCTCAGCTGCAAGTGTGGATAATTCTTTTCATTGTTTGAGGTGACTGTGCACTGCAGCTGCAAAGTACGCTGCAGAAATAATGGTCGTCGTACAAAAGCTTCCTGTGTGCTGTCAATACAAATGGCTTGCAGATAGTTTTTCAATTGCCTCTCATTGTGACATTGCAGTTCCTAAGCTGTTGAAATCAGCTTGCAATGGTCTATCTACCAGGGCAAATTTTGTCCTCCACCTAACCCTGAAAGCAAGGCTAATAGCTGTTCAAGAGGCCAATGGATCTTAATAAAAAATGGAAATGGTTTTGCCCCTTCATTTTAATTAACATTATGTCTACATTTCTATGATAATGGATAATTAAGTGAGTTACCTTGACATTGGAATGTTCTTGGAAATAATTTACTATGCAATTTCATTAGGTTAAAGACATTTGTCTGTTTTATTTTGAATGGAAGTTTCATCATAAATATTTCTGAATATGATTTATACATAAACTAATTATTCACAGAGTCAGGATTTTACAAACCGCAAAATTCATTGTGTGCATACTAAAACTCTTTTTCTGATCATACGTATAACCCATTTCATCTATTTCTTCAAAGAAACATTCCTTTTTTTCCTGGAGCCTCCGATCATCTGTTATTCTATAAACACATCAAGAGACAGACAAACATTCTCATGGAATATTATTATTTTGGGGACAGCAAAGCAAAAAGTTTTCCTCCATAAGGGTTTGTTTATTACACTTCAGAGAAAAATGTTAATCAATCAAAAGTGTTCTTCAATAAAATCTGAAAGAATTATTTTTCCTATGTTTATTCACCAAAACAGCAGAGCATATGCCTTTCAAGCAAACTACGGTATTCCCCAGTCCCATCCTTGTTCAAGCACAGCTATGTTGTAGAATATATTCCCTTTACAAAAAAAAAAAAAAATTAAAACTATAAAATGAACTTTCTAGATCTAGTGAGGCTGATATCTTGTTCTTAAATCTTCTTGCATATCTAGTTATAAAGCAATGGGGGATGCAGGCAGGCATGTTAGGTCCCTTTTTTTTGTAATGTACCATCAGAAAAATACTTCCGTAGCAGTGCTGTCCTTCAGGTTCTCACAGGGCCATGACCTCAATTGAAGGAAATGCTTACCTGTGTTTTGTTTGCCCTAAGGACATACTGTAAACTCTACCCCAGAACTTCTATATTTTGAGAGGTGCCCATAGCGCACACAGATAATGATAGAATGGCAAAATGTTGTACTATTTTTTGTTTAATAGGTATAATTCTATCAAAATATGCATTTCAAATATCCCTTTGAAAACGTCATTAAAATTAAAGACAATCATGTATTCATAGTTTCTGATAGCACTGTCTACTATGTGAGAACTAACAGGAGACCACAATTTCCTTCAAAGGGCTTGTCGGTGACATTACTCTTCAAATATACTGAGAAAGAACACTTTCAATGCCAGCTTTGTAGAAGAATTTTTGAGAGATCTACTACTTTTGTGATGCTAATTACCAACTGCATCATGGAAACAAATTACACATTTGTTCATTCTAAAGTATAATAAACGATCCAGTTTTTGCACTGCTGGTTTGCATACCATAGAATCATGGAATGGTTTGGGTTGGAAGGGACCTCAAAGATCATCTAGTTCCAACCCCTCTGCTGCAGGCAGGGACAAGGAGAGGGGCAGGTGATAAAGTGGAAGGAAAGAGAATGACGTTTTGAGAATAAGTACTTTAGGACAGTATTTAAATATACGATGTGATACAGTGATCTGTGAAAGAACATTGCATGTGGTATTACTGCAGAAAAAACTGTAGCAGTAATAAGCAGCCTTTTAAATGATTATCAAGATTACAAGATTATCAGATGTCTCTTGGAAAACACTCTTTGGAGTGTTGTTTAGTAACATTTTTCTGTCTGTTAGAAATCTTTGTGAAGCCTAATCCTGCAGTTGATTCTCTCGCTGAAACTGGAAATTCAGGACCTGGGGGTAGTCGGGCTACACTTGGCCATTTATTGAATTGTCTGTTGGATCCATGGGAACAGAAGGGCAATTTAAGTTTTCATAACACAGATGAATTCATGTGTTAATACTTGAGATGGACCAATCTGTAATATTCAGTGACGTATTTTTCTGTGTTTCTCAGCTAAAATCTGGACATAGTTCTGGATATAGTTCTTTGTTATTGTCAGTCAGCAGAAAATATTTTGAATTGCACATGAAAATGTCTTACACGCTAGGTAAGCGTTCCTTCGTAGATATCTGTCATGAGCTGAAGAACCATTTTCAGCTTCCAACCATTTCATTGTTTTGACCCTGATGCAAAATTCCGAGCTTTTTCGATAAACAGGGAGCAAACCTGCTTCTTCTTTAGAAATAACATTTTCAGATATAGTAAGAAAAGATTAAGAAATGGAAAAGGAGGATACAACTTTCTGAGGAGGTCCCATGCGAGAAAATACTGCTTTAGATTTCCATAATAATTCTAGAACATAAAAAATAGAATTGGAAACCCAAGTCAAAAGTGGTTGAAAAAGAGAGTTCTCCTTAATAACAAGAATGAGTGCTAACTTTGTGCTGAAAAGTTTTTTCTGATGCATGACCGTAAAAGCCCAGTGATGCCATATTTCTACATGGTACCATAATCTGAAGCGCTAAGTCATATGGATTCTAGGAGATGGCCTAATATGTTGGCTGCAAGGTACATGGTTCTTAATTTTAGACAAATTTTCACACTTTGGAGACTCACTATAATACACAGAAAATAAAAAAATAACCCAATAAGAAAACTAAAGCATATTTTCTCTATTGCTACACGTGAGTATTTGGGGCATGGGTGGTGTGGCCTTTGGATTCATCTTTCAGTGGCAAAAAGTATTGCACTAGCTAAGTGTTAGTCCCGTTGCATTACTTAAAATGCAGCATACATGTGTTTACCGTGATCATACTGTCCTCACAGATAGCCAACATCTGAAAACCTTTTCATTTGTAAAACAAAAGCAGATTTGAAAATCTTTCTGCGTTTACCTGAATACAATAAATGATTCGAAGTCATTGCGTGCAACTAGAATCTAGCCTTGGTAAAGCTGTTTTCCTGAATTAATGCCCAATAAAGATATTTTGTTCTCGGCAGTCAACAATGATGGCAAGACTTTTTCTTCAGGACAGCATAACATCCCTTCTGTGCTGAAGACTGAACTGCTCTCCTTGACCATCACCTGGCCCTGCTGCAGAAGTAGTTTGGCCCCAACCGAATTCTTGTTCCAGCCATTGCTCAAGCACATAATGAATTAATTCCAACAACTTGCACGCCCTTGCTCAGGGTGCCGCGGCAGCAAGTCGTTTTCTGTGTCAGCTGCTGATTTCATGCTGGCGCCCCTTCACGCTGCGGCGTGTGGTAGAATCATAGATGGAATCGTTTTGGATGGAAAAGACCTTTAAGATCATCAAGTAGGCAGCAGGTTCAGCTGCAGCATGTGTGGTGTTGTACAGTCAGGTGTTGGGCAAAATAGTCTTGAGTGGCTTACAGGAAAGTGTGTTGTTTTTAGTATCACCCTCAGTTCTATTCTGTCTTAGAGGCCATCAGCCATAGGATACAATGATGGTTAGTGCTATTAATCTGATACAACAGCTGAGAAAGTGTTTCCACTAAAACGTTTGAGAGAAAGCAGCAAACTATTTGCCTGTCTGGTTTATCATCTCCCTTGCTCAGTCCACTTCCACCACCCCTCCTGCATTAACCAATTGAAATAAAGAAGATTTTAGGATCCTTGAGGTTTTGTAACCCTGCATCCCACATGAAGGGCTCCAGGCCACCTGCCTCCCGTGTCAAATGCCTCTTCTCCTCCGCAGCTGGTGAGTTTGGAAAGCTCAGTGAGCCACCACCTTTTAAAATTTAGATTTTGTGGGATTCCTCATTGGCTGGGTCTAGGGACTGCTAGTGGCCCAACACCTGTATGACAAGCAGCCAAGGACACCAAGGTGCTGGAAAGTCCAGCGGTTTGGCCACATGACTGTTGCGCAGATAACCACGAAGCTGTCATCCTCAGTTCTTCTGCAAAGTGAGTATTCAAGCCTCTCTATGGCACTGAGCCCTCTGGGGAGAGGGGAGAGCAAGAGGAAAAGAAGGGAGTAAGAATGGTGTTCCAGTCTGGGGAGGCAGAATGCCCAAAATGAAAACCTCAAATTGGTCACAGAACTAGAAATCTAATTTCTACATAGCCTGTAGTGTGCTGCCAGTCTTGTTTACAAAGCCTTGGTAATTGCGTGAGTAATTTTTCTAGGGACTCTGTTTTATAATGATTGTAAACCTAAGATCTCCTTTAAGCTCCTCTACCCACCCCCATAAGACATCTTATTTTAGGCAGCAACCAGAAAAATAGTCCCTATTTGTGCTTGGAGCTCCACAATCATTACGCTTTTACTGCAGAGGGACGCGCTAAAGAACAATTCCTATATCCTTTTCTTGTTTGTTTTTTCCCCTCGCAGTCCCTTAATAAGGAAATAGTCCAGGTTTGAATTTTTTTTCTCCTTTTAAATATTGAATCATACATTGACTTTAATGGGAGCAGTGATGGATAACGCTAATTAATTAATAATTAATACTGAATAATTCCTAGCCTAACTTAAGACAAGAATCTGCAGTACATCAAGAACCACCTCACATTGATAGGGCTATTTAATAGAGGAAAACTAAAATGAGCACAATATTTAAGTTTCTCTCTAAAAACTGTCCCTATTGCCTTTCTGCCCTCTATAAAGATTTTCCTTCCATCAGTATTTCTGATTTGTCATTAGGCCATCTAACTGAAATTGATATCAAGAACTTTACTTATATTTTCACGGGGACTCAGGCTTGCCAAACCTAAATAAAATGGAAGATTTTAGAAAGGCGAATGACTGAATCAGTTTGTTAACATGGATGCTGAGAGAAAGAAATAAGATTCAAGATAAAATTATAGCAGGATTTTTTTTCTACTGGAATGATTTATAATATACTTTAGATACTATATAACCTGTTTAAAAAAAAAAAAACTAAAAATTAAAATATTTATGCAATGCTAACCACATTCCAGTGTCAGAGAAGTACTTCATTTATTACCATAGACACTGGTATTGGAAATACTACAATGTAGCCCATGCTTTGCACACTACTGTTGTAAGAGAAATTTTCATGCACAAATGTTTAAAGCAGGTCTCACATGCATAAATAAGAATCAGCTTTATAACCTCATCTTTCACGCTTTTTCTTTCATATGCTGCAGCTAATATGATGTACACAAAGATTGCCGATGACTCTCAGATTCATTTAAATATATTTCTAGGTTTAATTCCTGCTGAATATTCTTTCTTCATAGAGAATATACAAAATCTAAACTATTTTTGAGATCTTAAAGGAAAATCAGCTTAGACTTTTTTGGGGGAAAGATGTTTGTTGGTTTAACCTTTGTGAACATCTGGATGATGCAAAATACAGAAGAGGGTGCAAATTCAGGAAGTTTGCCTGCTTTTTGGAAGGAACTGTGGCCACGCTCTTTCTGTCCCTACGCTATAGAAGCCTCATTTTTTGAGTCTGCATCCTCACTCCTGCTTCTCTGAAAACGTCGGTGTTGGCATCTACCAAGTTGTTTGACTCCAGATCTAACATCAATGTGATAGAGAAGCCTGCCGTGCTAACAAAAAAGGTTATCAGTCCTAGAATCCTTGTATGAAAGAAGTCTTTTCTGTCTGTCTTTCCTTTTTTTAATAGAACACAAAGTATGAAGGCTCATCTAAGTAGGAAAGATTCATCAAAATCTCTAATTAAATACATGACAGCTGGTGAATTAGAGCATTTTGTCTTAGCGCTGCCATCCTATAATACCTCATAATCCTGAGAGTCCAAAGTATGAATTAATTATGCTTATAAGTATCCTGATACCCAACTAAAGGGGAAAAATAATCAAACGCAAGCCTAAAAGGTCTCTGGGAAGGTAGGCAGTACTGCTAATAACGAGTAACTAGGACCAAATTATTCCCAGATTACTCGACTGTACTTTGGAAAAGCTTTGATATAGAATATCAAATATATAAGCATATATAAGACTATTTGGTTAATGAAACTGCTTGTTTTTTAAATAACGCGTTAAAAAAAGCCTTTTTAAAAGCTATGTGTTAAATATTGTTTCCTAGCACAAGGAAATATTATAATCCTCAGCCTTGCAAAGATAAATATGATTTTTTTTTTTTTTTAAAAAAAGTCATGGTTTTAGGGCAGTCTTGTCTCTAAGAAGTGCAAGTTTAGAGACAAGTTTGTGAAGCTGCTCACGTGTTGGGAGCTTCTTTAGATTTGCTGGTGAAGAGGTTTTGGTTGCTTGGTGTTACTTCAGAGGAAAAGGAACAGATCCAATGTAGGAATTTTCATCCTGCGGGGTTCAGGGGACTTAGAATATTGTTAAACTGAAATATTCTGAGTTTGGAACATTTCATTTTTGAACATTAATAACCAAAGACTAAATGTTCCACTGAAAGTAAATACTTCCTTCAAAAATTTTTGCACCATCCATAATCCAGATCTGAGAAAGATATTTCTAAGGAAAAACTTTTAAGCAGCAGCAGTGGTTTGTATTAATCTTGTTCTCAGGGTTTTTTTCTCCTGTCAAGACTTAAGGGTTGTTTTTTTCCTTGAGGCTTTCTAACTTCAAGTCTTCTAATTAAAATATATCTTACAAAACCTGAAGCATGTATCATTAGATTTCTATTCCTGTACATTTTCAACAAAATTGGACTCGTACGATAGGTCTTACAAGCATTTCAGCAGCCGTCTTTTGTAGCTTTTCTAGTTTCCAACATTTGTGCAAAATGAATCTTTTCTTTACAAGTTACCTTTCTGTCTGTTGCTAATGTTGATTCATTGATATCTATTGGTTATTAAGAGGCCGTGCAATTATATTGAAAATATGTGCGTTCCTGGCATTTTGGATAGCCTCAAAATCCACGTAGAGTGAATTCTTGATGCGTGAGGGGTTTTTCTCGTCTCGGTCAACAGATGTGGTGATATTAGTATTGTAGCTGAGACTGAGGAGATGATTAATTTCAGACAAACTTGGCCTAAAATTCCTGAGAGTTCATATAGTCCTGAGTCACGAACACTTCTGTGGAAGCATGCTATAGCTGTCTTTTGAAGTTGCTTTGTTTCAATCCGCTGAAATGACTATTTATTTACCACAGTTGCTAACTAACGTTGTTCATGAACTAGCACCTGATTCCTGTTGGCAATCAGGAAGCCCAAGTATAAAGTGCAGTTCCTGAAATTCAAGCGTCGGATGCTTTTTACCTAGTTAATAGATATATTCTGTGTGGAACAAGAGAGGAGAAAGATGCCAAACATTTCTCATGATTCAGACAACAACAAATTTATTAAATTCTGTTTGTAACAAACAGGGTGTTATTGAGAAAGGTGCCCGTGGTATGCTTGAATGGAGAAGGAACTGCTGAGTGTCTTTTAAGTAAATGGATTTCTCTCTTGAAGGGTTTTGCTTTTTTCCCCTAATCCATCTGCTAATCTGCCATTGTGATACACAAAATTGTGGAAAAGACTGCTGATCTTGGATCAGCTTACACAGGAAAGACTTTCACCAGGTAAGACATTTTCATCATTCTGGTAGGATGAATAATAACTTGCCGTATCTTGAGAAAGGCTTGGCAGGAGATTCTCCATTGTGTTATCTGGTTAACACTAGTCAGAAAATTATTCAGATTTGTCCTTTTTTGTGGGCTTTGAAAAATCCTTTCTCCCCCCCGCCCCCCCCCATTTAAAACAATGGAGATGTTTGTGGGTGGTGTGGGTTTTTTAGGGGTTGCTTGGGGTTTTGGATTTTTTTGTTTGTTTCTGTGTTTGTTTTGAGGGTTTCTTCTTGTGTTTTGTTTTTACCCTGTCATGTGCTTTCTAAAAAATGAATATCATAATACCATAGAATTATTCAGGTTGGAAGGAACTGTGGGAAGTCCCTAGTCCAACTTCCTAGTCATTTTAGCTCAGAAGGCAGTCATCGTGGCCAGGTATGATTTAACTTTGTAAATCCAGGACAACTGTTCTGGTTTTGGCTTTCCTGCCACCTTCTCTGCATGCTGGAGCAATGAGCGCATCTATCTTCCTCCCTTGTAGCCTGTCTTTGCTTCCACCTCCAGCGTACATCCTATTTTGTTGGAGATCAGTCATGACTTCCCTGCTTAGCCCAGTCAGTGTCCTGCTACCTCTGTTCCTTTCCCTGAATACCAGGATGGACCGGTGTGCTTGGAGGGGTTTGTCCTAAAGGACCTGCCAGCTGCTTTGAGCTGCCTTGCTCTTCAGGAATGCCTGAGATCCTCTCTACCAATTTCCTGAATAAGGCAAATGTTATTTGCCTAAGTATTTGTCCATATGCCTTGTAATTTCTACTGTTCCTATCTCTGTTTGACTCCCCAGGCTCCTTATCTGGACTATGCTTTACAAAAAACATCAAACTGTCCCCTGAAAATGTTGTGATGACATATCATGGTATACATAGTCCCAGTGGAGAACAGTTGTTTATGTAAGAGAATGGGCATACCATTCACTTCCATAAGGCACCAAATCAGTTCAGCCAGACACATTTCAATCTTGAACTAAGACTAAGTAAAATGTTTCAGTTGATTTTGACATTGAGATGTATGTCTGAATAGATAATATCATAACATTTCTTTTCCAGTGAATACATCGAAGGGGAAAAAAAGTATACATTAAAATTTGTCTAAACTTCATATGGGATGGTCTGGAATGAAAATAGATATACATGTATCAGAAACTTTGACAGGGAACTTCAATTTTCTGTTAGGTTTAGTTAACAGTTACAGTGCCAGTAGATGGCACTCAGGAATCTATAATGTTGTTACGTATGGGGCTATCTGTGACCAGTGCAGCTTGATGCTTTGCAGTGCTGGCTGCAGCTGGGACCACACACCAGTGCTTTCACGACTTCTAATGGATAGAAGTATTCACAGCTAATGGCAACAACCGATTGATACCAGAGACGGCTGACACGGTGCATGATGTTATATTCATACACGGTTGGGAAGGTAGCGAGACCTGGTTTAAATGTTCTGAACTATTTACTGTAAAGAGGGCTGCAATATTGTTTGTATATTAAAATCTTGTGTTGGTTTATTTTGTACTGGGATCTAATAATGCTGTCCAGTGGCAGAGATTGCATCATTTAATCAGTTCAGTTTTGATTACAGCTACCAGCAGTAGACTCAGAGTTGTCAACTGTAATTAAAATGTAAAAAACCCCCCAAAATCCAAGAAACAAAAATCAGTTCAGAGATAATTAAGGCTGAGAAACATTTATTTTCCTGTGAACTTTTGTACTACTGTGCTGAGGAAAGCTGGATGTTGTCTGTCTTCAAACATCCGCTTCCTTGAGTTGTTCGGATCTGGGGTTAGAGCGTTTCCATCTTAGTGCAGATTTTTCTCAATGAGTAATGCAGATAACATTTGAATAATTTGTATTAATACTTATGGGATTGTTCAGCATTGCAGTATAACACAGAAATACTTTATTCTGATTCTGGTCATGTTTAAAGGAACCTAGGTGCTTTGCAAGCAAAGATAAAAACGTTGCAGTGGCCCCTTTACAGGTACCACTGGCCTTTTCTCCTGCTACGTGCACATTTGGGACCAAAAGGATAACACCACTATCTTGTATAACTAGCAGATTTACCCCCCTGGCTTCTACTGCCTTGGATTTGTGTTTTGTCATCTTTAGAAACGGATCTGAAATGAAAAGATAGAGTTAAGAAGGGTCTAGCCCTGTAGTCTCCGGTAGAAGTCGGATGTTTATAAACTTAAAAACTCCACCATTGCTGCTTTGGAAGGCTGAGTCAGAGGCGTGCTCATTCGGTGGTTAGAAACCTTTTATTAGGGATCCTGAAGTTATTCTTGGTCTGTTTATCTGTTTTTACGCAATGCCATTTAGTTCAAATATCTTTTCCCCTTCTCTGGTCTGCACGCTCCTTGGGTATTGTTCAGGTACATCTTCTCAGTAGGCGCAGTCCCCCTGTGGTTTTGTTTGCTAAACAAGCTAAACTCTTCATGATCTCACAAGGAAGATCTCCTTCCCCTGATGATCCTAGATGATGATGATATTATTTTTTCCCTTTTTTTCCTCCTGTATTGCCAGTTAGAAATAGCACAAATCCCTGAATAACAACGTATATGTGCAATCCTTTTACATGGACGCAGTTGTTACTTCAATCCTGCGTGACATAAATCTTGAGAAAAATTCATCCGTGTGGATAACTTCTCTTGTATACATCTACATCTGATTGGACTGCCGTTCTCCAGTCAGTCCAGAAATAGCTTTTCCATAAATATAATTTTCCTTGAGGTACATGTCTAAAACAGGTCAGGTGAATTGTTTAAAGGTCCCTCTTCTTTTCTGAGTCTGGAGGGATGCTAACCACTGTGGAAGTCTTAAGTCAGCAGAAGTGAATCTTCTCTTTTGTGACTGCCCACTGCTCTGTGCTCCACACAGCACTCTACCTGCAGGCCATGCAGCTCGTCAGGCTGGAACAATTTTTTTTTTGGAGCAAATGGTTAAGCTTTATTGGGTCTAAAGATGAAAAAAGTTATTCATATGCCCAAATGAACTTCTGAACTGGAGTCTTAGTCCAGAAAGTACATGCACATCTGAGACTTTCCAACACCGGTAATGTTATTTTTAACAAGTCCAGATGAAGCAGGACTGAGAAGTCCTGGGCAGACACGACCTGAGGATCCATACCATTTTTAAAGCCTGTACTAAAGAGAAATGAATAGATTTTTTTTTTTTTTAATGTAGATGATGATTTGCTTGAAATATTCTGAACCACCAGCTTGGCAGGATCTTCATACACTTTTGTTAGCTAATCAAAGACAGATTGCAGTCAGAAGCCATATCTAAATTTATTAAGAAAATTAATAGACCATTTAAATTTTACTAGAATTAGGCTAAGATACAATAAGCATTTGCACCAGCAGCTATTCATTAGCTGTACCGTTGACCTGGTGCCTGGGTGTGTAATGAGAAATTGACAGCTCGATTTGAACGGAGACAATAGTGCTCCTACCAGCGCTTTGAATCATTCGGGGAAAAAGACTAATATTATACATGTGTCAGATTTTATTTTTCTTATTAAGCCCTCTGTATATTATAGACTGCAAAGTCAAGGTTTGGAGGGTTATCTTTGCCTAATCCAGGATTTTTGCTTCCTCCTCTTCCTGTAAATCTCTATACGCTCTTGCTCTAAGAGAGAATTTTACTTATTTATTTATGTAGCACTTTTGGAACGTGATCAGCTTGGTGAGTGTCGAGAAGCTAATTGTGTTTTTCCCTAAATGTATCAGTCTTTCTGAGTTAGGTTACCATGAAAACAGATCCTTGCAAAATTGCAGCACATTGTTCATGGGTTTTGCACAATTAAGGGTTCATGATAATCTGTGTCTGCCTTGCATCAATATTTTTAAATCTAATGAAAATTTACACACACACACACCCCTTCTTTTTTCTCTTTACTGTGTGACTTTTTAAAGCCTCCATAGAGCTTATGGCAGGATATGATACTTCCTTGAGGTTAGTTTTCACTTTCAGAGAAACTACCTTAGCAATCTTTACTAGGAATAAATGTGTGCAGTTGGGATTAGTTCACCCAAGAGTACTTACTGTTCAGCACTTTAAAGAAGATTATGTAAGTGAAGTTCAATTATTTTTAAACTTTTTTTTTTCTGTCTTGGAATTGCAAGCATGATCAAGAGCGAATTCTGTATAGGACTGACTTGCAAGATACAATAATTCTGAATGCTGGAAAACAAGATGACCTGTATTTGAAAACCTGATCATCATTCACAAATGTATGCCATGCTCAATTTATATACTGTACTTTATAAATAATTTTAGGAATGGCATTGGTGATTTGTTGTTCTGTGGTCTAAAGACAAGAATAAGGATTAATAGTGAGCGCAGTACAGTTTGTGCTTTTTGTCATGTGTGGCCAAATGAACATGCATTTAAAAAATAAAAATTCCTCTGCCATTTTAGATGATATAAGCAATTACAAATAAGTTGTACAGCGTTGAAAGTTTTCTGTTCCTATTTTCCAAATACATTTAATTTCCAGCACATTGGTATATTGGTCCTTGGCATCAGCCTCAACCCTATTTGCATATTAACTATCTTGCGATGCAGGCAGCAACCAAAAATATTTGGCTTAGGGAAAATGAGCCATTACTTTGTGCATCAACTTTCTGCTGCCTACCAGCCATGGGTCCTCTGTGCTGCTGGTTCTTTTCAGTAGCTGTCTGATTCTCCGGTGAGTTAGGATTAGGGGAGAATTTCATTAAGGTGCATGGATTCACGATTCTTCACAAATCATACAGTGATGGTGGCAACTGCACGCAACTTCTGCCACAGTTCTCGTGTGAAGGGAAGACTGGTTCTGGGGTCAGATTAATGGAGTGGATGGCTTTCATGGTTTGGGGTCGCAGGCTTTGCTCCCAGCCTTCCCGTGGATCTCCTGGGAGTGCTCCCTCCTCTGCGCTACTGCCCAGCTCTCCGTGTCTCTGAAAGTGCAAGCCATGAAGCTGAACTATTTTGGGTTTGGGCCATCTGGCTTCTCTATGCCTTTATTTCTTTGTGGAATCCAAATGAGTTTGGTCCCCTGGTAGATGCTGGACGCCAACAGGAAGCGATACGGTTGACAGTACTGCCAGCAATTCAGGACAGACATTTCAAAGCAAGCCAGTGTTTATCTGCCAGCTCTAATACAACATTTAGAGTTACGTTAGAGTGGCAAAGCAAAACTTAGGTGAGTGAATGTCACTTCTCTCCCTGGCCCGCAGCTTCCAGGGTTTCTTATCTTCCTCTCTTGTTGCTCTGCAAACACAGTCCTTGTACTGTATTCTCTTCACCCTCTGTTGCCAGTTCTCACGTTCTGCAGTCCTGGCTGCCAGTTGTTAAAAGTTTGTGTCCAACCAGCTGGTCATCTGAGCCAGCTCTGTCCCGCAGGCAGGCAGCTTTCCTAATAGTGCGGTCCCACCAGGCTGAGCCAGCCTGCAGCCCTGCCGGGTTTTGCCACTCTTTTAATTCAGAAAAGCCTTCAGTCCCTTCGGTCCCAGTAGGTAAAACCAGATAGTGAGCGAACTGAATCATTTTTGTTCTGTTTCAAAACTATCAGAGCTATTTCCACAGGAGCTGATGGCTGCTCTACAACTGATGGGAGAGGTTATAAAAGAAAGGAATGAACGTTGTTTGTTTTCACATTACTTTTAGTGTACTTACGCTATGTACCTTATAGCTTGTTTTCTTTCCTATGATGTTCAGGCCAATAAACAGTGATCACAGACACTGACCAACCTTTACGGCTCGTATGAAGCAACAAATCTTTGAAAGCTTCAGCGTTTCATCCTGAGAAGGAGCAATCATTCTTCTCATGTTTTTCCTTCCTACTGAAGGCTGAGATAACTTTTCTTCTGTTGCAGACAGAGCTGACATCTCAGGAATTCATAATTCCAATGATTATTCCAAAACTTTTAAGTTATATTACTAATAGAGAGACAAAAGGTGGGATAACGGTGTACGTATAATACCGGAGTGTGCCCTCCCCTTTTTGTCTGCCTCAGGCTTTGCTCAGGCCTGTTGCAGGAGTCCGTGCAGAACTAGGTGAGGCAGAGACCTCTAATCGTACTGAGCGATCGTTCCGGTGCTGGAAGGATCTTAATGATGTTTTACCACCTAAGAGGGGGATGAAAGGAGAGCATGTGAACACCTGAGCATGTATAATTTAAATGTAATAAAATCACAAGATGAGTTCTAAGTAGAAAAATTAGCATCACTAATTATTGCTTGCTGACTATTGCTGTAAGCTTTTCTTCTTTTTTTTTTTTTTTTTTTTTTTTTTAAATACATGCTGCTAGTGGATTCAGGTGTCAGGATAAATACCTGACGCTGCATGTACTCAAATTTCTGGCTGGCACCAACTTCAGATCCTTCTCTGTCTGTCAATTATACGTTGCACAATTTGATTCAGGGCCGCTAAGAGGGAAAGGCTGGGCAGCTGGTGGGCATCTAAAAGTCCTCATTACAAGGGGAACCAACCTGGTTTTATTTATTATTCTGTCATGAAAAAGTACAATATGAAATGGACCAAACCATCATAATTAGCGTGTTGTGCAGATAGGGTGAGGGATTAGAATCCTTAGGTTCCACGTGCTACTCGTACAGTCATGCCTTTTCTGCTGCAGAGAAAAGTTGTGAATAACAGAAGCACCAAAAACTCCTTTGCTGCTGCAGGAAGGCCTCAAGGTTACTAAGCGCATGTGTGACATAAATGCAATAGAGCATTTTAATTAGATTCTTTCACCAGAACTCCTGACCTTCTGTGTAGCACATTAATGTATTTTACTAATTATAAATGCAATTAAAAAGTACTGAAATAAAATTAGGCTGATCTATCTAATTTACATTAAGCACTTTCAAATTATGCAGATTTTCAAAGTCTTTTTCTTTTTCTTTCTCTCTTTTCCTTTTTTTTTTTTTTTTTCTTCCCAATTTGTGTTTCAGGAAAAAATTGTCTGCATTAAAACAGCTGGAAAACAACCTTGTAGCAAAACAAATTTCTTTTCTGTGATTATTCACAGTGTGTGAGTTAATTTTCTAGGCAGTAATGTGCTTAGCTATCATTAGGGTAGTGACTCATACAATGGAACCCATATGTGCACTGGATGCAGTGGTGGTTACGATACCGGGTGTGTACTTCTCCATTTTTTCCTCATGGGAATTGGGTTCAAAGGCTAACTAGGAAAGAAATACTGATATAATGGTCAAACCCAACAGATTTATAAACAATAAAGAAACGGAAAAACCAGCGTGCAAATAATACAGGGAAAACATCTGGTGCGTTCAGTCATTAAAACAGGCTGACTGTTATCTCTGCCATCTACATTATTTTGGTGATACTTCCTGAGTATCTCAGAGTTTTAGACATGAAAGTAGAAAAATGACAACATTTCATTATTATTTTTGTTAAGCATCTAAATGAGGGTAGGCACTGTGCAGAGAACATAACACAATCCTTATCCTGAAGAGCTTATGATCTCATTTCAGATGGGCTGCAGGAACAGAGGGTGATGCTAAGTAAGGAACGGAGATAGAAAGAAGCAATCTTAAAGTAGAAAACTTTGTAGAGCTACTCAAGCATTTTAGTTCATGTTGTTTATCCTTAAACCTTTCCATAATAAAGGATTAATTTATAATACATGGGCATTTTAATGAAAATTGTCCAGTTTTTTTGCCAAAAAAAGGAAGCAAAAGTGCCTCAGGTGTTTCATCCTATTCTAGTCTTTCCATAAAGAAATAATGTAAAATGTAGTGGAGAGGAAGAAAAACTGAAATGCAGATAGATTAGAGTAAATGAGTAAATTCAGTGTTTGTTTCATGCCAAATATCTTGCACTAAGACCATGCTATTTTTCTGCTCTTTTTTGTGTGTGTTTATTGAGTTTGGGTGGCTCGCACCTGACATGCAGAACCTCTTACAGTCCCGTCTCAGCAGCATTACATCCTCAATTAATGGTGTCGTACCATGGTCAGAAGAAACAATTTGCAGGCCATCCCCATGTTTCCTGTAGACATTAGAAATCTAGTTATTACCTAAAAAAATATTCATTGCTCCCACTTTTCTGTTTGAAACGTTAGAATGGAGCAGCATTTTGGGGTCCTTTTGGCACAGGATTATTTATACAAGCAGGAGCGCTGGAGGTTTTTGCAAATTCTTGCTCGATGTTTAGGATTGTGTGAAAGGACCTGAAATATTTGAAAAGTTTTGCTCTAAGCTTTTTTCCTCCCCCAAAATCAAATACCTGTATTTAGTAAAAGGTTTATGTAGTGACGCTTATTACAGTTAAAAAATAAAAATGTGTATATGAGATGTGTATATTCCCATAAAAATATATATTGTTGTACAATCAATATTTAAGTTAAAGCTTTTCTCTGAAAAGAAGGAAAATTTATTAAATGTACTTCAGATGCGATTGTTTGGTAGAAATGACCCAGCAATGAATTATGGATAAAGTTTGCATGGTTGATAATTAGTTTTTAAAAATGTATTTTAACATTTATTTGTGCATATGTCAGAGCATGGTTATTTTGATTACAAAATTTGATATAAGTGAGATGTAATTTTTCCATCAAGAGCAAATGTAAGGTAGAACTCCAGACTAACGTGCCACCTCTTTGGCTAAATGCAGCGATGGATGCCAGCACCTCTGGTTACGAAATGACATCCTGCCCTGGTGCTGTGCTTTTCTCTGGAGGTGTCCTGTTGGTATGGGGTGGATTTAGGCCTGGGGTTCAGTCCTCTGCTGGACAGAAATCTGTTTGTGAAATTCTTCATGGGGAAATAGATTAATCAGTTTTTAATATTAGGGGCAACAATGTTTTGAATCTTTGAGTAGGTGCCTGAAAAAACACAGTAAGAATAGAGTATTTAAAAACTGCCCTTCTTTAATAAGGTTTTGGTTAGATAAAATCACTCTTGTTCTTTGTAGACATTTTTGTAAACTTTTGTCCTATGGCGTGGTCCAAAAAATAGTTTCCTTTTTTGTTCACCCCATGAGGATCTTTGCAAAAGAGTATTTGTGACATCTAAGTTTGTAAAACTTTGAAATCCTACTTTTCTCCCAGAAATAGAGGTCAGCATGCAAGCAGGACGGGCAGGAGTCATATGTGCCAAAGTGTCTTCTGCACTGACTAACAAAAAGACGACACCAACCTCATTGGAGACTGGTGAATTAGCCAACAAGAAAAAAAGAAAAATGAGATTTAAATAATCTAAATAAAGTCTATTTAATTAATCTGTTTTCTATTTGAAATGTCACATGCAAAAGCTTATAAGGCACCCAGCAAAACAGTAAGTTAGATTTTACAAGCTCTGCAGTGGCTCTGCAGTGAAATATGACAGCCAAAGTGCTCTCGGTAATAACTCACACATGGCCTTGACAATAGAATCTTTTACTGAGAAAACAAGCGTGTTGGCTAAGACACTGGGGTTATCCTCCTCAGCGTCTCAAAAAAGAGATGTATGATCATTAACTCCTGCTTGGCGGAAAGGCAGAGAGGAGTTTGATAGTTGGAGCGCGACAGCTCTGCAGTACCAGCTGCACCGGAGGCTCACTTCGCTTTGCGAGATTTTGAACCCCTGGGATCTGGTATCAGCTGGTATAAATTGACACAACTCTATTCATTTCAATTAAGTCACACCAATTTACACAAACTGAAGATACGGCCCATTATTTCTTCATGCCTGCTCTAGCAATGAATCCAAGTATGTGATTAAGAATACAAGAACGCTCATTACAGTTAATGCCGTGTGCTTAAAGCCATGAGCTTAAAGTTAAGCAGGTATTTAAGTGCCTTGTGGTATCAGCATCAGAATGCAGAGCTGCCTGGGGCCAGCCAAGATGGTGTTAGAGCGATTGCTTTGAAAGGAACCTTGATTTGTGGTGAGCAACTTTCCTGTTGGTCAGCATATGGCCAGCCGGATTAACTCTTGCTCACAGTATTTTCTTCTGCCTTAAAATATTTCTTGTGTCGTGGATGTAGGAATAAGGAGAGAAGACATTGAATGGTTTCCTTAATGGTAACCTTTCTTACTGAATATGATTTGTTTTAATCCAAAACAGAAGTCTGAAATTCTCTTCCAAAACCCTGCCTTTGAAACGCAGTAAGACCTTTCACAAATGATGCATACCATCTTCATAGGGTATAATGTTTATATATTTTTTTAAAAGAATGACAGCAGCTACGATTTTAATTTTGTCAGTCTGTCTATATATATACAAAAGTATATGATGCAGTGAGGCATAGGATTGATTTGTTCTCTATATGCTACTAAAAGCTTGCAGCGCGCTAGCGTCTGGCAGTAGCAGCCAAGGCACTATATATACATCCTGAGGCTCATATAGGTTGAAAGACCGTTCTAAAAATTTGGGTGTGCCTGTGAGGATTGTGCAGGCAACGCGGCTGACCTGAGCTCCACGTAGCTGTCGTGCTCCTGCTAGCAGTAGCCAAACGAACTCGTTTCGTACGTCCTTAACAGCCGCAGTCGCACTTTTCACAACCACCACCATCTGCAGCATAACACGAGCCGTATAGTACTTCTCGTACACGTAATACCTGGAGCTTGCAAACAAAACAAATGATCAAGAACCTAATCTCTCCAAACGCAGTTAATCTACTACATTAGATTTGCGTTATCTTTCTTCAGTCACACCTTACTGCGTTCTCTGTAACCAACCTTTACAAGCCCCAGCTCAGGATGAAGACGGGGTGTTTGTCTCTAGGTAAGCACAAAAAAAAGTCTCCAGCTCTTCTTTGCTCACCAATGTGAGCGGCGTTCGTCCTCTCGTTTCTGTGACTGAGCCTCACTTTGCCAGCCACATACGCTTAGCAGGTGTTTTCATCATGACATTAATAATAAGAATTGACATGTTCTAAATGAGGAATCCCTTGTTGTGCCTGGTAGCGCTGATGGATATTTGGGAAAATTGACAGCTGCTGAAAAATGGTTTTGCCATGACCAGCAGATCTCTGACAGATTTTTAATGGCTCTCCTAGAACTCTCACTAACTTGAAGACTTTTGCAGATGAAGTGGAAAGTGGTGAAATGTGCTGCTTTAACACTTTTCACAGTTAGTGAAGAAACATGGAACAACTCTGAATTTTGCTTCTAAATTGCAATCCTCTTTTTTTTTTTTTTTTCTGAAAATATTTTTTCCTTTATCTGAACTAAAAGATTGGAATGGATTAGCTAAGGGGGCAAGCGTTCCTTACGATACACCAGGACCGAGCTATATAACCCCCATTAACCTTAATGGGAACCACAAAGCTCAGTCTGCTCATTTAGATGGAAATATCCCCCTGCTCATCAGGGATCAGTTGCACCGACTCTTACCTGCTTTCAGTGCCTCATTCAACATGGGAGTCGCTGTCTGACCTTGTAAGACTTGGACTATGAGAAAGGGAGGACAGACAGAATGGGGCTATGAGAAGAAAGATCGAATGAAAATATAAGCTAAAAAAGGGAGAGACAAAGTTATATACAGGTTGGTACGTAACCTATGTTAGAAATTTGTATGAAATGTAATTGCAATTAAATCAGAAGTCTCCTTTGCAGTTCAACGTGATACTGTTGAAAATCAATACAAAGATAACAGTATATAGAATTCAGGTTCTTCTGAGAATTCTTAAATTTAATTTTACAGGAAGTATGTGTTAACTTTTTTTTTAAACTTTCCTATAAAAGCCACAATAAGATAGTTATTTTTAAATATTCCTAGTTTTAGCTCAAAGTTAAACACTGTGTACATAAACCTGAGCTACTGAATGCAATAGATGCTCATCTCTTTTTGAAAGTCAATTAAGCTTATGTGCTTAAATCCAGTGTTTCTGTCTGAATCCCAGCCAATAGCTTTACTGAAAAAGATCTCCAGTTGCTTTTCTAAGTGATAGGAGGATTGTGATTAAGTATAGCAAAATTCTATGCTGCCATCTCTTATCTCTCACTTACGACAATAACGGACATCAGCTGCCCTAAAAAGTATTATTTAGTTAAGAAAGTGGACCAGAGAGGAAACAGCAAAGGTACCATTACGGAAGGAACACGTTTATTGTGGAAAATTGTTAAAGTTTATATTTATGGTTTGAGGCTGCCCAGTGCAGATAACAAAAGAGATGTAAGTTAAACTTTAAATAAATGTTGTGCTGTCATAGGCATGATTTCCAATATTACAATCTGCTTTGTTAATACTGAAATAAGACCTTCTGTCCTCGGGTTGAGTACAGCAATCTTAAAGCTAACACAGGAGAAGCAGTACTGGTTTCCAGGCATCTCAGCCAGAAAATTGCAACAGAACTACAGATAGAATTTAGGAAAATTGTTTCCAGTAGCTTATTTTTCATGCCTGGGAATAGTCAGTTTTTTGAGCTCATCATGACTTTCTCATCTCAAGACTTGGCAATTCCAAGCATGCAACAGCACCACTCAGAAGACAATTTTGTCTACTGCTTACCCAAAGAAGAGTTCTTCCAGAATTCCCACCATAGTCGGTTAAAGTGTAGTATGTAAGGACTACAAGAATGAGAATAAAATTGTCCCGATCTCTAAATTGAAGGTAACAATGACATTCAAGAGAAAAATGGAACTCCACGGTATTAACCAAATTTTCTCTTTCCAGCTCAATAGAGGTTTATGGTAAAAAGGCAAAAAAACCCCCTTTCTAAAAGAGAAGAAATCCAAAAGGATTTTTTTTTGTTATTTTTTGGAGGTGTTTTTTGGTGGTTGTTTTTTTGTTGCTGCTGTTCGGGTTTACTAGATGTTGAACATTACGATGCATGACTCTCTCTGGGTACATTTTTCAATTACATGAATAACTAGTAGGTGAGAAGGTAAGTTGTCAGTTTGGCCAAATGTGGACACCACTAATCTTTTTCTTAAACAAATCCTGGGCCTAAGAATTCACGAAAAGGTGATTCTTTCTCAGAAGAACTCTTCCTGGCGTGCCCCAGGGAAACCGCCTTACCAAGAAACTGTGTTTGCCTCCTGTAGAAGTCTGTAGGGGCCGTTGCAATATTGTATGGCGCAATACTGAATACGACACTGAAATTTCCCCTTCTGTATTCTAACAAGAAAACTTAATTGCAGTCATCCCGTAGGTTATAGTGGCATCTCATAGGCCTTTGTTGTGAGATTGTATCATTGGCCAAGCAGTTTCTAGCACGGTGGCTGAAGGCGTGCGCTCACCATTTTCATTTATCCCAATCTTTTTCTCCTCTCGCTGCAAACACAGCTCAGTGAAAAGCATATGAAAGACCTTGACATCAATTCAGTTTATCAAACCGCCACCCAGTCCTGCGTTAGGACGGCTTCTCCTGAATCAATTTCTCCTTGCAGTTATGTAAACAGGTCTTTTAGTTTGGCCTCCTTGCAAACAAACAGCTTATTGATGCAAGACAGAAGGCGACCTTCTTGAATATCTGTATCCCTGGGTTACACATCTCATTGACAGCAAGTCCGCAGCCTAGACTCTAGAGAAAGTCCCCAGTACAGGGGTCAAGAACCAGCATCTGCTGAAGGAATTGGGTTTAGACAAGCAGGGTAAATATCATCTCTTTCAGCAGATTTAAAAGAGAATGGCATCGGTGCTGTAGAGCTTGGCTTGCTGATACAGTTGCCACCGCAGGGGCCAAATTATCACACAGGAGTTACCAGGATTTGTGGTGTTCCATCTTAAAGCAGCGAGTCTTTTCTGCGAGTTCTGACAGCTGGTTATTCTATTTCAAAAATGCAGTAGAAATACCAGTTGCTGGTGTGCATTCAGTTCTCAATTCCTAAATTTCCACTTCAGCAGTGGTATCTTGGGATCTTATTTGGAAGCAGTGATTTTAGGTCTAATAACTCCTCCTGTGGATGGTCATTGGGATTTTATTTTGCTGAAAAAGGGAATACAGCAATATGTGAAGAAAGACATTTTCAGACACTTTTAGTTGCTTCTCTTCAGAATATTTTCCAGTGCTGTTTTTATCGTGGCTGTTTTGTGCTTTTCTTCCAGTTATAAATAACTGCCTAAAGACTGATGTGTTTACTTTGTTTAACCATGGCCGTGATGGGTCGAGGACACATTAAATCATCCTCAGGCGCTTATTTGCAGCCAATTCTGAAATAACCAGAGTAGTGACATAAAATTACTTCATACTGCAGAGCTTTTTATATTGGTTTAAGTCTCTGAAGTCTCCGGTGCTTTACAACAAGACACTTTAATGGTAAAACAGTGACAGCAAAGATGAAAGTCCATGTGGAATTGCCTAGCAGACGACTCAAGGTTTGTTTAAGGTGCTAAGATACAGAAAAGGGAGACTATTTTCTTCTGAGGTTTTTCCTTGACGAGTTTATAGATCTAGCTATTATTTATTTAGATTTAAAGTGTCTTCATATTTTGGAAATAGTGATGGAGAACAGTGACACTCTTATTCTGATGAGATTTAAAGGGGAAAATGTTCTTTTCTGACAATTTCTACAAATACGGCCTTTGCGCATGCACATTTGTGCTGCTTCTCTGAAAACACCATTTGCACTTGCTACTGTTAGTTTAATAGTTTGACCCCTTTTTGTTTTGAAATTACGTGCAAGCAAACTTCACTGTTTATAATTGTGTGTTGTCATCAAAAGCAAGAGTAACTTTGAAAATCGAGCTTGTGTTATACGGTACACACAAAATTCATACGTCTCCTTTACACTGTCAGTTGCACGTCAGTCCAGTATTTGCAACGTGTCTCCTTGTATCAATATATTAGTAAGATTGTATCACTAATTTATTGTATGTAATTAGCAATGACTTAATAACCTGTGCCTGGGAATTATATCGCTATTTGCTTGTATTAGAAAATGAATTGCGATCAAACTACATTCCAACACAGGTTGGAGCTCACCCTGCAGTAACTTGCAGAAATCAACCTGTAATTCTCACTTCACTTCTTTCTCAGATGTCTGAGAAACAAGATGAGCTTCCTCCTGTGGGTTACAAAGCCGGAGCTCAATTATATCATGTTTGGGAATGAACCGCAGAGTTCAGGACCGTTTATGGAAATCACTGGGTCTTGAGGTAATACTGCAGTGTTTTGGTCCAACAGCTCGTAGGCCAGGCATCGTCCCCGAGGGATGAGTGCGTGGCAGGAGTTGGAGAGTCATTCATACAGGAGTCTGGAAAGAGGGAAAGGTGATGCGCTGAAATTCTTTTTGTTTGCATATAAATAATTCATTGAAATTATCTTTCTTGCAGTGCTTTCAGTCTGTTTCAAGGGAAGTAATTAAAACTATACGGATCTTATTTGGTAATGCTAGTGGGAATAGGAGATACTGCAGCTGGAACAATTTGAAGTTACTCAAAAGAAAATTAGGGTTGTGGACTGACAGCGAGTAAACTGAAAGCAAATGTATTTTTGAAAGGGATCTAAAGGCATCAGTGACTATATACATCTACTTCCCTGTAAAGGTAGATAATAATTTAATGCTATAATTCTGCTGATCTACTGTAAACCTTTGTTACCTGGTAGTCAGAGGAAACACAAATAAATATTTGGAATCATGTTCTTATTGAGTATAATTTCCTGGTTCCCCTTCTGAGATGTGGATATATCCAGTACCCAACAAAGCTGTAAAGCTGAACCTAAAATTTTTCAGCAAAAATGCATTTTGTAATACTCTGGCCTTTGTGATGGGAAGTAGCACGGAAGGCTGTGTTATATGGAAAGCAGAAACATGGAATTAAGCAGAACAGTAAACACTGTAGTCTGTATGATCTTGGCAGAAAAGTTATCCTTCGTCTTCTGGTGATAAAATCGTACAACAAGCCAGGGTAGGTTGGAGAGTGGACGGTTCACTCCTTGCATTTTGGTTTGTTGTAATTTGCAGGAACAGAAAATAAATATTTTGAGACATGAAATATGAAGCACTTTTAAAACTTTTAAAAATTAAGATTTGGGTAAAACCCCAATCAGTACTAATGTATCAGCAAATGGCAGTAGTTTATAAATTATAAGATTAGGAAGTGGTATCATTTGTATAGTTTGATACTTTTTTAAAAAAAATTCTTAACGTGTGAGTGCTAGATTAAAACACACAAAAAGAGAAGAGGATATAAATAATGACAGTGATTCTCCTAGAGGGCTGTGGTAAATTATTTTTTTCCCCTATAGTCTTTTTTTTTTTTTTTGCTGAGAGTACAAGGTTTAGGCATGAAAAATCATTGTTCCTCATCTAGAAAGAGTGTGGGTTTGTAATGTTTCCCAGTGAAATTCTTTTCAGTTTGGATTATGTTACATTTGTAAAAACTGACTGCCAACCTGAGCTCATATTAATAACTAGGCACAAACGCAACTAGTACCTGGGTAACTTCTTATTTTGTAAGTTCTACTGGGGGTTGTTTGAGAGAAGGAAGGAAGATTTTGGGGTTTATTTACAGGATCTGAATTATATGTAATATTAAGAATCTGTTTAAAAGGTTTCGATTGCTTTCTTTGGGTGGTTTTCCACTTAATGTAAAATACAGCTAGCAGATCATATGTATCTAACATACACTTGTTCAAAACAGAACTAAACCCATTTGCAGTTGCTACTGAAGCAATCGCAAACAAGCTTTCTGGAGAGTTTTGGATCACGTGAATTGCCTTGACTTGCCTACTAAGGTTTGTCTTTGATTTTGAAGATGATTCAGAAAAAAACCATGGTCGTTATTTGCAAGTTGGAATTTCAGCTCAGTCTCTTTTATCAAAAATATTTCTAAACCTACTATAAGCTTTAAGTCAAGGAGGTGAAAGTTATACCTGTTTTGGCAATGGACAGAGGGCACGTTGCAAGTAGTCTGCAAACTATTTGCGTAATATTTTGAAATGCAATTCGGTGAGATAAGGTGCTTAGTATTTTTGTTATGAATAAAAGAGTATTGAGGAATAAGAAACAGTGAGTGCTGTCTACAGAGAAATGGCCAGTGCAAATGAAAAGCATTCTACTCCTTATTGAAACCTTATCTGGTTTTGAGATGAGAGCATGTTTTTTCTCTCCATGCTGTCAACACTGGTTTTCTGCAGAAACTAAAGCACAAAATATTCACAGAGGACGTACGTTAGTGAAAAGAAGGAGAAAAGTGAGAGAGGGTGACTCTTGTTATGACTGAAGGTCAAAAATTCCAGAAGTTCAAATTATTACTTTGGAACAAAGTAGCATAAAAAAAGGTATAAAATCTGGATAAAACTAAAAATTCTTCAGAAAATTTAAAATAGGTGGTCCCTTTAGCTAATATCAGAAGCTTAAAGTTCTATTTCTTAGGAGAATTTATCTCTAGACATAGCAATATATTTATCAGAAACAGTAGATATTCACAAACATTTTAAAGATGCTGCTATTACAACATCTCATCAAACCTCGTTAGAAATTGATTACTTTTAAGGCTATAGTCAAATACTCCAGAGAGACATAAGGAAAATTTAAAAAGAAAGCAGAACTGACTGGTCTGGTGATTCTGAAGAAACAAGTTTCCATATTATTTCTCACTGGTATCTTGGGTGGGGAGAAGAGTTCTCCTTGTTTTCATAAATTGATCTTTGGAATATTTTCATGCCTTAGCTGTCTAGAGTAGCAATTAAAAACATTCATAAATCAATAGACCAAAAAAGAAGAGAACACTTTTACCTTTTTGTTGTGAAGGTGACCAAAACTCTGTGTGGGGTGGGGTGGGCGGAGGTGGAGAAGAAGCTGCTGTTTATTGACTGCTGTTTGTGAATTCACAATAATAATTTTTGTTTTATGAGGCCCAGGACAAGATCAGTGTGAGAGATGGGATTCTCCAGAGCCTGCCTTCTCCACAATGCCATAGCTAACCAAATAGGAACTAATTTTCTTTCAAACAGCCTTAATTCCCACTCTGTGCTTGCATGCCCTTCGGGGAGAGGACAACTACAAAGCTAAAGAAATAAGAGCTTAGCTTTTACAGGTGTCAGGGGGATAGGGGAAGGCAGACACATGTTGTATTAATAATAATGAGAATGAGAAGAGACAGTACGAATCTAACAACAACATTCAGCAATTTTGCAAATGTAACATCATAAAGCTTTACAACTGCACCACATATAATTTAATATAAATTCTTTATATCCATAGTTAGCCAGAGCATAAAATACTCATCTTACTGAAAGTTCCAAAGGTTTGGGTAATAATTCTCCTGGAAAATAAATATATGCAAAACATTTTCAGAAAAATTGATTTCTTTTTATTTGGTGAAACAATCTCTTTTAGTCATAATAGCATTTTAACTGATCAGCTCTGTAGGACTTGGTTGAGGTGTAGTCCAATACTTTGGCTTGCAGAAGAACCCTGCAGCAGGAGCTGCATTAAGTGCAATACCCATTCTTACAGATTGTTTCTGAAACCTCAGAGGGAAAAATGCAACGTTATGAAGTCATTCAGAACAGTGGAACTCTGACTGGCAAGTAATACCGGATCCTATATTTCGTGATTTGGTTACTGTGATTTATTATGCCTTCTGATGTTTCTAGTGGTTTTCTCTATGCATTTTCTTCAGTTAAGTAAATTCGATAAAATATACCATCAGATGACAATAAGAGAACCGATACAGAAAATAATTCATAGTGTAGTATTGATAAATGCTTGGTGCAGTAATAGCAATATGTCATCAATCACCTGGGTTCATGTTTGATGCCATCATATAAACTAATTCAGAATGAATGTCCTTTGCTTTAACCTTGGTTGTATTTGCAACTTACTCTAGAGGAAAGTAATAATCCTTCATTAACTGGTAGGTGTGAAACATTCTCTATCAAGAGGGTAGAGGAGGAGGCAAATTAAAATTGGTTTCAGAATGTGTCCTGAGTCAAAATCGGTCTTTCTCTGCGATCTCATAAACTGCATAAATTATTATTATACATTTCGAAGGCTAAGTGAATGAATCTGTGTTTTGCAGGTTTGCTCTTTTTGTTGCTTTACTTTATATGTATTCAAATGTACATATAAAAAAATACAAGGTCACATCAAATATTTGATCTTGCTACAGCTTTAATTCTTAAGAGCCTATATAAGACCGTGCTTTACATTATGCATTAAGGTACTTGTAATTAGGAACTTGTGGTAATGACCCATTCTCAAACAAAGTAGCGCTGTTCCTTGTTTTCCATTAACTGCATTGAGAGTTTATTTGCTGAGAATTGAGTTTAATTTGATTAGCAGGAATTGCGAGACATTTGCAACACAAGGTATATTAGCATAGCACTTTGTTTGTAATGAGAGCCAAAAAGCATTTAGGGGAAGAGCTAATTATTGGAGATTTTCCTGCTTTTAATAAGGAAGGTCTGGCTACATTTTAGTACTCTGCTCTCAAAATCTCTTAAGCTTTAACTACTGGCTAAAAGAAAAATAAAATGGATTGCAAAAGTTCTGTAGATGTTCTCTGAAAGTCACCATTGAGTAAAATCCACCAATTTACTAAAGAAAGAATTAATTCAGTCTGAAAATTTAGCAGCACCAGCAGGTTTTTTCCATATTTTTCAGTTTATTAGGCTGATAGCAGTATACATTTACTCCAGAGGAAAGATACGTGTTCTGTAACAAAGAAGTGCTGTATACCGACCTGACTGGAAGCTCTTGTAATGCCCATCGCAAAATCCTGTGAAGGCACTACTAATTCTGTTAAATTAATGTGAAGACTTTTCATCGATTTTAACTACCTAGCTATTTTTTTGGTCAGTCTGTTTGAGTACCTTTCTGTCCAAGTGTTTATCGCGCCTGCGAGGTGGGGGTAGTGTGTCTGGGTTAACCCATATGCCTCAAAGACTCGACCAGTTCAGAGAATGCAATGAAGATGCTATTGCCTCCGACAGGTCAGTTCCTCTCTGTGCATCTCTGAGTTCCTTGGAAAGAGCCATCGGATTGTTAAGAATCTGGCTGAAAGTCTGGTTGAAATATATTTTCAGTCAAATATGATAGTCAAAGACCAGGTCCCAGGTCAGTAAAATGTATCTTAGTACTGGAGAATATTTAAAGAACCTTTATAAAGTTTAAGTCAAATCATTTATTGATAAAATAAAACCAAATACATAGGATCCATAAGGAAGATACTGGTAATTTGTTCATGGAGAAAAGTGTTTTATTCATAGTAAAGTATTCTCCTTCTCAAGAACAGATACTCAACTCTTCTGCAAATAATTTTCACTATTCTACTCTTAATTCTACTGCTGCTTTTGTCATTTGCATAAGCTGCAATCAGGAGCTAACTATGTTCCTTAAATAGGATTGCTTATCATTCTGGAAGAGTTCCAAGGTAAAGTAGCCACTTTATTAAATACACAGTGGCTTTTCTTGTTCCTGTTCTCCCCGCTAGCTCCAAACCAAACATTCTTGATCAGTTGTAGTCTCTGGGTTTTATTCCTTTATGTTTAACCTAATTCATTTTAGGTGTGGTGATGAAGTTAGCGAATAACCACGTATTTGTCAAATGGGAATGCAACTGAAATGACAGTGAACTTTAACCCAAAGCTACATACATTTTTACACATACTATGAAACCTCTAGAAAATTTTGGAATAGATGGTAGCAGTGTAACTGCTATGAGCTGCTGCACGGTGCTGAAAATCCAGACCACAATAGTATCTTCTTTACCCAGAATCCTGTTTTGGTTCTGCTCAAAGCAAATTCATGTTCTGAGAGCACATGTTCAGTTACTAAGTTTAGTACTTAAATTATGGTTGAATCCTATTATTAACATAATTTTATTGGTAATTAACTAGTTGTTCTAACTAAGTTTTTATAACAATAATAACTTGCTCTAGATTTCTGTATTTGCAGTTTTGGCGTTGTAATAACATAACGTTATTAATTCTATTTACATTAGCACTAGAACCTTATTCTTTCTCTTTCTTTAACAATAGTTACTTTGCCACAGCCTGCTGCCAGATTTTTTTGTCTTTTGCTTCATTCTCCTGATTTGACTGGAGAGAAATTGCAATTGCAGTTAGCCAAATATGGAAAATAATTTCTGTCCATATTCTAGCATTAGTATTTGCTTGAAGTTTTGAACAAATTTGATCAGAGTTCATTTGCACCTGCTTTGTGTTTGCTTTTCCCAAATGCTCTAGCAGATGAGTTTACTGGTATTCAGTGAGCACGCTGGCACCAGGTTTTCAACAAATATTTCAGAATATTTGCAGAAAGAGAATTTTAACTTTGATCATCAATATAGGGCTAATATTAACACTTATTTTATGGCGAGGCAGAGTCATATAATTGATTTGTATATTTAACTGACGCTACTCACAAACAAACTTCAACTCAGACGAAGAATTAATCACAAAACGTGCTGAGAGATTTGTTTCAGTAACTAACTCAATTAGGAAGAGTGCAATGTTTCTCTACATCTTGCTGCTGCTTTTCTCTGCAACGTCCATTGAACAAAATATGCATTAAGAATGATTTAATCACCTTCATGATGTAAATTCAACAGGTTAACCCAACAGCTGAAATTACACCACTGTTTTGCCTCGATTACTGTTTGCAGCAGTGTATTTGCCCACAGTGTGTCCATAGGCTGTAGTCCATAGAGGTGAGCGTCTTGTTGCTGAGCAAAGTGTAAACGAAACAGGGTGAGAAGCATATCAGGAGAATCTGGACTGTAGGAATCCTTCTCTCTCTTGTTCTCCACAGTCAATTTTATATTTACCAACTGCTCTACTAGACTTCACTCATGAATGGGAGAGAAAGGAATTGGAAGTCGCAAGAACTATTTCCTAGGCTTGAGTGCTTGGGGCGGTGCGCAGCTGCGGTCCTTCGAAGGCCCCATCTCACTTCTCTGCACCTTCTGGCCTGCTGAGGGGATTTCCTGCTGCAGTCTCTTTAGCTATGGTAGACACGTTCCCTGTGGGCACTGGGAAGCGATGGGAACATCCCATGAGGTAGAAGATCAGCCCATAACCCCCAGCAAGGGAGCGGAATTAACGTCACTCCTCTTTCGCCGTTACTGCGGTTCCCTTTTTAGCTCCGTGTAGTGTTATCTCAATGCTAACAAACTCCAATCCTTCTCAATTAGGAAGTGAGAAAAATATGTAGACCCCAATGGCATCTGGCTTACCAGAGTAATTTATCCTGCAGGAGTTATGTCAGCTGGGTTTTTCTCTCCTTCATCTGCAGTACTGTGGAAACCAAAGTGCAGGAGGAGCGTGTATTTATTTCTCTGTCTTCTTGCCTCATGACTGCTGAACAACTCTTGCTGTGTTCAGCTCTGTAGTTTCCTTTTACTATTATTTGTTATCCCCAGTTTGTGCGGTTTTGTTGAAATCTGATATTTTCAGTGTCTTTGGTTTGATTTTCCAGTCTTGTAGCTGTTGACGCTGCCACCATTCACACTGAAATCAATCCAACTTTTTTACCCAAGTGTTTACAGACTACTCCAAATGTAGCTCAGCAGGATTCTGGTCTTAACTGAAATTAACTGTCATACATAGGATTTGTTTATCTCTTCACATCCTTCTATCACAGATGTTTGTCCTTTGGCTTGTTCCTTTTTCTAATTAATTTTTGATTATAATTTGAAACACCTTCTGTCTAACCAATTTCCCCCCCCAAATCAAATAGTTCATTTCTTTCCCCTTCACCTACAGTGATTCCCCAAAACTGAATGCTATTTACTTCTGGTTGAAAGTGACCTTTATATTCAGCTGCTTTCAGGTAAGAGATGTTACAAATACGTGTATTTTGATGCTATACCGTTTCTTACTCTTCTTGAATTATGAATCCGCACGTGCTACACTGAGCGTTGTTCCCAATTACTTGTGAAGACTAATGACACAGAGCGTATGACGAGGAAGGTGGAGCTCATTTCCCATACTGATGCCCAAAAATTTCTTTCTGGGGTCACCACTAAGTTATAGGTAGATAACTGAAAAATCAGAACAGTACTAACAAAGGCAAGCCTGACCAAAAGAATGTGACAGGCCATCAGCAACTCTTGGAGCATATAATGTCCTTATTTTCTAGGCACTTTGTGGAAAGCAAATGCATGCAAAGAAATGAATTTCCCAAAATGACATCTCTGACAAGCATGGAAGACGACCGAAATGGGACTGCTGAAGCTGTTACCAACTTCAGCTGTCTGTCTGACCGATAGCTACTACCCCACTTAAGATAAAGGCATTGCTGAGCTACAGTTTTCAGACTGTGTGCACTGGTTAACTTAAATACTCTGGACTGCTAACTCTGGAAAGTTCATGGCCAGGAGACTGTGTCAGGAGACCAGAGCAAAGGGCTGCAGACGTGCGTCAGAGGTCATGCAGACAACAGCAAACTGGAGAATACGCGAGGGGGGCAAATTCTGGGTAGATTCTGTTTTTCAAAAGACCGCTGTAAAATGAGTTTGTATAATCCCTCTTTCTCTCTTCAGGTGTTCTGCTGACGCACTTGCACTTTCATACTGAGTTCTGGGCAGCCTCTCCTTGCAAAGTCAGGAGAGATTCATGGAGAGAAACAGCATGTAGGAGATAGCACAGCAACCTCTGCAAAGTAATTATAATAGCTGTGCGACAGCTCATTCATATGCAAGTGCAACTGTTGAAAATGGCGTAAAATCCACAGACAAAAAGAAGATAATTTGACAGCATTAAGAGGAAAGCTAATACAAGGCTGATGGCAGAAAAAAAAGCACTTTGTTTAATTCTTCAGTAGTCCGAGTTATTCAAGGAAGTGTGTAACTTTACTTCTTAGTTTAGATACTTTGCTGAATTACTATAGCTGATTTCCCTCATCACATAAGCATGGTTATTCTGGTACAGAGTTACTTAATGACGCGACTCTGGTTTCAGGACTGATTCTAATGGTGGCACATGTGGTATAAATAATTTCTGCCTCCAGCTCACCCAATAGCTGGATCATCTCCTCTTGCTCTTTAGTTACACTAGGACCATCTTCTACCTGATTATTCTCTACACTAGTGATGTGAAATAAGCTGGATTTAAGAGGGGAAAAGAAGCAACACACATATACTGAAGGTAGTTGGGTCCTTTTGGGGGTGGAGCAAGGTGGGACTTGGAACATTCTATAGTTTTGCTTTTGATGATGTTAAAGAAGTTAGAGGTTGGATTTAAGCAGGTTTTTTCAAGACAAACTGATATATGATTGATAGATTTGTTCAGGTAATCAAAGCCTACGCCCATAAAATTTAAGTCACAACTACAATAAGGAAGTTTTCTGATAATCAGCCTTAAGATCAATTATTTTTACGTCACCTCATTCTTCCAATTTTATATCTTTATTTAAATGAGCATTTGGAATTATGTCTGTTAGTATCATTTGGGTAGACATAATTATTTTTGTAATGATTAAAGTTTTCTGTTTTTCTCATTCCCATATTATGAACCGTCTTATAAGGTTTTTCACAATAGCAAGGAACATGTTAATTGTGAGTACAGAGGAATAATACAGAGAAGACACAACTACCTCCCTTTCCAACAACATGATATTAGCTGTCAATGATCCCTTCCTTGAAAGAAGAAATTGAATATGCTTCTTCACAAGTAAGAATACCAGAAAAATCAATAATACATGTTTGCTACTAGTCAGACTGTCCTAGTACCCTTTGCAGTGGGGAAATCAAGGAAAATGTTTTAATTATTTTGATTTTGCTTTGCACAGAAAAACAACTGTGGAGAAAAATGTGAAGTGTTTCTCTGACAATAGGTTTTCTGTACCACACACAACAGTAAAAAATAATTTAATCATGTAATACTTTCTAGGAAGTATGTCTTTCAGATCTTCTCCCAGGTAGGGAGGGATGTGATTTTTTTTTTTTTTTTTTAAATAAAAAGCTGGAATTTGTATCATGCTCTAAATGCAGACAGAATTCAGATTGTTATGTAGAAGTTATTTATCCCGGATTTTTCTATAGAAAATTCTCAGTCACCAGAAAGCAGAGAATGCCTCACTTCTTGTACTGTAAGTTGCTGAGGGTGGGGGTGTGAGGGTGTTCATTATTTTTTTCTCATGTTTTTAATGTAAATTAAAGCCTAATTTTTTATTTTAAATTTCTCTCAAGTGTTCTGTTGGACCTCTTTTATTTGTGACTCCTTATGGTGGTCTCTCGCACATCAGCAGCACTGGGTTTTCCTGTATGGCGGTGTGGGGAGGTCTGGAGTCTCAGAGACTCAGAGGAGAGAAGCTAAATTTCAGGGGTAAAATATACAGATCTTAATTAAAACACAACGCAGAAGACTACTAACTCTGCTGCATCGGTTTGTGTCTGAATCAAGCACTCCAACTGAACTTAGAACTGGTACATACACTTTTTTCTTTTGATTTTGGACTCACTTGAGTGGAAAAAAGGACTACTTGGTTTCTTCGCATTTGATTCAAGATATTTGCATCTCTATTATTGTCAAATAGAGAACACAGACCTCAAAAATGAAGGCTAAAGATAATAACTGATTGCCTTGTATAACCTTTTTAGCTTTACTGGATCTCCTGCTAGTCGCTTGCTTGCTTTGATTTTGTCGTGTCTGTCAGGGTCCTTAACAGTTCTTCTGAAGATCTAACGCTATTGTATGAGAATCTGTTACAATAATTTGTCTCCTGACCGTTGCTATAATTACTCTAAATTGTGTTCCACAACAGGCAGAGGACATTAGGTTTACAAAAGGAAATAATATGTACCATTTTCTATTGCTCACACAAACCCCTCGCTTTTTTTCCTTTGCTTGCTGATTACTTACATTGTATTTAACCTTCAGAAGTTTAGAGGTTGCCACAGAACAGAGAACTTCTTTCTCTGGCCCTTGGACGGTGTTATTCTGAAAGTACTTTTCCATTCCTTATACAGTGTGTCAACGAACAAAACCGATGATAGCGGAGAGAATACTGGAATTCAGAGCTTGTGTCTGCAGACTTACCGGTTCAGATACGTGAGATTCACTTACAATGAGAAGCTAATATGAAAATTTAAAAAGGCTGTGGGGCTCTATCATTGGCAAGAAGTAGTTTTAAATTATTTCATTTACTGTTAAGATTGAGAAAGTACTAAAGATGTTACTGAATCACAGGTTAATTGTTATTGTTACTTGTCTGATAACGACTTTGCTTCTGATTGGGATTTTGATATACATCTGCAAAGGCTTAGGTTTGCTATTCTGCTCACTGTAGCAGCATTTTATACAACAAAAATGTATTTTTCCTGATATAGTTTTCTAGGGGAAATAATATAAGCAATAAAACAGTTGAAATGTCAAAAAATTTACTCTACCAGCATACCTACAACAGCAAAAGTTGCTGCATTCTACAAAATGCAATTACTCCCAATCATTGTTTTAGAGTAATAATATACTGAAAATGTAGTTTTAAATGTATTTAAAACATTCATTTAGAAATAGTAATTCTAGGGAAGACAAAAGACTAATTTTATACAGGAATGTCTATATCTGCAAATTTTTGTTTATGGGAAAACAAGAGTTCTGGCTGATGTGTTTGCACAATGATATTGTTACAGGAGCAAAAGAAATCCAAAAGACCTTTGAGAATCAATCCAGATTTTTCTAAATCAGAACTCGAAATGGCAATGGAAGTATTTGAATCGTCAACATGTAATAACTGACTTTTCTTGAGAATGTGTGCAAATGATCTAATCCATTTAATTAAAGACTATGTTAATAATTACACTTGGAAATTTGATTGATTACAGAAAACAATCCCAGTAGGTTCGAGTATGCTCAGGTTAATTGAAGAGCTAAGCTTAGGAAGGAGAGGTTTGCAGAAGGCTGTACGCAGGCACTTTGCCCCTTTCTGGTCAGAAGAATCTGTCCCTTTTTTATGTCTTTTATAGCACAAGTTCAAAACTTGACAGCAATAACCTTCGAACTGTATCTACATGAATCATACATTATGACTTCAATGAAAGACGATCTCGTGTGAGATTCTTTTGGTCACATTTCAAAGATGTATTCAAACGATATGAGGTTTTCTAAGAATGAAGGATAAAAGATTTTTTTTTTTTCCCCAGAACCTGGTTCAATAAAGCCCGCAGGCTTAAGCATGTCATTGTAAGCTTGTGACTAGATGTGTGCGCATAGATGAAATCTTAAAATAATCTTTACAACAGGTATATTCTTATGTACCTTGCTAAAGAATGACTTCAGAGAGTTAATGAGAGAGAAATATTTTTCATTAATTAGTGAAGTCTCCTGCTCAAAACTGGCAGGAGATTAACGTCTGATGTTTCTTTTTTACGTTAATAGTGTATCCCCAAAATGCTGCAGAATAAATATGGTGGAAAAATACGTTCAAAAGTCATATGATGGGGTTTTTCTCTTGTAAGCCTCATAATGAAGATATTTATCTCTCCATTAAGTAAGAGAGATTTGCAGTTTCCCAAGAAGTTCTGCAAGACATTAAGGTGGCTAACAGTCTTTGTCGCATCTCATGAAACATGTCATCAGCATGATGTATCTAAACTAACCTTTCTTAAAACAGCGTTACTAGGGGTAAACAAAGTTCAAGGATTTTTCAAATCCCTCTTTTTCTGTTCATGTGTAAGAGAAATTTAGGGCAATGCTTATTGTCACGAATAAGAAAGTATTCTTAGAATCTAATCTGCCAGAATCTCCAAAGCGCGCACTGTAAACATTTCACTTCTACAGTGACAGCTTAGTGAAGATGCCTTGCTCATTATCCATAAAGAATATGTGGCACAGATGAGCTCAGAATGTAAATTTGTAAGGAAATGGAGAAAACGTAATTCATTTTTCATGCAGAAATGTGAGTTGGGTTTTTTTGGGTGGCTTTTTTTTTTTTCAGGCTGAAAGATTCATGGAAAATTAATTAGTGGAAATCTAGCAAATGTGTTGTAATACTGTACGAATACTTTTCAGTGCCAAAAGAAATGAGAGGCTAGAATCACTGAGGTTAAGTGGAAAGTGGGAGGAACAAATATGTCCTCAGTTATAGCTGTTTATTATAGAACTTTTAAATAATGATAGAAATTAGGAAAAATGTAAAAGAAGGATGTATAGTTTACTGGAATGAAACGCATTAACTATGTGTTAAACTTCACTAGAGTTTCTGAAAATTTGTTAGCATTTTAAAATTTGTTTTTTAAAGCGAAAAAACTGGTTGCAAGCTTTGTCATAGTTAAATATCTGCGTGCGCTCACCAAAACTACAGTCATTTCAATGACATACTTAATTTCCTTGAAAGATGAGGGATTTACCGCAGTGCGGAGAGAAACCCATTTGTTTACTAGTAGGTGAGTTCAAGCAGCCATGATTGAAGTTTCCCAGAACAATAAGAGGCTGGTTGGTATTTCTGGAGTCGTATCCATTATTTACGTTGCTAGGCTGTGAGGATATTTGCAGCAATGTCATACTAACCTCCATGAATTCTTGATTGAGAAATAAAAAATTAAAAATATGGACTGATGGGAACACTGGTACATAGAGACAAGTCATTTTAAAGCAATCGCAGTGTAAGAAGGCTGTCAGCAACACAAAGACACACAGAAATATCAGAGTAATGTTTAATGCTGTAGGATTTCCACAGAGGAGTAATTCCATGCAAGCCCTGCCCTTCACGCCTACCCGCAGAACTGAGACTTGAGAGTAGCTTACTGTTCTCTTCGATCTCGAGATTTGCTTGGTTGTTTGAACTTGGGCATGGAAGGGAGACTCAGATTGATATTGAGGCCAGAATTTACCTCCACCAGGTAATGCCCGTTCTCCTTTTGGAGGAGGACCAGCCAGTTGGCCCTAGAGCTCATCCGCTTTTTGCGAGGGGTCCGTTTCCCTCCCCCTGACTTTGTGGGGTGTAGGGCTGCCTGAGTAAATCAGCAGAGACGGGCGTCCCACAGCCCTGTAGGGATAACAAACAGCCTAGAACCAGTGAAATCAAATCACAGGTGACAGCCTCATTTTATTAGACTGTGGAATAATGATGATGATTATTCAGAAGAACAAAAGTGGAAAACAGAACTCTTGTATAGTTTGTTTCTTAGTAACAGCTGAAGTAGAAATTGCCTGCGATGCCAAGACTCGTACTAAGTATCACCACCATTTTATAAACTAGTTCCTTCAGTCTGGTGACCTCAGCCTTGTTTGCTTTGATACAGGTTTTGTTTTAATTTTTTGTTTACTCCTGAAACATCATCTGATAACTCGGTCATTGTATAAATCAGTCACCTCCCTTGCCATTAAACAAACATCAGAGGAAAAAATTGAGTGGGCGGCATGTATACACACAAGTTATGTACAGTGTAGCTTTCCAAGGGCCAAAGCACACATGCTTTCCACATCAGTGCTACTTGGGTACTCCTGTGTGGTCCTGGATCCAGTCTGGCTGTACTTCGGTGCATTCTTTGTTGCTTCAGCCATGCTTTTTTTACTTTTTATTTTAAAATGGTAACTTACCACTAAAATCTCCTTTAAGTGAAACTGAATTTACATTTTTTTTTATATTGATGTGACTTCTTTCTACAGAATCTTTTTTTTTTCTTTTTTTTTTTCTTTTTTTTCCTGGGTTGTTATCTTGAACTGATGAAGCCCCATAGTGTTCCCTTGGTCTAAACAGATGTAAGGACCTGATTCAAGGTACACAGGCAGGAGAACTTTCATCTGATTTGAAAGAGTCATACCTGGATTGAGATCAGCATACAGGTCAAACAGAGTTGGCTGAAGTGAAGTCTTCATTGTCTGCTAGAATTTTGTTTATTCAGTACTATAAGTACTTTGTGAAAAACAGAAAGGGAAACTGAGATGCTGGGGTAACCTTTGGTACTGGTACTCCTTCAGAAACCTACCTTTTTTTTTTCTTTCTGTTGTCAAAATGAAAAAATGATTGTCGGAAGATGCTATTCCACAATCCTTAGTTTTCTCTGGATAAAACTGAACTGGAGGCAATTGAACACTGCTTTTCCAGTCTGCAAGGGCTTTTCAACAAGGCCTGACTTTATTATTAGAGCCACTGTCAAGAACTGGAGGGTTCTGATCAAGGGTGTTTAAGAGGTACATTGTCATTGAAAAGCTTTCCCATGGACTTCTTAATTTTTTTAATCATTCACTGTACATAAATCCTGGAGCAGAGAGCTTAAGGAAAAGCTGATTTTTTTTTTTTTTTTTTTTTGTACACAGGGAAGATTCCAAAAGACAAAGCTGTTTCTGCAGGACCCTCGAGGCACACCACTTGTAACTGGATTTTATTACATTGTTTAGACTTAAATACTGAAATGTACAGAATATGATATATTCTGCTTTTTAACATACCTTTAAAGTCAGATGATCATCTCATGAAGAGAATAGGTGTTGCTTATTGACAGTTTCTGCTTCTTAATGAAGGCATTCAGTAGTGTTCATATTTAAAGTATTTTACATAAACTGCGCTATTTTCTTACTGCCCTAGGAAATTATAAGCATCTCTTGCTGTGATCTTTCACTCCAAGGATTAACACTTTTAATATTCATAAATTTTAAGAATTCTAATAACTGTTGTCTCAGTGAGCTCTGGATAATGGTCAGAAGTGACAGAGAAGGTTGTGAAGTGAGCTCATATACCACCACTGGTAGTATAACTGCGCTGAGGGAGTGTTTATGGGTGAGATTTCAAATTATAGTTCACAGAAAAGAAAGCTTGCCAGTATTAAATGTGCAGCCAAGAGACAAGTATAAACCTGCTAATGATGAGAAATCCAGGGTAAAGGATTTTAAATAGCTTTACATATAGGTTTGAGACACCGAAAGATATATCTCTCACTTTGTAGGCCCATCAGTATTGAATAAACAACAGCTGTAGCTTAGAAACAGATGAGAATTTCTCTTAGGAAATGCTTATGCTAAGAGCTTTTTACAGCCCTGTCACAGTTTAAATGCACTTTCAAGCTGTGCTGATGTTAAGTCCCCTGTTTGGGGCCGGAATGATGGAAGAATTGCCATCCATTTCCCAGCTACAGCAACTGTCTTTTTGTCAGAAGTTAGATATTTAAGAACGTGACTCAAAATTCTGAATTTTCTGACACATGGCACTTATGTTTTCTGTAGCTAACTCTGAGGCCTTTTATGTAATTAATTTTCTACTAATATCCTCCAAATATAATAAAATCAGTTCAAAGAAAGTACTTTCAGTAGTTAAAACTTAACTGATACTGACCAAACCCCTTAAACTTCCCTGTGAAGTGAAGGGCCTCTGTATTGATTTATCCTGGTGAAGCACCTCACTGCTTTCATCGTACTCATCTATCCCCAGCCCTTTTTTTAATGCACTGTCAAACGTGTCGTGGCTACGAGGTGGTTGAGAAGAAAGCGTTAATTTTTAGCATTCGTGTCTTTGCTTTAGGCCATGCACATTTTTACCAGAGAAGTCCATAATATTAGTTGTAAAACTCGGTTGCCTTCTAGAGAGACCCGGAATCAGGCACGTGAGGTGGATCGTTCCCTGCGTAAATGGACTCCTGTCCTCTTCCCCAGACCAGCTTGAGGAGAGAAGTTCTTTCGCAGCATATCCCAAAGATCGCCAGGACCAGGCTTCGGCGGACTAGATAGGAAATGTTGCCTTGCAAAGAATATCCTGACAGCAACTCGCTGTTTAAGCAAAAATGGGAAGCTTAGATTGAGGACCTCAGCAGTCTGGGACCGCCATGGTATGGCCTAAGGTGTAGAGAGGAGGAGGAAAGACATCTGTTTTAAAGAAGACCTGAACAACAGGGATTTATGGGTCAAAACGTCTTATATATTACCTTTGTACATCAACCTACACCAGTCCTCCTCCCTCTCAGTCAGCAAGCTAGTGCCTCCTCTACTAACTGTAGTCTTTGGAAGTATTTATGTCTTACTCCTACACAGAGTTTACCGCAATAATCTCATACCAGTTTAACAGAGCTATGGATAACTAATCCTCCCAACCAAAAGATGGAAAAATACTTGATTATTTCTACCTCAGTGTAACAGAGCGATGTGAACTGGAGCTATGCGCACACTGCGATGTCAGGAATAAATAGGCAGCTTACACGTGGCATTGAAAATGGTCTGTACTGCTGAGAGGGAAAAAAAGATTTGGTGTCTTATTGTTCTGCTAGCTTTGGGTTGATTTTGAAAAAAAAAAAAAAGGTGTGTTTTGATGAGGATGATACAGAGTAATGGCTTTTGAAAGTGCAGTAGCTCTTTTCTGTAAATATTTGCATTTTAGACTGAATTTGTTAGACTGGGCTTTTTTGTTTGGCTGGTTTTGCCTCACCTCATACAATGACAAGCAGGAGTATTTCTAGTTTAGTGCAGCGCAGGAAGGTGGCATTAATATGTTAACATCTGTTCACTACAGCAGAGGTACGACGACCTTGGTGTTATCATCATTAATTTCCCCAAAACAAACCATCCAGAACTATTGCTAGCAGAAACAATTTGAAGAACATCAGCGTATAGTCAAACTTATTTAATCTGACATTGATAGAAGGGCTGTTGCTTTTCTGACGGAAGCTCATCACGACCGCAGGGGCAGGGCCCTTGCTTTAGCGAAGCGCTGCAGAAGCGTTCGGCACACGGGGGACGCCGCGACTCACCCCCGTGAAAGGTGGAAACGGGTGTCTTGGCTCTGGAGAACCTTGGCTAACTTCACAGGCTTCCTTTGCAATCAGAGCGCGTGTGAGCATTGACAAAGAACTTTGTCTTCATTTCTGTGCCTCGCAGCACAACTGTATGAATTACGTGGAATAGGGGTGTTGGTGTACGCACTCGGACGGTTCTTCAACTAGCGGAGCGGGCAGCATGGGACCGGCTGCCACCACAGCGATTGCAGTCACTCGAGGATCTGGCCCGAGTGCTTTGTGCTGCTTCCCTGTCACCCCCCAAACGACCACCACCTTGTGAGCAACCCGCCCAGACCCGCGCGCCCGCCGCCCTGCTGGTGGTGGTGCTGGTGGTGGTGCTGGTGGTGGTGCTGGTGGTGGTGCTGGTGGTGGTGCTGTCCCCGGCCCGGGCGCTGCGCTCCTACGCGGGGGACCGGGCCGGCTCCCGGCGCGTGCGGCTTCCCGCCTTTTAAACCGCCCGCGGGACCGCCGGCCCCGCCCCGCTCGCGCCCCCCCCCCCCCCAAACTCTCACGAGAGCTGCCAGCGGCTGGCCGGTCCCTCGCGCTCCTCCCGGCACGCGGCTGTTCCCGCTTGCAGTGTCGTCTGACTGGCGGTGTGTGAACTGGTGACGTTCGGAATTTGTCACTGCTACGGCATCTTTACACAGCTTGTCCTCTCCCAACAGAGGCGCCTCTCGGTTGTTTACACGACGGACTCGAGGAAAGGGAAGGTAACGGGGCGTTCCCTCCCGCACGGGCGCTTTTCTCGTCAGCTTTACCTGATTCCCACAGCAGCCCCGGGCTGAGGGCGCAGGGACGCAGTCGGAATTCATTAAACTCCTGAAAGTTTCCAGAGGTGCGGGCTTCCTTGGCGCTCCGAGCCACAGTTCATTGTTAATGGAGTTACTGGGTTAAGTTCATCGTAATGTTTGACCTCCTGTTTAGGAGCCTGACGATGTGTGAAAGCCTTGCTGCCAAAGAGGAGTGATGGTGATGCAATTTTAGGGGCTAATGATTCTGCTGACCTAATGTCCTCATACAGCTGCTTTCTATTACTGTCGCTTAACTGGGACACGGTAGGCTCAAGGGACTGACTTCTATAATGAGCTCGCTGTGCAATTTTGGCAGTTACTGCAGGACACTGGAGCTAAATCTATCTCATTTTTGCTTCATCATCTATTTTTATATTATTCTGGCATAATGTGGACATTCTGAAAAATTTGAGTTTATTGCTCCTAGGTGAAATGAATAGTGCTAATAGTGCTGCTGGGCTGTTGTGAGGCAGGGGTGGTGAGGGAACGGTTTCATAGCTAGCTTTATCGTACTTGCCTCAGTGCTCCAAAGCCTTAGAAAATTATTGACACAAAAAACCCCACCAGGTCTTTGGTTTTGTATTTATATTCTAGTTAATTTCCTTCTTGCTAAGTTAAGAAAGCAAGCAGGGAGCGTTAATGTATTTTTCTACCAGAATCTGTGGAAGAGCTGTAGTGACTTAACAGTTTACTTGAAAATGCGTTGTTTACCTTGAATTTCAGATATAGTTTATTGCAGTTGCACTCAGGGTTTTACATAAACTGCTACTATCTAAGAAGTAGGAGATCCTAGTTTTGGTTAACTTAAGGAAATCACAGAGATTATTGTAGGTTATAACGCAGCAGTATACGTGGATATTTTGTTAAAGGTATGGATAAAGGAGACTTACGTTTACTTTTAAAAGGACAGCTGACAAAGTCCATACGTTTTTACTGCTAACAAAAACTTGTACTTTTTATGGTCAACTTCTTATGTGCTGACCATTTACTCTCATTAAGAGAGTAATGGGATTTATTTTAAATATTAAAGAGGAACCATTTGGCAAGTTCTGTCCAGTGCAGGTTCTTTGTAAAAGTGAGTTCAGATTTCAAAGAGAAGCCCATGTCATTTTCAAACTGCTCTGTAACAGACACACAAATACACAACATGTTTCATCAAGAACATTGTATAGGTTAGTTAAAACAAATATTTGGGGACTTGTTTTCCGTTTATTTACTTATTTGGCAGAGTTTACTCTGGTTACCCTACAGAAATAAAAATAAAAACCAAAATGTTATGACTGAAAGAAGCTTCTTACAGGAAGTGAATTATCCATAACTACTCCACATTTTGCATTCTGATTTCTATAGCACATTTATTTGAAAGATCTTTAACAATTAGCCAATATCAAATGAGCATCACACGTAGTTAAGGGCAGATATGTTTTTCACTAACTGCTAAAATCATTGCCTGTATACTTACTGAGTTTCCATAAATTTGGAGTAATCTAATGCTGTTGTCCATAGCAGCGAGTAAACTGAGCAAAATTTAATTAAAGATACATATCTATGAAATATGAGTCTTGATTCTACCTGTTCTCCACTCAGCATATTCCACCCATGTATGTCTTTAATATATTGGATTTTTTTAGTGGGCAGTCATGTGTGGCGGCCATAGATAGAATATTGTGTTTAGTGTTTTGGAAGACCCAGAGAGCTGGCCCTGCAGTATATTCAAGTAACTTCTCAAATGTGTTTTCAGGAGCAAGTGCTGAAGAATAACATTTTACCCACATGGCTTCTGTGGGGCTGAGGACTTTGCTAGTTTGAAGTCAAGTGAGTTCCCTGCCCAGTCTGGTGTGTTCCCACTGCTGTGGTTTAACCCCAGCTGGCAACTCAGCACCATGCAGCTGCGTGCTCACTCCTCACCCCCCAAGGGGATGGGGAGGAGAATGGAAAAAAAAACCTGTGGGTTGAGATAAAGACAGTTTAATAGGATAACAAAGGAAGAAAATAATAATAGTAATAATAATAGTAATAATAATATAAACCAAGTGATGCACAAATGCAGTTGCTCACTAAAATGCGGAAGGGGGAAAAAACCTCCACCCCGATGCCCAGGCTGTTTCCAAGCAGCGACCCCACCTCCCGGCTCGCTTCCCCAGTTGTAGCCGGAGCACGACGGTCTCTGGCAGGGAGCATCCCTCTGGCCAGGCTGGGGCAGCTGTCCTGGCTGTGCTCTCCCAGCTCCTTGTGCGCCTGGCAGGGCCTGGGAAGCCGGAAAGTCCTTGACTTAGTGTGAGCCCTACAGCTACCAGCAACAGCTAAAACCATCAGGGTGTTATCAGTATTGTTCTCATCCTAAAGCCAAACCACAGCACTACACTGGGCTACTAGAAAGAAAATTAACTCTGTCTCAGCAGAAACCAGGACACTCACCTAACTGCTTATTCAAGCACAATATTTAATTGGGGATAAGGAGAGAGCATGGAGTCATAGGAAAAATGGCCAAGGGCAGGAGGCAGATGGATAGCTACTTGTGGGACTGTGGCCTGAAAGACAACACAGCCATGAAGTGGCTGGCTTCAGTGCTGAGCAGTTCACCTCAGCAGCAGTCCCAGCTTTGGGCAACACCTGAGGGCACTAATGAGCCTTAATTGCCCTGAGCAGCCTCACTTGCCCATGGCCCCTTTGAGTTTATTAGGTTTATGCACTTCTGTATCTGTATGTGTGCATACACGTGTATTTCATTAGCTGGCTTAATCTACAGATGACTTTTTAAAATTGAACTTGAGCTTTCAAAAATACAGTTGTTTATTTTCATTGCCCAGGTGATATTTGATATCAGACTACACCAAAATTTCTCTTTTTTAGAGAGTCTCAATTTGGCCAGCTTGCTTACTATTGTAAAGGGAGGAGTTGCTATAAATAGACCTCTTAAAGCCTTCACAGCCAGCTTAAAAAAGTATCCAAGACTTTAAACTAAAACACTATTTTATTTTTTTTAAATAAAGCTTTATCTGAGCATTAATCAGTACAACATTAAGAATACAAATGAAAAAAATCAAGCTATGTGAATTGACATTTTTGAATCAAGTTCCATCTTCCTGATACTCTTTCGGGATCTGGGGTTAGATTTATAAGTGGACGTGCAGGGTTTCTTGGTAGTCTAAGGAACATGGATGTAAAAATGAATTTTACTTTGCTTTCTGGCATTGCTTTTAGAAAGCAAGAAGGAGGTGAGTAAAAACTAATGAATCGTAACTGACTTAGCAAGAAGGTGATATCTGTTATATGCATATTTTTGTACGCTTATGATGGAGATATTTAAATGTGTTAAAAGAACAATTTAGATTTATAGCTCTGTCATGATTACTTCACTAAATTTGGCTAGATCCATTAGAATTTCATGTTTCATAGGCATAGTGCTTTAGGAAATAAAGTATTACAATATGGTTTTGCTTATTTTTTTAGTTTTGTCAACAGTGAAAGCATCAGACATTACATTGCGATATTACTAAAGGGGCAGGCTTGTTGATTGGTTTGGGTTTTTCTTCCTTTTTTTTGTTCCCTGTTCCACTGCTGTTGTTTGGCATAGCGAACCAGTGATATTGCAGGTAATTGTTCACATAATGTAGTGCAGAGGTAGTGAAAAATACTCAGCATAAGGCTGGTTTCTTCGCACACCCATTCAAAATAGCTCCAACAGCTCAGATTTGTTCAGTGGCATGGACTGTGAATCGCAATCAGAAATATGTCTGAATCCTGAGGAGCCAGACTAGCGACTGCTCCAGGCAAATGGGAAAGGGGAAAAGCCAATAGGCAATCAGTCTTACATCTGTCCCAATCCACAGGTAAATGCAGAAATTAATAAAAGGTTGTAGCACAGTGATTATCAAATTGTAATTTTTAAAACTGCCAAAGCTCAGTGAGACAACCTTTAAAAGTAGTATTTCACATTTGTTTGGATAAATGCCAAGCCATTCACAAAACCTTGTCAAATTTCTGCCCTTCATCTCCTTGTCAGTGCAAATCTTAATTAATTATCTTGTAGGTATGTTTACTGCAGTAGTTTTGGGACTACTTAAGCAGTGGAGGTATTGCTTAACGGTGAGAGAGAGAGAGAGAGAGAGAGAGAGAGAGAGAGAGAGTCTCTTCCAGAATTGTTCATTGGTCAGGCATTTTATGTCTAAGAAATGAAACTCTGCCTCTAAAAAGAAATGTAACTTGACTCACTGTCTCCTACTTTCCTAACTCTCAGAGTTTGAGTGAAACATGACCTGCATATTCAGCCATGGGTTCCACTCATTGCTACACAAAAGTTCAGTCACACTGTATGACATGAATGATACTCATGTTCGTCTTCTGACAGCCCTGCAAGAACAGGAGAGGTGGCTTACATATATCAAAAGCTGTATTCTAATAAAATTACTTTCTAGAATATCCTTCTGTTGTAGGAAACAGCTCTCAGGTCACTTTATTAACGTCAGTGGTGGAAGAAAAAGAAATAAAGCTAATTCCGTCCTGTCATTGACAATTCCAATCTTGTTCTTTTTTTTTTTTCTTCTAAGTTTATAAATCTTCTTCATTCTCAAAATCCTCTTTGCCTAATATTCCAAAAGAATTTCTAAAGCCCAAAGTACCAGTATGGTTTTCTTAAGCTTATTGTAAATGCTTATTTTCAGCATTTTTTTTTTTTTTTTAATCCTGCTTTGGAAACAGATGATGTTCACAGTTAAGCACAGATAAGTTGCTCACTGAACTGGAGGACCTTTGGTTGCAGCTCTTTCAATGAGTGTTCTTTCAACATAGCACATATGGATGCCTTACGTGAGCGTGAAACAAGATGAGCTGAACGTGAGCAGACAAGTGAAGGACTTCTGTGCATTTCCTTTCCTGGACTAGGACTGAAGTAACCCTTCTGTCATTCCATAGGAACCTAGGAAGATGGAAGGATATTAAAGGTGAAAACTGTGGGGTTTTAAAATGTACAAGATTCAGGTTGCTGTGAGAAGCTGAAAAAATTAAGAAGAAAATATCTTCTCTAGAAAAATGAGTAACACACACGAAGGGTGTCACATGTTGATGAGATGGGACAGTTCAGTGAAATGGTTACTGACTTTCAGGCAAGGGATACATGAGAATCCTGGCTCATGATGTGTCCCTTTCAATTTTTTCCTGCTTTTGCATCTTTGAGCTTTTACACAGGGAATTTCATATATATTTAATACAAAAATGACATTAACTTTCAAGTTTCATGTTTCAGGAGCTTTCTTCATTCAAGAAGGTTCCCTTTATTTCTTTGCGGTAAGGTGCTGGCTTGAGATACATAACAAATAGCAACTATTTGGATGCTGCTTCAGAATGTCAAATACTGTCCTTTTAATTAATTCTGGAGGGTAGGAACTATGTATGCATGCACCTCAAGATAAGACCTTTCTAAATGCTAAAAACAGTAAACATAGTTTAAAAGACTGTTTGCTCTATTTGCAGTGTTATCACCATAACTAGTTTTTTGTCAGTATTCATGGGATTTCTTATGTAGAATGGGAAGTTCTGAATTCAGTGCAACTTCCACGAGTAGTAAAAAAGCCATTTTCAGGGATGTTTTCTGTCAGTCATGTACAGCTTCTAGCACAACAAAAATAAATTGCAGCTTTCCTGAGAAAGTGACATGAACCCATGTATTTTTATGTCACAGAGGGATTATTGTAGAGAAAGACAGGAATCCCTCACCCAAGCTGTGATTTCTCTTGATGAAATTGCTGCGTTCTTAACCAGTACATAAAATGTTGGGGACAGCAAAAGACAGTAAAAGAACGGCATACTTCAACACATCATCGCCAAGAACAATAGGCCATTGCACGTAGGATGATCTACAAAGGGAGCCACCAGCCTTATAAAGCAAGATCAGCTAGCTGTGACAGGCACATTGTCTACACTCCAGTTCTTGCTCTCTGCTCCTCCCCTTGGCTTGTCCCCGCTCCCCCCCCTTCTGTAACAATTAGCTTATTATCAAGACATAATTATAGGTACCTCCTTACCCAGGATTGCCCAGGATGGGTATGAATAAATTGGTTTTGTGTCTCAAGTGACTTGGCTACAGATCTCAGTGGGTGCTGTGCTTAAGAAGCTTGATATCTGGCAATACCTTCTCAGAGGATTTAATTGAGCAATCACACTGTGACAGACAGTTTTTGCAAAAGCCTACAGCAAAGAATGACTTCCGAACTGCTGTTCTTTGTCATACACATTATATTACTCTTGTGTCTTCATTCACTGACTTCTCAAACATGACAGAAGATACAGCTGCTGGTCTAGAAATTATAAGTTTCAGGATCTGGGGGAGGGAGGTAGGGGTGAGGGGAGGGAAGATATCAGTCGTACAAATAGAATGGTGATTCACTGCATTAAGATACATAAATAACAGTCTCTGTTAAAACTCTTAGATAATTGTCGGGTCTTCACAGACTAACAACAGTCAGCTCATTAATTTCATGAGTGTTATTTGACCTATAAATTAATGTGTTTTACTGTTTATTAATTAAACATTAGCTTGAGGAATGTCATTATTTTAAATAGAAACACTCCATCTCTGTCTCCTTTTATGTAGTGATGAGTATACTGTTAAAGATTATGGTTCCTCTGGTATGAGGATCGCTTTGCAGAGTTTTCAGAGATATCTCAGGATATGTTCATATCCCTGTGTCCAGCCTGGATACAGTACAGTTTTCTGAGCTGTATAGCTAGGGCTGGTGAAGTATTTCACTAACGTAACTCTGGTATGACTGCCTGGTAACCTGCGTTGCTGTACAGGTGTCAGCACGGTTCTGCATTGCTCAAAATAATGTTTTTCTTAGCGGTGTCACTGTATTGAGTTATTTGTCATTTCATTTGATAATTTTTCATTAGTATGCTTGGCATAAGAATGTGCTAATGAAATCTGATGAAAATGTAAAGCTGGGAGGAATTGCTAACATAGAAGAGCCTGGTACAGGCTTATACAGGAAGAGATGGATGGTCTAGCAGATTGAAATAAAAGAAGTGAATTAATGTTAGTAATACCAAGTAAAAGGTCGTGCTTCTAGGAACTAACCGGAATTCAACTGCTGAACAGGGATCTACCAGACAGTAACTTGGAGAGGTATGGGTATAGTATGTCCAGTGGTGCAGCTGACCACTGGATGACTGTAAAGCAACAGGAAGGATATAGCTGTATAAAAGGGAAATACAGTCTTTGGACATAAAAGGTGAATTATTAAAACAGAAGAGTATTTAATTATATTGCAAGGCATTAGTGAGTCCTTGGTTGGAATAGGCACGTTGTTCAGTTATATTCACATTACTTACATAGTTAATAGAGAGAGAGAGAGGCACCTCTGAAAGATGGTTTAGAGCAGGATTTTTGAGAGCTTCAGGAAACTCCACTCCAAATTCTAGTGTTGTAAATTAAGCTCGGTTTGGGGTATATCCTCTACAATATATGGTTTCAGTTATTTGCCTCCAAGACCGATGTGATTAAATTGTAGTAAGTAGAGTGTAACTCTACTGAGTTTATCAGTAGAAAGACCTTCTTGTGAGGGGACACTAACAGAGTGACGTGTTAAGCCTAATGGAATGCTAGCAGAGAATGGATGTGATGACTTTACAGAAGGTTCGTGTTGGAAAGGAAAAATAACTGCTAACACTAAAGAATCTTGATGAAGAGGAATAACAAAAAAAGGGTGATAGGTTGTTTGCAAATGAATGGAATTTAAATAAGATAAGTTCTGCTTGGGTGAGAGAAATTCTTGAACAGCCTTCAAAAATCCTATTAGTGACAAAAGATACACATTTCAAATGGAGCTGAATCTGTTTTTGAATCAGGTTAAATTAAATAACTGTTTGTGATTGCAGGTACCTTGTTGTGATGTGACAGGAGTTCATTTCCATTCCTAAATTCCTTTGAAATAATTTTTTGATGACTCCACAGATATCTTCTATTGAATGGCAGCTCTGCACACAAATTGTCTTTTATGCTATACAGGCTGAGCTCCATTCAGTAAACTCTTGCTCTCCCCTCAAACTGAGTCATGCTTGGTCACTCCCTCTCCTACTCCTAAAAGTTTGGGAGAATTAGTGATATCCTTTAAAAATTATTATTAACACCAATAAAAAGAAGGATCTATTCTCATGTAGACAGAATTATAGCTAGGTGTCAGTCCTAACTTTCTGAGGACATTATTAGGGATTTTTCAACCTCGTAAAGTTGTGACAATATTGTGACATAAAGTTGTAACAAAGATTTTTGTTTTACAAACAGTTTAACACCCTTCACAGTATAATAACAGCTTATTAACTTCATGTGTGTTGTTTGACCTATAATATTAAAGTATGTCTATGTCTATTTAAAGTGTTTGAGTTACTTTAATATAAATGACAATTATATCTGTATCACCTGAATTGAATTTTGTGCAAGTTTGTGATAGTCGTTGACTTAGTTACGGTTTGGTGTCTAAAGCTAGAGAGATACAAAATTCAGTTTAATTCCTTGATTGGCAGAGGGAAATAGTCGCTGCAGTTCCGCGGCTGTTCAGGAGACAAGTACGTTTGTGCTAAGCCCAGCCTTGGTTGCTCTAAGTCAGAACTGGAACAGGGCCCGGACTCTTCCCACGGGGGCCCCTGCAGCTCCCTTGCTGCCAAAACCTGGGCACCTGCACCCAGTGCGGTACGGCACTCGTGAGAAGCAGCTGGCAAACCTTTCTTTGTCACACTTTACGTGGAACGTGTTCTTCAAACTCGGTGTTGCTTCTAGCACCATGAAACCAAGCTGGCTTGTTTTCAAAGCCTTTCCTGGTAATTGTCTCAATGTGTTAGAATAGCCTATAGTTGCATTACTCACTATTTCTGTTCAGAAACAAATGAAAAATGAGTAAAAGTAGAAAAATATTTTTCCAGTACTGTTTTGGTGTGTTTCAAATTTTTACTCAATATTTCTGAATGTTACTGTACTCTTAATTTATACCTGATTTTGCCTTCTGATGTGCGTGAGAGGTAAATAGTCTCCCCACAGTGTGAAAGACAGTTCTCTTCAGTTCCGTTCCCTCAAGCCGTAACAACCAATTGATGTCAGTTACCTCAAAAGCAAATTAATTGCACTCCTGTTTTGTTGAATCAATACTAATGCATTTTTCCTGTAATTTTCAGGTTTTGACAATGCTGGCTGCCAGCAAAGCTGAGGTAGGAAATCCTGTCTTATACTGGTGGAATGTTAAATAGCTGCCTGCGGTTTTGATAGTGAGGCTAGCTGTCTTAGAATTTTCGGGTGAAAATTTAAGACACTTCACTATGGCACTTGTGCTGCTTCTGGTGTTTAATGAGTCAGTCTTTGGAATTCTTCTCTTGTTGTAACAATGTTTAAGCTGGTAAAGTCCTCCTAGGAAAGTTTCATCATTATGTAGGTCTTTCTGAAGATTTCCATGGCATTGAAAGCACATAGTTCAGAGTCTTGTTAAGCATGGGTTGTAATTTCCCATCAACAGAAGGTGGCTATCTGACCTTTTCCTTATGCCCTTCATTTTTTCTACTTTGCTTCACAGCAAAGAAGGTATTGTATCTGCTCCAAAGTTGTTTCTGGTGGTTGGCATGCATTCCTTCCAAGTCCCTATCTAGCTTGCCTCACTTACCTGGTTCGGTATGACCTGAGCTGTTTGAACAGACTGGGGCACGAGAGAGAAGTTTAGTTTTATGACAGAATGCTACTGGCTGAATTCTTGTTAAAGTCTGGAAAGACATTAACTGTATTGTATGTTGCCTACATTGGGTGCCTGACGTTGCTATAGCTTAGATTGATCATTCATGTTTATTTTGTCAGCTTTTCTGTTCATGTGTGAGTATTTTACACAGTCTTAACGAGTCTAACACTATTCTTAGAGGTGAAAATATTATGATTATTGGAGTATATTTTGAATAACTGATTGCTAAAGCAAATGTGGCAGTTCTTTGTGACCACTAACCCGTGCTATACTGCACTTTTTAACTGACAGATATTTTTATTCAGTGCACAGTTACTGACTCATTTAAATGTAATGTCAATTGGAAGCTCAGAGCATTTCTATATGAAACAGGTCTCAGACTCACAGTAGGGAGTTTGTGATGTACTCTGAAGCTAATGTTTAACTATGACAAAATGTCTAGGTGACTCTAACTGCTGTAGTCAGATAAATTTTTAATATGAACCTTTGGTAAATTAAATTGCATTATTAAAGAGAATAGATAAACTGTGCTAGTTACTTTAAAGAACAAGGACACAAGTTCACTTACATACTGTAAAAGAATGACATAATTCATTTTTATTTAGATTAAGACTGTAATATTAGTGCTCAATTTTGCTGGTCTGATTCAATTGCATACTTGGCTTGTCTTAGTTTCGGGAGGAGGATTTGTATCTGGTTTTTCACTGTTGCACTGTTTTAAATGCTGTTGCTCTTATATCGATAGAGTCTGCTAATAAATAGTCACTTTCAGTTTCTTGTTTTGTAATGGGATTCTTCGGGGCTGTCACTGTACAGGTACTACTATCAATTTTGCTGCCTTATAAAGTCTGTTTTCTCATTTTCTCGTATGTTCCCAGATACTTTTTTCTTTTGTGTATGTAAAATCCTGGAAATATGACAAGTTTCTGAGTTGGTCAGTTGTGTTGCTTGCTTTCGTAGTACTTTCACCATTCAAAAACCTTAAGAGAGTTAAAACATTTAGTTGTTCTTTAAAAACCTTATCAGCTGGCCATGGACCAGCTGACTTAGGAGGCACAAATCTACATGTAAGAAGTTATCATTAGATGCTTTTTCTGCCATTCATTAAAGTATTCAGAAGAAATGCCAAAGTTCCCCAATACAGGGAAAATCCTAATTGAAGGTAAAGGATAATTAAGTGCTTGCCTGAATCAGGACAGTAGTAATGTTTCTAAATAGTCCTGCTGAATTCAGTGGAACAACTCACAAGAATAACAACTAAAAAGAATAATAAGCATGCAGAACTGGTTGCTGAGTTTTTGAATTAGAGACAATTTTCAAGTTGAGGGAAGTGGCTCCTTTGACATAACGGCAAACTTACCAAGATTTCTTCCTGGGACCTACATAGTGCACTGTATATTAGGCATAACATAGTACAGTTTTGGTGTATTTTGAGGCTAACATGCCTTAAATAGCTGTTTATGTGGATGACATACAACACATTTCCTCAGGTTTAAGAATAATGGCCTCATGCTTTGCCTGATTTTTTTTTTTGGTTGGTTTTTAACTCTTTGATCTTCATGAACAGTTCCGAGAAAGATACAAGCCAAAATAGCCTTGTTCTGGCTTACCTTTGTGCCACATCTTAACTCATTTGAGCTCCTCAGTTCTTTGCTACTGTATAGTGTTTGTGTTGCAAGATGTCTAGTCTGCATTTTCAGAAAAAAAAAAAAAGTACATATGTCTGCTTCCTAAAATCTTTTATTAGAACTATTTGGTTGTTCTTGAACCGTTGATCCAAGTAGTATTGAAAATCGATTATTCCTCTTTTTCTTCTCAGTTGACATAGCTGTGTTCCCTTACTCAATTTTGTGTGAAGTCTAAATGAAAACTTAGCATGTTTGTATTACTGTTCAGTGTTTTAGGAAGACACGAACAATGTTTTTTTCCAAACGGTTGTTGCCACATACCAACTGTAGAGAAACAAGTACATCTAGAGGAAGCCGTCAAGTAATCCAAAGACCTTTCTTCCATCTTTTAACACAAAGGGGCAACAAATAGTGACAGAGTCAAAGCTGTAGGCAGCGAAGCCTTCCATGAATAATTGCCAAATCTGCCTACACTGTGTCTTTTAGTGTCATAGTCTTGTAAATATACAAGTTAGAAGCATCTTAAAAAAGAATAACTTGTGCATAGGTAGTCAAATATGAAGATTTTTACCACAAATTATTACTATGGTGTCTTGCACAATAAAATACATAATGGATCATGTTAATGTCATTACAAAATGGGCCTGAGAACAGTCTGAAATACAGCTATACACTGTAAAAATTGCCATAACATACACAATACTATATAATCAAATTCTCATGTAATTCCCTGGAACACCAGTTTGAGGGATGACTTTTTTCCAGGTCTGCTGACTATCTAACACAGGTATATGGCAGTCTAGTCCTTTTGTTGCTTTTTTGAATATACATTTGTCCCCTTCAAAAGACATCTCATTCAGTAAACTATGTGACTTTTTCCAGAGTGTCCTTCTTTCTAATTAGCTGTTAGTATAAATAATCTTTATGTTGGGGAAAGCATCATTTCGTTTCCTCTTCTGGAAACAGAAGTTGTTACCAAAATAGAGAAGAGAAAGCTGCTTATGATTCCTGTTTTCCTCCCCAACACTTGAATAAATGATACAGTGAAGTTCAAGGCTTCCTTCTTGTGAGAAGTTAGAGGTCACACCTGATTGAAATACAAGTTTAGTACAACTGTGTGTAAGTTCTCTGGCTGCTTTTATGTGAGGAATGTCAAGGCAGCCTTTTTTTTACTGTCATAAAGAAAAGGCTGCCAATATGTCTCAATAAAACTGGAAATCAAAGTCAGCTCAAAGCCAAAGCCAAGGAGGTTATTAAATCAGAGTTTAAGGAAAACCTCAGAACAGTAAGCAGAATATGGCTCTAACGATAACAAAACTGTGATCCATCAGGTCCTTGATTATCAGGAAATGTCATTATTAAGCCTCTCGCTTTGCTTACATGGAAGGACTCGGTCAGGCCTGGTGAGTAGCGTGTTTCTGAAAAGGGCAGTAAATATATTACACTTCAGTCGCCCTTTTGCTGCTCTGTGTGTGGGGTGGAGAGTGGAGAAAAATCCTCTGACAGGACAGACAGTTGTTTCATTTATTTTTTGTTCGTAAAATGTTTATGAAAAATGTATGCTTGTGGTGCTGTGGAAATATGTTTGCATGAATGATGTTAGAGATGGATATGCAAGGTGTCTTAAGCAGATACGGTCTGAAAGCCATTCAGAGCATTTGTGATTGCTGATATTATTGTCTGTTTGCATTACACTAATGCCTAGAGGCCCCAGTTGGAATCCTAGTCTTTCAGGCTGTGTACAGGCATGTGTTACACAGTATTTCAAAGGTCTTATGCACTTACGTAGATAATACATAAAATGACTAGAGCGAAATGAAGGAAGTCATGTAGCAGGTTAGTAGCAGAGCTGTGGGGTTTCCTTGCCAGCAGGACTGTACTATGTTTTTCCTAGTTTTAATGCCAAAGTAAACTACTTTTTTAAAAAGGAGTCAGTAAAAGAGCATGTATAAACAGATAGCAGAACTTTCTAAGAAAATACGCATCTATCAATATTATTCTACTATTATTGTTTTGATAATTTGCAGTGTGCTCTGTTCCTAGTAGACTTATAATTATTTTTGCTAGTATATGAGTAATTTTTAAATCCTATTGGCTGGCTGATTTATTTGTATGGGAAAAATATGATATCAATGGAAACTACTTGGGGAAACATGAATACTTGGTTGGATGCTCTTAGGATAAATTGTGGGTGTTGTATTAAAAATCCATGGTAGATAAAAACATGTCGTTCAATCTTCCTAGCTTCTGTCCTACTTTAGTCTCCAAAGCACGCTTAATGTGCAAGCACCTAGTCTGCCATCACTCCAGGGTAAGTGCGTGCTCAGGACAGAAGACATTTCCATTTCTATTTTCAGATTGTTTTTTCAGAATGAATGAATGGATTAGAGCCTCTCCTTTCCTGATGCATCAATACTTTGCACCAGCTGAGGTGTTTGATTGCACCTATGCATTGTTAATCCTATCTAGCTGTATATTCCCTCTGCCATAAAAGAAGAATGAGGCATTGAGCGATCAATCGTGATGACCGATAAAGAATTTAGGGTTTTTTAATGTCTATATCTTCAATTTATTTGGAGCAAGAAAATATTTGTATTTTAAAGAACAGTGGCAATTTCTATACAAATGTAGCCTAATGTTTTCCATATTGTCATAATGATGATTATTTTAAGGGTTTTACCATCTCTATAGTTTGTAGCAGGACTTCAGAATTTATCAGCACAATAATTATTTACAGTAAGGTCTTTTTTGCTTGATCCATTGAAATCCCTTCAAATTTGACTGAGTCATAAGCTGTCACAAATTGTATGTAAGCAGGTATCACCAATTTAAAAAAATAATTCCGATTCATTGATAATTGTTTATTATGTTACTACTAAGAATATTCATAATTTTAAGGTTAAATTCAGGAATTATGTGTCAAAGTAATTTTTCCTTGTCAAGTTTTTAGAACTGAACAGTTATAACTGCAGAAGTTGTTATTTTGATGTTTACCCATAAGTAATTTCCACTGAAAAGTATTTTACAAGCTTATAAGCCACGTAAGGATCTGAACTCCCACTGAAAGGTGTCTACAGGTAATTCAGTGTCACATATAAATCCTGCTGAGCACCTACCTGTGTCTTCAGATACCTAATAAACTCTTGATTGCCAGTGACGGGAACTCCCAGCTGTAGCAATTATCTTGACAAGTTAATATGGACATTCCAAATGTGGCAGAAAAGAAATTCATAGCAGTGCATGCCTGGTAGGTGACCTTTGAACGTGATTTGAGTGCATCCCCCTCTGAACATTTAAAATACTTGCCTTCGTTAGTATTTGCTAGATTCCCCTCCAACTTTTATTACCAAAGGCAGAATCCTGACTACCTTTTATAGTTTCGAGCTTTAACCACATTAGTTGCATATATATGCATAAATACTGTACAAAATGGATGGGAAGGAATTATAGAAAGTTTTCATCCATTTTTTACTTGAGTAGGAATTTATAGGATCGTGCTCCTTCAATATGAAATCCTCTACAGTAATTTTAAGCTGTGCAGTGTGAGAGACAGTCTTGCTGTAGCTGCTACTGTAAAACCTAATTTGCTGCATAAAATATGAGAGCTATAGTGAAATATGAGCCTGGAGAGCAACTCTTTTGATCTTGAGTAGTCAAAAGGTTGGCATGTATAATGCTGTGAAAATAAATGATGTCAAAACTGTAGGATATAATTTATGGTTTGGGGACTACTTTACTCGTAGAAGCAGAAGCTTCTACCATTGAAAAGCAAATAGTTCAACGAAAGATAATTAATGGAAATTACAAACGTTCATAAAAAACAAATATATTGAATCATGCAATACATCAGTTTAGACATAACCAGTTGACTACTTTACTGATAATGTATTATTAAAAAGAGCATTTATAAAATATATGATTGGAACGTTAGCCTTCATTTTGTATTTCTTTGAGTACTAAGCATTAGCTGTGATCCAGTTTGGCAAAGACTTGGTCACATAGATTGTCTTTACTCACTTCCAGTGACAAAAGCTTGTAAGCTCTTAAAAATGAGGTTGGTTTTTTTTTTGGTTTTGTTTTTTTTTTTTTTAGCTGTCCCAGTACAGTCTAAAGGTGTACATACCCAAGTGCTTTGTGGTACTTCTAGGAGAGTGATTGCAAAACAAGATCCTAATATTTGTTGACTCAAATCTTTATCATTACTATACCATGCAGATTCTTATGCGTGGCTCTGATAGCTGTTGCCTACACAGGTTTCAGACTAGAATTTTTTTTAAATGTGTGTACGGAAAATGGCCCACGGACTAAGTCAGGCTTCACTTAAAGATGCACAATCTTCCCTAATAAAGTCTCCATCTTTCTTTCGAGGTCTGCTTTGTTAAGTTTTCCTAGGCTTCTCCTTTGACTTTTGTCACTCAAATGCTGCTCAGTCCCTTTGGTCAGGACTCTAAAGCTTTTTATGGAACATAGTGTGACGTAGGTCTGGCTTTTTGTTCAGACTGGGATTTCATTGTGCTTTAGAAAGTGTGCTATTAAAGGGGAAGTGTTGTCATCCAGATCTACACAAGTTCTGACAAGGCTGTTTAGACTAATATAGATGAGTAAATCTGAAATTGAATTTTTCCTCCAAGGATCTAGAGATTGCACATGCACACACCCCCCTCCCAAAACTGAGAATCTGTTTGGACAGGACTCCTACAGGGGCTTCTGAAGATAATCAGATTTAATAAAATAATGTCGACTGTGAAGCATCATGTATGTCTTTTCTATGCATGTATATATACACACACACACGTTTTTATGAATATATGGCTCCAGAATATGTTTCAGCAATGTACATCAGTAATTTGATGGCAGCAGAAACGAATACAAGCTAGTCTCACTAAAGGGTTAGTATTGACTTGAAAGTGCACTTTGTTTATTGTTTCTGTTTCTTAGTTTACTTCTATGTCTTCTTGCTAAATGTTGTAAGTTTTCACTGCCTATTGGAGATTCTTAACATGTTTTGATGAAGATTTTAAAGATGTTGTATTAATCACACTTTTCTCAGTCCTTTTGTTGTGAATTTCAAGAGTATCATACTGTCAGAACTGTAGATGTGCCATATTGATATTCATGATTAAATCAGCCAAAGGAAACTTGATTTCTAAGGGAAAACTTAATATTCTCAAAGCCCGAATGTCTCCTAAATATTTATAGGCTACAAAAGTTGATCAAGTACCTTTGTTCTCTGATTATTACAGGGAATGGTGACACTTAATTCAGATTCTCATCGTATTAATGTGATGTAGTAATATATTAATTCATGTGTATGTGGTTTCAATCATGTGAATACGCAGAGGTAACTTTTTTTTTTCTATCTTGGCAAGGCAAGAAGATAAATAGGTGAAAATGCGTATGTGTTTGAGCGATAAAGTTGGTTTAATGATTCTTGGGGAAAAATTTCCTGTAGTACATACAGTAGTGACTTGATTGAACAGGACAGAATCATGCAGTTCAATTAATGTGCAAATATGTGTTCACTGAACTTTCATTCCATTTATCACATGGACATGGAAATAGGGTCATTTTTTATCTCTGTATTATGTATATGACATCTTAGTTTGCTTCGTGCATTTTGCTATGGGAAAAATAGCAATGTGGAACACCACAGGCAAAAAGAATTGGAGATAAATTCCTCAGCTGTCACAAACATCTTTAAGTAGATCTTTGTTTGAAGATAAACCTCTTCCTTCTGCAAGGATTAACATTAAGAAGGCTTTTGCATGCTCTTTCCATTAAAATTGTATGCAGCTCTTTGCCATATGCTGTGAAAAATCATTGGCAACAATTGTTATGTTTATGAAGTACATAGTTAGCAAAGAAAGTGTAATCACAGAAAAAAAATCAAAAGGAAGTTTTTGTTGAAAATACATTAGTATTCACCATTGGTTATTTAGAATAAGAAGCCACCCATTTCAAAGGAAGTTTTTTCTGATGCTTATAAAGGTTTTCTTCCATCCTCAGACCTAGTGAAATTTATTTGGGGACTGTTCTCTTTCTTTCGACTAAGTATTCTAAATCAGGTTATCAAGGGTACAGTTGGTTATTCAGGTTATCCACTGAAAGCCTACACTGGAAATTCTGTGACTGGAAAGTAGAGTGAATACAATTTTTTTTTTCTTTATTTCTATAATTGGGAAGAAAGTTTTGTCTTGCTATTGAACAAAAATAATTCATAACAGCAGGGGAAAAAGATGGAATTTCATAGGTACAATGTAAAATAACATGATAAAGAGATTCCTTTCCTAGGTACCTATAAGAATATAAAAATGTGGTTAAAATTTTCATTGTTCTATTTCATTGATAGTCTAAAGTAAAGACCTTTTGGCTGACACGGGCAGCTGTATAAATTAAAGACTAGCTGAATTCCACGTGGAATTGTAATCATTGCAGGCAAAGCTTATAACCTTTAAACAAACCTCAGGCCAAGTTCTCTGCCATGTAAATTGGCAGAGCTTCATAAACTTTAATGGAGCTGTGCCTTAATGGAGCTATGCCAGTTTTTAAGAGCAGTGAATGTGATCTTAATTTAGGTAGAAGGTGGCAGAAGCTTAGGCATATAAAGAAGAGTCTCAATTGTTAATTATCAGTCCCCACACCTCCCAGTTCCATTGGCTTGGGAACTGCAATGTCTGGTCGAAAAAGATATTTTTTCAGCAGTTATTTAGTTCAACAATTTAATGCTTTAATTACTGTAATAGAATGAATCACTGCAATGTAGCCCTCTCTGGTTTTGGTCTTTTCCTCAATCAGCTAGTTTTCTACCTTAAAAGAGCCAAGAAAGAGCTCTCAGCCTGAAGCATGGCTAAGCACCTATCAATGAGCTGCAGGTAACTTGGGTTAAAGTATTAACGGTGATCAGTTTTCTCATTTACTGTCTGTGAGCTGAGGTTAACGTAACAGTGATGCCTTCTAGGAGCATGCATGTATGTAAACAGAAATATTATCAGTATACTCTTCTTCTTTGTTCAAGTTGAAGATGCAGGTCTACTGATATTTGAAGTAAGGCAGTACTTGACCATATGCAAAGAAATAAGCCTAGCCCATCAGTGAAAGGGTAAATAGTGTTTTACAAAGGCACTAGTAGCATTAAAGTGGCTGCATAAGACATTATTAAAAACTGTATTATGTAAAAATATAGAAAGGACTGCGTTTCTTATTAATTAAGCCTTGCACTGCTACTTAACATTGTGTATGAAATACACAAAACAGATATTCTGGCAAAAGTTTATGAACAAAATGTAAGTAGTTTGGAGAAAACAAACAAACAAACCCCAGTAAAGTGCAAAAGTAATGTAGTTTTCCATCAGTACAAAAACATTCATTGCTGAAGTTATAGGGTATTATGGTTTTCTATTTAAGGGAAATAATGGGTTTGTAAAAAAAAATAGGTTTTACATAAGTTAATTCACAAGTAAAGCAATTATGAGCCAAACAGCATTTTGTTTTGGGACTTCTTTTCTTCACTGGGAGGCTTTGGAAAGGAGCTACTGACTGTTCACATTGTATGTCTTAAACAAAAAGCTTTACTTATTAGCAATACTTGCTGCAAAGGTGAATAGCCAGACTCATGAGGTGGTGTTTGGGGGAAGTGTGTGTTTGGTTTGGTTTTGGTTTGGTTTGTCTTTTGACTGAAGTATTAAAATTGTTTGCTTTCCCATTCATGTTTGACTAGCCGCTACCTGTGTTTCCTATCCTCCTGTGAAAACATAGGGTTTGGGTTGATTTAAAACTGGAGTGGCTGTTTGGAGAAATGCTTATATTGCTAGAATAGAGGCAAGGAAAAAAAAAGTTCTCTGGCTTGTGCTTTTCACAAGGTGGTAAGAGACTGGGAAGATGAACCTGTATTGCTGTACCTGTGGTGCAGGTACCTGTGGTGTATCTGCTTCAGGGAGAACGGGAGAGACAAACTCCTGCCAGCCTTACAAAGGTCAGAAAAACAGATGAATGGACCTGGGAGAGAGAGTCACGTCGTGGAGGAAAGTAGGGAAGCTGAGGAAGTGATGGGTGAAATACAGCTCTTTCTCCTCAGTAATGATAACTTTGAAGAAGAGTCAACAAAGCATAGCCAAAAAATTTCCTCTCCTTTCCCTTCAATCTTCAGTTTTCTCAGATAGCATAATTAAAATATTACTATTGTGGGTGAGGCAATTGTGTGCTTTGGGATACCAAGGAAGATCAGCTTCTTTCACCTTGTAAAGGGGCAAATGACAGAGGGCAGCCCAGAGTATGTATTAGCCTGTTGAGCCACATTTTTTTTTTTTCCCCCAGCAGTTCCACATTTCTTTTCCATTGAAACAGGAGCCCAATTTCTGGTCTGATAAAGAGTTTCCAAGTACCTGTAGTCTGAAGGTGCTTTATTCACATTTTGATGAACTATTGGCATATGATGAATTATTTGCAGAATGACTAAAGTGTTTCCCTAACCAAAGGATCTGTCTGTTTGATTGGGAGTTTATGATTATGAGACTAGGCTAAAGTCTTCAGAATCATCTTTACAGGGTGTCCGAAACAGAACAGACTAACTCACTGCAGTTGGTCTGAAAATTGCTCTTCTTGCTGAGTCTCATTTTCTTCTTCCTTAGCGCCCTTTATCCCCAAAGGACACGGTGAATGTTGTGGTGTATAGGATTTGAAGAAATGCAGAGTAGATTCCAAATCATCTAGAGCAGCTCAGCGAGTTCAATCTCAATTACTTTTTTTGCAGACTTTACATTCTTAGACTTCAAACATAATGAGAATTTCTTTTCTGCTCTGGATTCAGTGAATCTTTATGCTGTAACTTCTCTGGGGAGGCAAAGTAGCTCCCAGCTGAACAGCTCTTCACATACAGTATGATTTTTGAAAAAATGAAATTGGAAACAGCTTAGTATTTGAGCTCTAGATGATTTATTCTGGCAAATAACAGAAGGGCATCTACAGATAAACTTAAATGATTACTTGTTCGGAAAGGCACCGATTGTCAAGAGACCAGAAGAATGTTCTAGGAGAAAGTATCTGTGATGTTTAATGAATTATGATGCATCACTACAAAACCTGCGTTACAAAACAGCTTTCTAAATCAACAAGAAGAATGTGCTTGATTTATAAAGTCAGTGTTCCAAGAACTGTATTATGTTCATTAGTTTAGTTTGTCTTGCATTGATTTAACCCAAGAAGCCAACTTCAAAACTAACTTAGAAACAGTATTAAGCCTACTTATCAGAAGAGAATCGTAGCAGCAGATTAAGACCTGTACTAATATTAACAGAAAACCAAACCAAACAAAGGCAAACTAATTTAATCCTGTCTCTGTTAAATTTTTAATAAATACTTTATTCATTGTTTTATGGACAATGTATTCAGTTATGATTCTCTACTGCTCTGTCCAGTATTTTAGGAGAGATGTTACAGAAAACTCAGGAAGACTTAGAACAGCAGTAACATGTATTTTTGAATGTGGCTGTAACTGGCAGAAAGTTAGGTTTTTAGCTTTTTATTGAATAATTTAAATACTAAATTGAAGGAGTCATATAGAGTAGTCAAACATGTCTCTTCTAATAATTATAAGTGCATTATGGTAGCGAGAATGTGAAAGTTTAGTAACCATCTGAGCCACTAATTGAGCTTTCTCCCACAGGTGATTTGGCACTTAATTCCTTATCACCAATAGCTAGTCTCACTAAGATACTTTGCTATAAATAGGAGGTGGCTTCACATTAGCTTCTAGATTGCAAAACTGCATCTAAAATCTCTCTGATCTCTTAGTCTCTATACTGTCCATATAGAGATTGGCAATTTTTTGGTTTGGGGTTTTTTTAACCATATAATCCTTCACTAGAAAACTAGAAAGCTGTCAAAACAAAACCTGTTTGTAGAAAAGATTGGTAAAATATCGGTATATTTTATATTTAGGAAAAAAAAAAATATTTGTAGAATTGTCAGAAAAAGAATACTGTGACTCAGTCCAAAACTCTTTTTAGTTCTGGGATACTTTGTGGTTGGTTTTATTTTTTGTTTGATTGGGGGCTGAAGAATGGCAGATGTTTTGTCACAGAAATTACAAAGAAGAATTCTAGTCTTAATAGTAGAGAACATATGGTCAGTGGCTTGATACCTCTTATTCTGGTACTGAAATGCCATGAAGTATGTTATCAGAGGACACTCTGTTAGAATTTTCTGCTTCTGGATAAGATGGTCCACTTTTCCTTTTGTATTTGCGAATGTTCACTTTGTATTTTTTTCCAATTCTAACAGTTACGATTTTTTTAAAAAAGTAGACTTACAGAGTAGTAATTTGAATTTAAGGGGTAGATTTATTTTCAAGGTAGGTGTGGTTGTTCTCATGTTGACATGTATTTGAACTTTTTTGAAAGTTTATCAAGGTGGAAATTGCCGTGCCATAGATAACAGTAGAAAAGTGTAATATTACAAAATAATTTAAGCAATTATTCAACCACTCTGTAGCCCCAATGAAAGAAACAAGACTTTGAACAGTCCACTGAATTTTACTCCTTGGATTTTCTGTTTTCATTTTCTTGAGCAAGAAGTCTTCAGATGTGTTTCTGTTCCTACAGAGAACGGTCTATGTTTTGGGGTTTTTTGTTTGTTTTTTAATAAATGCCCCAAATTTGGCTATATAGGTGTCCACATCCAGTTAATAGCAAAATTTTAATAAACATAGCACCTTACGTCACTCTGACACCAAAATCAGCGTTCACGCTCAAAACTGTAAATGTCGAGCCCCTGCTTCCAGGCCAAAGGTGCCAGCCCCAAAAGGGCTGCCTGGCCTCAAACCTCCCTCAGGGGCCCTCGCACAGACCCACTCACACTGGGGCTGCGGGCTCGCCTAGCCGAGCAAGGGCTCAACATAGAGCCTTACGTCCCTCTCCACCAAAATCAGCGTTCACGCTCAAAACTGTAAACGTCGAGCAATACGAAACAATATTTCACCTATACGTGCTCAGTGGTCTAATTCTACCCTCCTAATGGACATCCAGATACCAAAGTTGCATCAGTCGCATGCTCTTGAGCAGGACTGGTGATGTGGAGAATGGAAGTATTTGGTTTATGTTGCCAAACTCTTTAAAAACAAAGGAATGAAGAAAAAAAAAATCCCTTTTTCCTTATATAAAATGTTGTAAAGTGAAGACATATGATTGCATTTTGATTAAAAGTAATTACAAGTAACCTTAATTAGCTCCTGATCCCATGAGTTTAGAGGAATGCTCTATTTAAAATGAACTAATATGAAAAATGACTATTTTCTGAATATTTCCATAATGAACATGAATGTTTTTTTCCTTCATGCTTTCCTAGTGTTTCACAAAGAACTCTGAAACAATAAATCAAATTTTAAATGCCCAGAATAAGAGTATAGAAGCCTCTAGGAACCTTATTGTCATCATTCCCATAACTGATTTTAAACATTGGATTTTCATGGATAGGTAACCATTTACTTTCTACATGAGTTGCTGTGATAAGAATTTATTACAGGACCTCAGGGAAATGTTGTTACATCTATTAAAAAAAAAGTTACCATTAATTTTGTGGAATTAGAACATCGATTTAATTTGGCCTCCTTTAATTGATGTTAGGTAGCTTGGGAACTGATGTCCTCACTTTGTAAATGCACTTAATCACTTCTCGCTACAAAACCTTGAACGTAATTTTTCCAATCAGAGCTGACAGTTGTAGGGTTAAAGCTCAAAGCTAATAAATTCGCATGGACTAGATACTGTACTACCTGGTGTCCTTCTTCAAAAATATTTATATTGCAAAGAAAGTCTGATTAATTTTAATTAGATAATCTCACTAAGTGTTCTTTTTCTAAATAAATTTTATTTGCTCATGTTAGCACAATAATTCAATTTGGTGATGTTTTTCTTCATGGGAAAAAATTTTCCTCTGCTTGCATGGTTGTCAGCTAGCATACTGTAGACCATAGTTAAATATATGGTCAGAGTGCCTGGAGTTAACCAGCACTTTGGTTGTCATTTCTGCAGGCAGAGAGGTTTTAGCAGCATGTGGACGAAGACACAGTCAGGTTAAAAGTCACGCGGTTCACAAAGGCAAGTATCAACATGCTCAGGTTAATGATGGCACTTCAAATTAATGATACGGAAATAATTACTTTTAAAATTAGTCAGCTTATTGTCATTTGCAGTATTTCTTCAACATTTCACACTTCGTTTGGAGAATAAAAATAGATTTGCGAGTGAGGTGTTTTAATGACTTATTCCTGATGAATAATCATTGCTGCAATCAAAGTTTTCCCTGGAGATCATAGCCCGTATAAGAGTGAGATGATGGTTGGGGAAGAAATAAGAACTCCAGAAGTTATTTTACTATTAAATATCACTTTTCAGTGAAGTTATTTCCTCTCTTGTTATTAGTCTTGTTTACGATCTCCTAGGCATCTAGTAGGAACAGTGGGATAAAAGAACAAAAAAGCCTTTGTCTTGGAAAAACTCCTGAAGCAGTCAAGGTTTTTCTTTCTTTTTTTTTTTTTTTTTTGTTTTTGGTTTTTTTTCACTATTAGAGGGCTAATAAAAGAAATAAATTCTTTTTCAGGCTATTAGTAGGTTACCCAGTCTTTTTTTCTGTACTACTAGTGAGGAACTCTGGTTAACTGTAATAGAGCCCACACACCCCTGTAGCTACCAGCATGGTATGCCAGCGATCCTCTTCCACTTCGGCTCCATTGCCAAATCACAAGTGTAAGGGCTTTATTAGTTGACTGCCTGGGGGATTTACTCATGCTGTAGAAGAAAAAAGGTGAGCTCTCAAGTAACTGTGACTTTTTATGTACTCTTTTTAGTATACTTTCCAGACTCATTAAATTGGGATACAGTATTTTCAGTAGCTGCTCCATGACTCAAAATTGTTCCGTTGAGCTGGCAATGGGAAAGGATTAGACTACCTTCTCATCAGAGACCCAAGCTGGATTCTTCACTTAGTTCTCACAGAAAATGAAAAAATTCTGAACGAGGCAATCAAAGACAGAAACAAGTCTTTTTTTAGAGGCTACTTCTTTCTTTAGTTAAGGTGGGCAGATAAGAGTAAATTTGTGAAAAGAAAAAAACATGTTTAACAATTCAAAATTATATGAGTAATTAACAAAGCAGACCTTGAAACTGAGGCTTTTCAAAGACATAACAGCAATTGACCACAACTAAACTATCTGTTCTATGGACGTTCTCGCTTTCATTTAGTCTTTAGAAACTACTTGTATCTATGGGCAAAATTAGTTTTGGGTTTTCAGTTCACTGACTTGAAGTCTACTCCGCAAACACGTAGCAGAGAGAGACTTCTAATTGTACGTTTTATTTTAGAACTGTCGGTTTTCTTGGTCAAGTAATAATTTTTCATAACAATTTTGTAAATTATGTATTCTCCTGACTTAAAAAAGTAAAGCAAGTTGTTTCATGTGTATAAATGAGAATAAATATTTCCCAAGAGATCATAACTCTTCTCAGGTAAATACGTTACTAGGCACTTTTTAATTATGAATGTAAAATATGAAATAGATCAAGGCAACATGAAAACTGTTCTTGCTTACTATGTAATTAGGATGTGGTTTATCTTTACACCATTCAGACTTGGATTAAAATTTTTGAATATATTGACCACTGTCATATTTATCACTCTTCTTTTACCAATTTGCTTATTGCACATAACTTTGAATGTTTCTACCACTTGTCTAGGACTGCCAATAAGCTCTTCTGATGAGTGAAGAGTTTGAACTCTATGGAATAAAGCAGATGATGTTTTCAATGCATAGATATTTCCTTCTCAAAGAGAAGGATTAGGGAATGACTTTTAATCCGAATCCTGTTGATCCAGACCAGGCAGTGTGGTGTTGATAACTGATGCATTGAGGGCAGATGTTCAACTTTCTCTGAAATATTCCAGCACTGCAAGTCTCAGAAACTGAGAGGTATAATGGGGGATAATTCTTCTACACTATGAATGATATTGTGCTATGCACATGGTTAAAAGCAGCATATATTTGTGATCTCATTTAGTGGAACTTCTAATAGAAAGGAGGAGAGACTTTCACTTGCATATGTCACATCATCCCAAGCTAGTACCTAGCTTGTGAACATCCCCCCTTCACATGGGACACAATCTGCTTTTAAGCAGTTAACTAACAAGGCTAGCTAATTTCCCAACAAAATGCAAACAATGAAGTTAATTTTGGTCTATTTTGCACCAAATGTATTTAAAAGAATACACGATCAGTTCTGTATGTGACAATGTAAGTACCAAACATCTATTCTTTAGGCCTTGGTACATCCATAAACATGTATTTTGTGTAATTAACTACTTTTGACCTTTATGTTAGGAAGTTGTTGTAACAACTTCACTGTTCCAGTGAAGGAATAGTGTTAAGACAGATGTGTGATTTCTTTCAAGGACAGGGAATTTTCAATACTGTAAAATTAAGATCATTGTTCTATCATTCTCACCTGAAGGAACTGCTTTTCACTGTGTTCCCTAGGGAACTTATCCACTTATGTATTGCTTAGATGTCTCAAAAATCAGTTATAAGTAAATTCCTATATTGATCTGATTTAATACAGAAGTGCACAGAAATACTACTGGGATATCACCACTACAAAATCTGTCCTGGGGATTTTATTTAATTGGATTTGCAAAGTGTGCGTTTCTCTGGTCTGGCATTTCTATTTTTGTTTTAAATATTTATCTTTCGAGTCAGTAGCTTGCACTGACCATTTCACTGATGAAACTGAGGACAGCTTGGGAACCTGTTGTTGACATTTGTATTTAACCTATGACTGTTAGAAGGAGATTCATTAGTGAATATACAGTTGCCAGTAGTTCATTTTATGTTTTTTGTCATGAAGTAGGGCTGCCTTTTCTAGATCAACACCCAACTGCTTATTGTATTTTCTTAATGAGCTACACCACCTTCAGGGAAACTTACCGTGAGGGCCAGCTTTAGGCACAAGCGAAGCAGGTAGTTGCCAAGGGTTGCAAACTGATGAGGGCAGCAAAATCCCAGGTGTGGATAAGAGAGAGCATCGCTGCATCTCCCAGAGCAGCTGGGGCTCCCTGCCTTGATTTCCCTCATCCTATGGTGATGGAAAAGCAGATTTAGAACCACAGCCTAATCAAGAGGCTTGGAGCACTGCGGTGGGCCATTGCACATCCAGCCTGATTTTCTGCCTTTCTATTGCTCTGTCCTTCTCCTTTAGAGGACAAGAGGTTGCAGAGAGAATGTAGCCCTACTGATATGATGTAGGGCTTGCTGGAAGATGCTGGTAACAGTCCACACTTCCCTTGTTGCTTGTCTTTTACAATTCAGTTGTGTGGATGCATGCATTTCACATGGGCAATTATGGAGAGAGATACAGGCAACAGGATCACAGTATTTTCCAGAGCCAGACGGCTTACTGTGACTTTCCTGGGAAAAATAATGTTTGATGAAGTCAGTCTGCCAAAGCTGTAAAATAGAATTTGTCTATGTTGTGAAGAAACTGTGAAATGCTTTTTGGTTGATTCTGCAAAAAATGATGATTATTGTATTAATGTTCTTCATGCTACATGTTGCAAGGTAAGAGTAGGCAAGCATGGGTTACTGATAATGATAGATGTAGCCTCTGAGCAGTGAATGGGTTTGCAGCTATCTCCTGTTCTTTCCTAAAAAGTATAAGAATTCTTAATCGTGCTATCGCCTAATTAACATTGCAACCCATTTGCAGGAGCAAAGGGGAAGCAGAAAGAGCAAGAGCCAGCATGACTCCATACCTGTGAGTCATATTCTGGTATCAGCTGAGTGGCAAAGCTGCTGAGAACTCCTGCTGTTCCAGCCTGTTCCCAACAGGCAGGCACCTGCTGCTGCATGGGACTGTGCTGCTGGTCCCCGGCCGATCTGTGAGTCTGCCCTGGATGAAAGTGCAGTCCAGTCAGGTTCCAGTCTCAGGTAGGGAATGCAATGCTGTTAATTGCTTTCCTTTAAACACCACCCATACCTGTCTGTGAATACATTAGTGTGCTATTAGGCTCATCAGACCAAAATGCAGGGCTTGGACCAGGCCCTAACAGAACTTGCAAAACTAGCTACTTTTTTAGCTCTGAGAAATCTAGAGCTTGGGAATTAAGTTCCCAAATCTTAGATCCTTGCTATCCCTGTGGAGTCCCCAAAGAGTGAATTTCCTGGAGTCCTTCCCTTAGCTCTCTGAAGTAGAGGGGAATACAGCTGGGTTCTCTGCTTTAATTAGACTAAGGAAGCAGCTCGTAAAAGATTGGAAAAGAGAGTAGAAATCATCCGACCTCCTAGTGGAAGTGCTGCATGAATAATGTTGGGAGGCAATCGGTAGCTCCGAAAAGTTAAATAAGCCAAACAGTTGTCAATTGTTTTTTTCCATCTTCGCAAATTTCCCTGGTAACAGTTGGGCAAGTCAGTGATTCAGAACATGGTTCCATTTATTTGGTTGAAAAGTGATAAGAGTTGTAAATATTTCACAGGAATCTGTGGCAAGTTTCCTCTGCTGTGACTCGTAAGGATTTGGGTTATTATTATGAAAACATTTGTAAAGTTATTGTCTTTCTTTTCATCAAGAAATGTTCACTTGAGAATCCATGCCAGGACTGTGTTCATTGCTTATCAGTTTTTCTTCAGGGTTTAAAGCGTTAGTCACCGTATTGGGGCACTAAAACAGTGCCTGGCGGTATGGGTGACAGCATGTGAAATGAATGCCAATATTCAGATGACATATAGACTGAAAATATTAGCATCAGGCTTCTCTTGGGAGAAATAGCAGTTGCTATTGCATTCACAAGAAAAAAAATTTAAAGCTAAGCAAGTTTTTTTTTAATAAGTATTTCATTTACCAGGTAATACAATTTCTGGGTGACTGAGCGGGTGGTCTTAAATAAGTAAAGGAAGAAATGAACAAAATATTACCCCCAATGTTTCTTTCAGCAAACAAATAAAAAAACCAGTATTTGCAGTCTTTTGGGAAAGTTCTAGAATTAAATGATAATTTAATATAATATGGGTACCATACAGTACACCAGGATAACAGGTCCAAACTAAAGAACCTAGCATGCTTTTCTACATGGTATTTAAAGTGTAACTCTTCTCTTTTTGGAGCGGGGGCTGTAGTTAAATAACTTCTCCCTGGTGAGGTTTAGGGCAGCAGAGTATAGCTACATCAGACCTTGATACTTAAGCCACTAAGTGTGTGTTCAAGCCTTGAGAGGAGCAGTGTTTTCATTAGGGGTATTCATGTTATTGTGTGGTGACTGCGTCTGTAAATTGCCTATAGAAGGTGAACGGACTCTACAGACAGAACAAGTTTCCAGTTAATGCAACTGCTTTCCCAGTGGAAACTAATTCAGGACCAGAGGAGATACGATTATAGCTCGGATTCAACTGTCTGCATTTTCCAGAGTGTTATATCCTAGCCAGACCATGTGGCTAACCTTCTCTAAGATACCGGGTATTACTGACGTGTCCACAGTGGTCATGTGTGCTCCTTTCTGTGGAGGGACTTAAAAACCAAAACAATCTCTAGGATTATGTGGTAAATGGTGTCATATTTGCTATACTTGAACCAGAAAACAATTTCTGTTCTGGAGGCTGTAACCTCCTTTACAGCCCTTCTTTAAAAAGAGAAAGAAATCTCTCCCCCTCAAATTCTTTCAGAGAAACTCTTCTAAATCAAAGACAAGTTAACGAAGATAATCTGGATATTAGGACGTATAACTATTGTATAAACATAACCTGGTAGAAAACTATTGATTAGCATTTTTCTGCTTTGTAATGCTGTATGGAGAAGGAACTGCTAGTCTCTTTCCCCTGTGTCACTGAACTCAGTCTGGTAACAGACAATATGTAGACATTTGTGTTTGATATCTTTTGTACTACTTGTCGATAAATCTACAAATGACATGGCAAGAAATTGTCCAACACCAAGGAGACAGTCGTGGAAGGAAGGGACTAATAAGTGTGCAACTGAAATATTTCATTTTTTATCTTCCAATCATATTGTCTGTTATTATAGAACAAGTTATGTGAACAAAACTTAAATTCTTCATATTCAAGGACTGGTGTTTTATTCAGTAAACATTTCAACAATCTATAGCACTTTGAATTAAAGTTAATTAAAATTCACAATAAAATTTTTGCTTCAATGTTTAAAATTTTAAAGTTATTTTTAACTAATATAAAATGTCCAGTGAAACCTTTTCTGAATGATTACAATAGACCCTGAGTGATACTTCAAGGTACTGCATTAATAATTTACATATTTCACAAAGCTATATCAATACTCGATTCTCTATTATACTTCTGATAGCAACAGAGTGCTTTGTAGGAACATCTCCATTGTCTTGTGTGAGGTAGAAATCATTTAATATTTGTTTGCTACTTGGCTACATAGATCTCTATGCAGACTTTCCTTTTCCCTTCTCTACGTTGTCATGCTTGTCTGTTTAATGTCTAGATAGAGATCAGTATTTAAAATATTTTTAAAATGTCGCTTAAATCACTCTTGAATACTTAATCCTTGTCAGAAAATTTTGGAATAGTACATGGGAAGTGGTGTTACTTTGGTGTACCAAGTCACAGGCAAAGGAATATAATGTTAGTTCTGAACTGTAGGTTTAGAGCTCAGGATTCATCCAAAGTATCTAAAATGCAGGTTATTGCATTTTGCCTGCATATTATTTTAAGTCATACCATTGATTGACTTCTGCTGCTATAGAAATATTATAAATGGTATTTTAACATAGAACAGCTAATTGTCCTACTACTGTCATGGAAACAAACAGCTTTTTCTTTAACCTGTGATGATGCATAATTGGATGCATGAAGTTGAGAAATGGCAGAGTAAAGCCAGCAGAGAGCCAATGAAGAACTGTCACCAAGCATCTTGCATGTGTAACAATTTGAAATGCCTCAAACCAGGCTTATTTTTGGTCTAACGTAAACAGAGTTTGAGGGAGGTCAGGGCATACGATAAGAAAGGAAAGCCAAGCCTTGTGTAGTACTATACACAGAATACATCTAGTAGAAAGTCCTGGCTTCACACCACTGAATGTAACACAAGAACAACACTTACCTAAATCAAGTTATTTTAAAACTTAAAGTATCACCACTCTCACTGATTTTGCGCATGTGTCCAGCCCCCTCACACCAAATGTAGCTGCTTTATCGGGGAGCCTTTGGCCCCTGCACAGGCAAGAGGTCTTTGCAGAGCATTTGGGTTTGGTTAGGTGACATAAGCAATGGGACTTTGGTTTCAGTTGTGCTCAATACTGTTTTGTGTTACATGTGTGTGTATTGTGAATGATTTAACATGTCTCTCAAATGCTTTTTAGTAGCAAAATTGTTAGAAGTTATATTATCAGCACATAGTAGACTAATAGCCTGGATTTTTTTTAAATAGCTTCACTACTAAAAACTGTAAAATTTGCCTGGAAATTTCAGAGGTTAGATGTTTTGCTTATCAAAAGACACAGACCAGGTTAGCTGTGCAAAACAAATATTTTAGTAGTAGTAATTAATAATGGAAAAACTTAATCTAACTTCCATTTGGATTTGGTTTGTGTTCTAGAATATGACTGACAATTTTTTAAATTTTTTTTTTTGACATGTATGAGCTGATGCCCTTTAACGATGATTACAGACATTGGATAGGAAAGTGTTCTTATACGATAAATGTCCCTCATGGTCTCTGCATTTGACCTAAACAATTTGATCTAGACAACATGAGTAAATAGGACTAATTCAGATTCTGCCTTCTGCTCTGCATATTGCCTAGGGCGGCCAGAACTAGTGGTTCTTCCCCCCTGCTTTCTGAGCAACGTGAAAACTAGCAAGCAGACGTAGCTTCCTGATTTAGGATTCATTTCATGCAGGGTCATTGACTGATGCTTTAAACATTCCTTTTTTTTTTTCCCTGACCCACGGGCAAAACTCTGCTATTACTGTTTACTGCATATCCACATGTGGGCACCCCTTTGTTTTGCTGTAAAGACCGCCTTGAAGCTTCTCTCACTTTTCTAAACCTAGAACCAACAGAGAAGCATCCTGCGAGCTGGAGGGTGCTGCCTCTATATCTCTGTGCGTCATCGCCGCGCTCAGTGAAGTGCCAAGGCTACAGACTACGCTTGCAGTGCCGCTCAATGTACGAAAGATGGCCAGGTGACATTTCTTTCTAGTGGGAGGTAAATAGCATGATTTATTGCATTGCTTGTAGAGCAATGAATTGTGTACTTGTTCTCTTTCACAAAATTCTTCACTTCTGAATTCATTGCACTAATTCAGCTCTTCAAGGCATCCACAAATCTGATGCTTATGAGAACACAGGTATGTCAGCCCTGATTGCTGGGCCACGCTGGTGTTCAGTTCTATCATGAGATTGTTCTTGTCTCTCAAATCTAACCTATAAATGCTTTGAGCTATACAGACCTACTTTTTCAACTTCTGATTGCTTGATTATTCTATGAGTTATTTTTGTAGAAAACATCACATCAGAAAGAATATATAGGATAACTGGTTTTAGTCGTACCTAATCTCAGATCCGTCTTTGATGTGCAGATTCTGTCAGATGCTCTCACAAGGTTATTTTCCTGCACCTCATCTCAATTGCTCACTTCAGTCAGGAATATATGCAGAAGTATATTCTGGTTTGAATTCCTTTACATAGCAAAGGACAAGTCTGCTCTGAAAATATATGAACTGTCCTGTTTTAATACTAATGAAATATATTTGGGAAATTCACATAATTTTTAATTGTAAGATCACCTGGAAATGACTTCCTCTATATTGTACTTTGAAATTTAAAATAGAGACTTAACAAAAAGATAAGTGTTCATAATAATGTATTTTTGGGTGCAGCAAGTGAATAGTTTTTCTTCTGCAATAAGAAGAAAATTTATTCTATAAAATAACAGGATGTAGGGTTAAGTAGCTATTTTAAAGAAGAGGTCATTCAGACAAACTGACAAAATGCATAAAATTGACTGCTCTCTCTTTAGTCACTTGACATCTAGATTTGTGTAGATTATTCTTGCAGAGATATGATACTTTAAGAATATAGCTGCTTGTTCAGCTATTCTTTAGTTCAGCAGCCATCCCAGCTAGAACTGTTGGAATTTATCAGTGAATCCTATATAGAAGACAAACACATCTTGTGTTTCATAATAATGGTTATGAAATTTGGGAATAACTTGAGTTCTATAATGAATGGATTTTGTTGTCTGCTGTAATAAGTGTCAGTTATGTAAGGAGGTGGCAGTATTATACCTGATTTTATTTATTTAAATGTTAGTCTGCAGCCTCAGAAACAATTGTATGGATTTTTTTTCAGACTTTTTTTCCTTTTCAGAAGAGAAACATGTATATTTGAAATATGCAGTACTTGAGCATTTTTTCCTCAATTGTGAGCATTTTCCATTCTCCTTGGGAAGACTCATCACGGGAACAATCACATATTACGAATGGCCTTGAAAAATAAATAAACAATGTATTCTTTTGTTGTTAAGAGAGTATGCGCATCTTATCCATCTGTCCCCCTCCTGTGTTCCTTCTATGTTATTATTCTACAAAGTCAATTCTTCCAGAGAATCTATTTGATTTTTTTTTTCCTTGCAAGAAGCTTACAGGACAAAAAGCAATAGAAATTCACCTCAATATTGTTCTTGAGGAGCTATTTTCCTGTACTACCTTGAACAAGCTCCTTGTATGAAAAATGAAATAGAAAGAAAACATAAAACTGTCTGCCTTTTATCTCTCTCATTTAATGAAGCAAAATGCTCCTGAAGAGTGCCTTGGAGTATTTAAAACAACTAGTGATACAGTAATTACAGACTCAAGAAAATGTCACTGCCTTGAATGGTGCTCTAGGTGAAGCTTTGCAGGAGTAGTAGGGATGAGTTTCCCCAACTTTGTGTTGCCAGAAGTGAGGAATTGTAGAGGTGGGGGAGTGGTTCCTGACGAAGGACTTTGAGAGTCACTAATGACACTGCACACGTACTTAGTCACGAGCAGCGTTGCTGGCCTGTCTAGCTGCCTTTGCCTTTTAGGAGAGGTTAAAATGCTAATGACACTTAAAAGAGATACTAAAGAGAAATTGGAGAGTTTTCTGTAAAGGCACAAACACTAGATAATAAGTCCCATTAATCACAAGTAATGTTTCATGCTTGCGGCTGTTCCTTGGTTAGGTGTTTGTACCACATCATCTCAAGCTACTAATACTGTCACTTTGGTTAATGATGGGCTCCAAGGTTAATGGCTTGACACTGTGATGCCTTTTGATCCTCTTGAAGTCCTCTGTTACTCTCCTTTCCCTGTTTATGTGCAGCATTGCATAAGGTCATGTATTTCTTGAAAGAGCAGGCACTTGATGTAAATACCATTACAGCCGGAATAAAAAAGTGTAATCGAATAGTATATCTCTAAGCTAGAAATAAAAAACAGGTAGTGTTGCTGCTGGTTAGGCCTGAAAAAATGCTGTAGCTTTTGCTTAATTTGCTAGATTTAAGAGCATCAGAAATGTTCTGACAAAATGCTGGTGTCTTTTAGAAATTGAGATGACTATCTGGAATAGATATTGATAAATATTTAAAAGGTTTCCATTACTTGTTATTTTGAGGAAAAAGCTGTTATTAGAAAATCTAGAAAACGAGCATTTTTGTAATGAAACATAGTTGGAAAGCATAATGTTAAAAAAAATCTCTGCTGGTTGTGATCAAAAATTCTACCGGTAACATATTCTGTAAGTTTACCAAGATCTCAGTCTACAGTCACAAAGAATCAGAATAAATTATGATGAAGCTGCCATGTGTGAAGGAATCCCCCCAAAAGGGAAACCCATCAGTCAGTATTCAGTCTAAATACTGATACAGCAGAAATTATCTAGGCTCTGTTCACCCTCATTTTGTGCTGTCGTTCACAAGGTATAAAACCGAGTAATTGATTTTGTTTCCTCTAATAAACAGAATCCTATCGTTTTTATGGAATGTAACTTACAGTTTCTGAAGAGGTTTCTTGTCTGAAAAATTCATTGCTATTTAGTGTACAATTGCATCCAGCTTCAGAATTAATGCCTTGTATTCACATCGCTGAGCAACTATTCTGCATCATGCGTAGTGGAAAGTTGATTTAGGCAATTTTCCCTATAGATTTGTGCATATGTCACCTTTGGGCAAAAGCTGAGCTAATAGAATTGAAATGAATGTAATTGGCAGAAGGTCAACCAGGGAGCCGTATATGTCTAAGAGTTTCCAGAAAAGCCAGAGTTGTTTCATGTTGGCATATTACTTGATTAGTATGCAGGTAAGGTGATTGTGCCTCAACAGAATAATTGGATCATTCAAATATCTGCAAGCCCTAGTGTATCTACAAAGCCTGAACAGTGATTAGATCCTGCCTGTTCATCGCGGCAAGCCTTGAAATTCTTCCCACTGTGAAAAACTAATTTTCTGTGGGAATTTATTAAATAAGAAATCTGCATGCCACTTTACCTTGTAAGCATTACCAGCAGAATACAAAGATTTCTTTTGACTTTGATGTATGCACTTCATGGATGCTTTTATATAATTGTTTCGTTATTTTTCTGCATTCAGCACAAATTCCAGTATTTCTTTGTTACATAGATATCTGGAGAAGAGTTGCATCTCCATTTGATGATGAAGCAGCAGTTCATTTACAGAGAAGGGAAGGGAGGAGGGGTGTGCTGTGGAAAAAAAGAGAGACAATTAAAACATGACAATACATTTCAGTTGTTATGTTAAGAAAAAAGCCAGAACAAATATTCACAAGTTGTTGCTTTTCAATCTTCATATTTCTGTGCAGTAATTGGTTACTGCTGCATCAGTAAACAAATTTTACCATGTCATCTGATTTCTGTTTTAAAAACAGAGAATGCTAATCTGTGTTAATAAGGAACAACCAGTATTACAGTGTAAGATTTCTGTGCTGCCCTGCAGATTTATTTTTTTTTTTTTTAAAAAGGAATTTAAGCTTCCTAGCAGATTTGCAACATACACTTCATCCATATACAGAAGTGATCTGAAGGGCAAAATAACAAGGTCCTTTCTATACTTATGAAATGAACTCCTGCTGTATCTTGAATGCCTTGGAGCCTGTGTCTCAGTCAAAATACCTTTTCAGTAAGAGCAGGTAGGGTGCAATTCATCTTCTGATCTCAGCTAATGGCAGTCAGCTTGGTTGTAGTGGAATAGAATAGTCCAAACATCTGCCCTTCTTTGCTCTGTTTTTTGTGTTTTTAAGTACTTAATGGTTGTAGTACTCCTGGGATCTAAAGTTATAAACACAGTATCACTTAAGCTACAGTGTAGCACAGCCACAGTAGAAGATAATCACCTAAAAAGAGTAAATCCTCTTGGGTTAAGGAAAAGAGTTGTATGCAGAGCTAAATGAATAATTCATGGAAAATATTTTTTTTTTCAGCTTGCAGAATGGCTTGAGATTCTCTCAACTGTGTATTAATTATTCAAATGTTTCTGAGAAATGTTTTTCTTAAACTTTATTGTAAATATTGGAAATTTGAGCTTGATTCCTGCAGTGATCGATTTAGAAGACTGTATGGTCTTCCCAGACCTTAATTGGTTGGGTACACAAGCACCTCTGTGAATACATTTGGTGTAGATTTAAAACTTGTTTTCAATAAAATCCCTGTCTGATGAAACTTAAAAACTTCCTCTTCACATACTATGTTTCTGTAGTAAAACCTAACAGCTTTAATTTTTTATGAAAGCGAGCATCCAGCACAGTATAACGTGGCTGAAAGTAATTCCTTTGGAAACTGAAATGGATCTTTAAATACTTTTTCCTGCTTAATTTACACAGCTCTACTTGGATGATACTAGTCACTACTTATTAGTGTTGAATTTATATTACGCAATAGGGGAATATTTCTTTGTTCCTTTTCTTACAAGCTGTAATTGTCCCTCCATTGCTACATGTCAGTATCCAAGTGGTTTGAGGATGGTACATTAACTACTCATACATTTGTGTAATGTGACACAGTCTTGCCATAAAAAAAAAATCCCAAACTGTAACATAAAATAGGTCATACTGCTGGATTTTCCTCATTTATGCTAAAAGGAGGAAAAAGTATTGTTGCCTTCATAGTTTCATATCAGGATGCTAGAATGTGTGAGAAATACAAAAGGCTGGTGTATTTTTGCTGGTTGCTTGGAGGCCCTTTGGAGGAAATGTTTATCAGATCGCCGTCTCAAGTAGTGCCACAGCATGAACTCACAGACCTGGGTACTGGTTTTGGATGGACTGTCTGCTTGAAATAGGTTTTTGACACACATGTGATGATTTATGTGAGAGATGGAAATGTATTGTTAGTGTCCTTGCTAAGTTCCATTCGGGTAAATACATTTTGCTTACTTTCCCAGAGTAATTAGAGTTTGCTTACCTTGCCATAGTTCTTCCTCCAATTTCAATCAGATAAAATTAATCAGCAGTTTCCTGTAAAAACTGTTATATGCTGAGCTGCAAACGTGTAATGTCTGTTGTGTTCCACAAATGGCTGTGTTTAACCGTCAGTGATGGTTAGAGTAACACATCTGGAGAGGAACGTGGGCTATCTTCAGTGGGAAGGGTGCTGTATAAATGTAAGCTGGTATTACCACCTCCTTTCTCCCGCTCTGTTACTAGTTCTGTATCCAGTGCCCTATTTTTACCTTCTAGTCTGTGACTCCTAGCCATTAATCTCTGATGTGGATTTTTTTTTCAAATGCTTCTTGAAAAACCAAATGTGCTACAACTACGGTATTTCTCTTATCTGTCACAGCAGTAATATCTTCAAAGAACTCTAGGAGATTAGTTGAGCATAACCTCCCCTGCCTAAATCTGTGCTGGCTACCCTTAATCATACGGTGTTCTCTCGAGTGCTCTTCAACCTTATGCTTTATTTTTCTCCTTCAATTGACTTTAGTTAAACTGAGGACGCATATATGGAGTTTACATGAAGATTAGGCATGGGTGAACAATATTATCAGTGAGCTTCTACATGAGGAACAACAGAAAACAAAAAGACACTCCAGCTTAGGAAGAAAGGTGACTGAGAGAGCTTATGACAAAGACCTATAAAACCTGAGTGAAATTGAGAGGATTAATAGCAAATGATAGTTCATTGTTTCTTCCACTGCAAGAATTACGATACACTAAATGAAACCAGCATGCAGCAGATTCAAAACAAAAGGAGCTGGTTATTAACAGAACCTGTAATTAACCCATGGAATTTCTTACTGTCAGATTTTATGGTTGATAAAGTTTACAACTCAAAATGAGGCTGGACAAATTTATGCAATAGAAATCTGTCAAGATCAGTTAAATGTCAAGACACTGGAATGTGAGGAAGTCCTCAGGCTACAAATAACAAGGAATTATGACTAACTGTTGGCCCTGTTCTTGTACTGTTTCCTTGGAATCTTCTGCTATCCGTGTGATACGGAGCTCCGTGGACATCTAACGTAGCCTGATCTAGCCTTTGTTTTAAATTTTGCTAAGCCCACTGTATTTCTAATTGAAAGCTTCCTGACCATCTACATCTTCGAGAATTTTCATCTGTATGTAGATTGACATAGGTTTTGGACTCTAATTCTCACAAGAATAGAAGTTTACAGTGGCTAAAGTGTTAGCTAAAATTCACTGTTAGGCTTAGTGCCGAACATGTTTTGCATAGTTTGCAGAAATTTAGCATTCAGACCACCTGTGCATTGATTGCAGATAGTTTGAAGTTATCCTAGAAAATGCAAATGACTCCATTTTATCTGTGTCTTGAGTTTAGATTTTGTGATTGGTTGGGTTTTCTTGGTCTTAATTAAAAGTTTATTTTTCAGAGCTGTAAAGTTTTCTTTTTCCTGCTAAACGATTTCCCCTCATCCTCATCCCAAAGGATAGAATTATCTAGATCAAGGTTGAAGGAAATCTTAATTAAACTTAGTGATAAAATAAAGTCTACAAAGAGTGTTTTGAGTTTCTTGTCAATGAATCTCCTTATATAAGAAGTTTTAAAATTTCCTTAAATTTCATCAGTGAGCATTACAAAGCAGAGTATGTTTACAATGTCAGAGTGTGCCTGCCAGGATAGCAAAATCTGTAAATATAAGAGCATAATCATTTCCTATTTGCTTGCTTGGACGTTCAAGTCAGTGCAGTAGTTTAAATATGGTTTTTCTGGTGACATGCAAAAAGTTGTTATGATTGCTTTTATCTTTTTTATTTAAAAAAAACAAACAAAAACATTATCAGGAAATATATAGAGGTAGGAGAGTTGTCATCAGTCTGCCAGAACTGACCTGGCAACAGAATTAGCATTCTCATGGAGTGGGGAGAGGGAGACAACAAAAGAAATTCTTCTGTGTAGATAATATATTCAGTTTTACTGGTCTTAAAACCTTGAATCAGAAAGAGGAGCAGTAAACAAAGTAAGCAAGCAAAACATCATGTACTGCTATTTCAAAAGAAAATAGTTGAAATATTTAAATAAACAATATAGATTGGGCTCTGAAAGTAACATTGATTAAAACCGGCCATCCTCTAGCTGTGGAAAGATTGCATGTGCTTGGGGTTTTTTAAAGTATTTTATAAAAGCAGTTAATTGTAATGGACTTAAGTACATACCCAAGCAATTTAGCGCAGGATAGTCTAGAATTTCAGCTGTACTGGTTGCTTGGCATTTCTAAGTCTTTATAGCCACTGAATACCTCAGCTCTTAAGTCAGCTTTTAAGTCCCAATGCACTAAAATGGGAAATAAAAGTAATAATAATTAGACATAATTATTAATGTAGTATTAGAGTACCATTTTACTCAGCTAGAATTTTTCCTCTTCGTATTTATATTTCAGAAAGATATTTATGTGCTTTGGTCAGAAATGTTAATGAGGAATGAACTTTGAAGTCTGATGCCCAATAACTGACCCTGAGAAAGGAAAAGAATAGCTATAGCTGTGCCCTACCGGACTGATCTGGTGGAAGCTTAACGTAGGAAAACAGTTTTCTTGGTATCAGTGGACGCTAAGCGTAGCCTGAGACCGTTTCTGACTCATCACAGATACCGATCACTGTGTTGAAATGCTGAGCAGTGAGGAAATGATTTTTGTTCACTGCATCAGTGTAGAGAAATGTGTAAAACTAAATCATTGAGTGCTTTTGTATAACAAATGCATTCATGGAGATCAGAATTTGCTCACTGACAAACCACAAGCATGAAATGCAGCTACCTTCATCAGAAGTTATTCATTGCAAATTATTCAGTCAACTCTAGCAATTTATTAACATTAGTCAAAGAACCTTTACACAGAAAATAGAACAAGTTTTCATATTAATCACATGAGATGCTCTTATTTGGTAGTTTATATCAAGTCATGTCAAAGTGATGCTTCGATCTCATCTCATAAAATGTAGATTGTAACATTCATCACAGTAAAAGGATAATTTCTGGAGTCAAAAATACATCCTGAAAGACACTGAAGGAATTCATAAGATTTTGGTTGAAATTGGGCAGAGTCTGGTAGGGAGATGTGGTCGTGATGGGAAAAGGACAAGAATTGCCCTGGAATCCTCCTTGGCTACGGAGAGCACGGACAGGGTCAAAACACCAGCTATGGGAGGAAATCAGACACTTTGAGGGGATCGAGCAGAGGGCTGAGGAATTAAGAGCTGCTTGATAGCTTTGGTCAGGGAGTAGAACAAACATACCTAAGAGAAGATAAAAGAAAACAGCAGGAAAATAAATGTGGATGTGTATGTGTCCCTGTACGCCTACAGATTTCAGGTACATCACAATGGAAATGCTTAGAGCTGTGGCTGGCTGTCTTTATAAACATCAGCACTGATTCCCAATAAAAAAAAAATTGAGTGTTTTTTTTTTTTTTTTCCCCCCTGTTCTTTTGATAGTGGAATAAGGTGCCTGATCACTTGCTCTAATTCAGCATTCAAGGTCTACAGAATGATTTTGAAGATTCAGTCCAATCATTTTTTTAATTAAGCACTTTTAAAAGTTCAGTGAGACTGAATGGCAGGATTGAAAGAGTGAAAGTTTTAAAATGAACTGACAATTATTCATGGGTCATCCCTTCTCAGATTTCATTTAATCAAAGACCCAATAAAAGCACACATTATAAGGTGGTTCATTTTTTATAATTTCTTTAACTTTTTTACCTCATTTTTAAAATTATAAGAGTCATTAAGAGACTAATTTTGAGAATCCCTCCAGAGTTTTCTTAATCAGGCACATTTTATTCTGTCTGTGATAGCCATGCATTAAGCTCCCTGAGTAGTTAAATACCTGTTTAAGTATACACCTCTGACTATGTAGCATTGGAAGTACACACGTGCAGAACTGAAGTGCCTTGGTGAATTGTGTCTACAACATAATATTGTTAAGAGACTAACAATACTATCATTAAATTAACTGAATGCATTAAGAAATTGTACTCTGATGTGATAGCATTTTGTTGTTACGTAGATTACCTTAAATCTTTTCTAGGGAGCTGCAATAAATGAGATTTTAATTTTTAACTGTTTATTGATCAAATATAGTGCTCACTTCTTCCTGTTTTAAAATGTAATGTCAAAGCATACTTTATCATTCCTTTCACAAAAATGGGCTGTATTCTGTCCCCTCTTTCATATTGGATGAGAGGCTGAAGCAGCAAACATTACCTGGCTGAATAAGGCAGAAACCACAGATTTCTATTTCTATATCCACTGAAGAACTGGGACTTTTAGTGCACCTTTGATTTTCAAAGCTTTGTGATTGAGGAAGAAATTTGGGTTAAGAATATAGACTGAGCTGTAAGTGCTTGAGCTTGCAATTCAGAAAGTTATTGAGAAAATTCCTTACCTTAATAAGGCACGAACAGGACTGTAGCTGCTCTTTAGCATCATAATCCTCACCACTATTTCATGAAAACTAGTTTGTTATCTTTATTTGGTAGTTTAAATTCTGTATCAAATACCTTCATTTCAGTCCTTTAACGTGATAAATCTCAGTTTTCCAATTTACCAAGAATTACTGACTGATAGGCAAAAAATAGTTATTTAGATAATTAAAAATATGTATTGTCTGGCAACTCTGTCATCTTCCCAATATCAGAAAATATTGTATACTCTACTGGTACCAGAGGATGCACCAAATTCTGGACTGGAGTCTTAACAAGAATAGTTTATACCGATGAAATATCTGATGAAGAATGACAAGAAGGACCCCCTGGCTGTGCATAGAGCTCAGTTACTCGCTAGAACTTTACACACCATGGAAGTTCCTTGGTCGGAGCTAAAACCAGAAACCACAGTCATAAATGTGATTAAATTGCATTACTGCTAAAGAAGTGGCTCAAAATCCACTTGAAAATTCTGCGTGGATTCTAAATGGTATGCAAAATAGAGAACCACTGCTCTAACTTTTGCTGAGATATAAGTTGAAATCATAACTATGCAGCATTAAGCCTCCCCAAGTACTATATGATCAGAGACGCACACAATTGTTACAGCTGTGAAAAGTAAAACAGTGCAGCAAATGCCACCAGTGTGTGACTAACTTATTAGACTCATTATAAGGACAAACAGTAGAGTTTGAAAACTTCCTTTGTCTATAGAAACCCAGATCTACTGACTTTCACTGGGACTTGGAATTTAAAAAAAGAAAATTCTTTAAAACAAGATTTACGGGGTTCTTATAATGACAGCTTCAAACCAATTCTGAACTATGTGTCATCCAAGACTTAAGTTATACATACAAACCAGAAAATACTTAGTATGTCTGAATAGAATTGTCTGTAGTCTACCTTAAGAGAATGCAAGGAGCAAGGTAAATCAGTTCATCTTTCTAGGTAAGAAACTGGCTTTTCAAATTGCTCAGCTCCCTACTGTTTCTCTGAAAGTGATGGAAATCTGTGCTCTTTCTGTTGAAGCCTCATGGAAGCTGTTAAGTATTCAAGAGGGGTTGTTTGGGTTTTCTTTAACCTGGTTGGCAGTTTGTAGAATGGAAGTTGAATTTAACTAAACTATTTTTGCTCTTTGGACAATGTTTGCCACCTTCTTAATATCCCATGCTTAATCAGTCTTAAGGGTGTAAAAAGAAGGTCTGGAGATACAAGCTCAGTGCTCATGAGCTGTTCTGTTCAGGGGTGGCAGGGGTGACTTTACCCTCCCTCCTGCACCCCCTCTGCTCTCCCGCCGGTAGCTATGAATGTGCTGCATAAACAAGCACAACTGTATCTTGCCACAGTGATTCCACATAGATGCCAGAGTACAGAAGTTTCTGCATCAGCAGCCTGGGTTCATAATAGACTGCAAGGTAAATTGAAAGCTGCTCACTTCCCTTTAAACTGCTGTGTTTGGGTCCTGATGTTCTTCACAAACAATTAAATTTAAAACCATCTCTGGGAGATTCTGCTCTCTTCCAGAAATGAGTTAATAAGAATTTTCAGTTTCTTGTTGTAAGTCTTAGGCAGAGCTGGAAGCTGTGAGAACAAAATTGCACTTTGTTGCGTGTAACTCAATGCAGTATGCCTCTCCAGCCCACTGTGGTCTCTAGAACGTGTAAGGGAGGCCGTTTCCCCACCTTTTCCCCTTGTTATCCAGTGTCTGAACTTTAAGTGGACCCCCCAATTCTGGTAGGATTGACTCCATACATAATGGAATCATTATCTTTATTTTAATTTCTGTAATAGTATTGGGAAATGGAGTAGGTGACTGCTAATATCCTGATTGCCTGCACCTTCTGAGCCCTTTTGTTAATACTTATCCTATACAGAGATTCAAAAAAATGCATTTTTTTTTTTCACCTGGGCATTATCCTTTACTTAATGTAGTACAAAGATTCTTCTCTTACTCTGAAAACTCTGGCTGTGGTCTTTGTTAGGTAACAGACCATCAGGCTTTGAGGACTCAGTGATTTGATTCAGCATGTGGCAAATATTATTTTCTTATGAACATTTCAGGAATATTTTTTATCTGAAAGCCCATCCAAAGGTGTTCTGGTTGGTTTTGTGCTATGGTGCAAAGCAACAGCTAATTAGATATTCCTTTTACTCTTACAGGGATAGCATTTGGATCATTTGCTCTGATCCTTTTCTTAATGTTTAATAAATTCTTGGCTGTTATACTTTTATTCATTAACTTCATTTTTGAAAGGATCGACTCAGCTTTTTCAGCTGCATACATGAACATGAAAGAATAGAGCTAAGATGCTTGATTCTTTCAAGCCACAATCCCAGATGCCTCCAAACTAGTTTGATGATCATTATCCTGCTGTAGTAATTTAAGCACCTTATTGGCAGGATGCTTTCCAAGAGTGCAATTAGAAACTCAGAGCTGTTAGTCTAAGCTGTGTTCTGCTTCTGTATTCTTGGTTGAGAGCATTTCACATTTTCTCTATCAATTTTGAGAATCTCCTTGATTGGGCTAATGATGTTCAAATGCCCTTTAAACAGAGACACAGTAACCTTGTGCCTTTCTTGCACTTTTTTCAGTACCTTGGTTTAAAACATTTTCTGGGGCTAAGAAAAGGCCTGAGAATAAATATACGACTAAAAGTATCAGTGTTTTGGAAGGGCTGGATAGTGCCAGACAAATCTTTGGAGGTGGGTTCTAGTACCAACAGTTGCTATGTGGAAATGCCTTGGTTTTACTTCAGTAGGCAAATTCTATAGTATTCCCTAGGAATTACTCTCAAAAATATTTGGTTTTAGCAGGTTCTCGCCCCTCTTGTTTTGTAATGTTGTAATGTTTATTTGCATTAGTGAAATGTACAGAGTACACCAGCAGCTGATTCAGAGAGAGAACTCTCCCTTGTGAACTAGCAGAGAAACAGTATCAGAACAGACAACAGGCATGTATTTCAAGAATTAACGCTATTCAGCCAGGCAAACAGATCCTTGGTACGGTCTGCGATCATCTGTACTGGAACAAACTGCAGTTTTGAAAAATAAATTTAAAATACTCAGGAATTAATAGCAGTACTGTGCGAGGAAATAATCTTTAATCTTGTTTGATGGAACCTGTGGTGGTTTGCCATTATGATAAGATCTTGTAGTAGGGTAAACACCATGAGCTGCCTTAATGCCTGCATATATGAAATAGATACTTAAGCAACATGCACATATATATTTTTTTATTGACCCGTTCTTCCAGCTCATTAAACACAGCTGCCGCTTACTATCAGGAGAAAATGCAATGAAAGTCATTTGAAGAGGGAGATGATGGGTTGTATTAAATCCACCATGTGTTGTTTATTTTGTTTCGTAGAAGAGAAGCTGTTTTATTGCAGATGTTTGCCAGAAAACAGTCATCACTAAGTGGGGTGAAGAAAGAAAGAGATAGAGAAGTGTATTCTGATACAGCTAGTGGGAGAAAAAGCCTTTTCCAATGTTGTTGGATAATAAGAGGTATCCTCCTGTCAAAAATGTAGAGGAACAGTAGAAGGAGCTTACCTGCGCTGTCTGTGTTTGCAAAAGCATTTTGATTTCTAGCCTACATTGACAGCGAATGGCTATTAATATTATTTTCATGTCATCTAATTGTTCAACTGCTTATAGGGGGAATATAGACCAAGGTATGTGTTAAGCACTGAACTCCCATTCATTTTAAAATCATGTTGAGGTTCCTTATTCCATGAAAATTTCCCGCCACATTCCTTAAATTATTTTTGTCGTATGTCCTTGTGAACCATTGCAGTTGATGACATTAAATGAAATGTCTATCTCACATGTAATATTAAGGGTCTAAAGGGAACTGACTGTTGTCTCTCCTTGGTGAAGTCATTTAACTTCACTGTGCATCAATTACTTCTGGAAGAACTAGCTGAGATTTTTTTTTTCTTCTTTAAATGGGAATTTTCATTTTCAAGTTAACGTTAAGGAAATTTTCTGAGGTCGTGGATACAATTTATGTCAACAAAAAGAAATTTTGAAAGAGGTCCACCCAATATTTCTGTAGTAGTCACTATGCTTTCATTCAGTATCCATTAAATCAATCAAAAAATTACTGCTGACTTCTCTCATGGAACTGGGGTATTTAATGAAGCAAGGTTTAATTTACAGGTGCAGGTGTATATCTGAAAGGACAATCTAGAGTTGCAAAGAAAGGGCAAGAGAAGTCTGTTGCTCTTCCTACAAAAACAGGACAGTGAGTATGTCCTTCTTGGAATGTTATACTTAATGCTGCTCTACATTTCTACTTTATCTTCCTCTGCCCACTTTGCATCATCATTCTCTAAAGAACTGTGTAAAAATTGTCATAGACTAATAACTTCTAAATTCAGAGTGCTGCCACTAGCTAGTAAGAATGACCTCCAGAGATACTACCATGTGCAACAGTGCACAATGGATGATAAATTTTTTATAAGCAGAAACATAAAGATAATTTTATATCCTACTTGTTTTAACTAGTCTGCAGATGCCTATTTCTGGTAGAGCAATGAGAGTGCAATCTCTGTAATCTTTCATATTTGCAAAGATTTAGAAATAATAGCTGTTCATTAAGAAAAAAGGGATATTTGGTTTCACTTATTTTACATTTTTTTAAGAACCAAACCACCAAACTCCACGTTGTTAGATACCTTAATTTCTAACAGGGATGCGTCTCTACGCTCCTAATTCTTATAAAAGCAGAGAAAGCAAAATGGCTTCAGCACCAGAGCGGTGCCTGGGCTGCACATCATTTGTACAACTAGACGTCAGGTCCCTGGGATGTTACAAAGAAGCAGCTGATTGAAGCACTAACGGGTCTTGAGTCCTTTTCACTAACAGGCACAAGGTCACTGCACTGGCTTAGTGAATAAGAAGTTGATATCTAATTTCTTTCCATCCTTCTTGTTCTGACTGTGCCTTAATCCACTGACTATAGTATTTCGTCTTTTTGGAAGGGGGAAGGAGGTGAAAACAGCCTAAAGAAATGAATATTTATATACATATTTCTGTAATTTAAATTCACTCGTTGAATCCAGCTAGTACATACAGCTTCTACCAAGTGGGAGGACTGAAATCTGTAGAAGTGCAAATAGTGCTGGTGAGAAAGCTCTCTTCACTAAAATAAAAAGAAATGGAAGCAAACCTTGTGGTTAATGATGATGAATATCGTCAAAATGAGTGCATTCAGAAAAAACCACGTACTCTTAAATGCTCTGTATATATTATCCTCACGTTTTTCTTTCATAGCAAAAATTATAAGCAAAGGAAGAAGCATACTGATGCAGCCTAATATACAGCTACATGTGTATACATATATATCCTAGAAATACTGTTAATTCTCTTTTGTAATTATCATTACTTAACTGTAAGAAATAGGTGGCAAGCCCAGCTTGCTTACATGGGAGAGTGCAGACATGGTAAAGGAGATAATGTATTTTATAGTAGATTTCTGTCTTTAGTCTCCGGTTAATTGTACTTCAGCCAATAATCAAAGAGAGATCAATAAGGTTTTACTCGATAATACATGAAGAGGATCACAAACCAAAGCTGAGCTTGGCAGTGAAGCCCTGACACTACCATGGCCCAGCGAGGAGAAAAGCCAGCAGCCTCACGGCTAACCTGGGCTCTGCTTTGGACAGCTGAAGCTGTCTCTCCTGATCCATCGTGAAGAATCCGGAAGGGTTGCAAAGAGTCATTATCAAAGGAAAACTAAAAGCTCTGATGAGCTTACACTGGTGCCTTGAACATTCTTCTCTCTCAATTTTTATTTATTGCCTACTTATTTAGTCTATCTAATGAACAACCTCAGTATGTAAGCTCATAATGAAAACATTACAGAATATTTCATGCTTAGTTGGAGCTGAATTTGTTTCTTTGTTTAATCAAGACATGCATTTGTAAAGTTATTAGAAAATAATGCATCCCCTGTATATTTTAAAATAATTGCCTGACATTGATTTTGAAATGATGAAAATTATCAGAGAATAACAATAATGATATTATTGATAATGCATACTTGTTATTACTACTGTTAGTTTTCTCATTAGTGACAATTCCTAGGAGCCAGTTTTGAATTAAGCCTGTGAGCTAGCTGCTGTATAAAATCAATCCAAAACCACAGACTTTGCCTTGTAAAGCTTATGATCTAAATACAAGATAAGGGATCACAATAAAATGTGGCTGTAGGCATAACACATCCACAAACTAAGTTTTATTAACAGGATGGGAGGCATTGCAGCAAAGGTGAAGTTTAAGGGAAAAAACAAGTGAGGATGATAGGCTTTATTTTTTATTGTTGCAAGCATGAAAGAAGTTGTAAAATGGTTTCTTCTAAAATCAGTGGATATTGATACATGCACTGATCGGGACTAGGTCACCTGCCATTTACTGAATATCATCAGAATTCTTGAGCTGTGAGAGCTCCAGGGACCTTCCTGGTGACTGGCATAAACAGCTCATTAAAAGCTAGTTATTGGCAACCATAGCAGAGGATATGTCTCATAACACATCTGAAAAATAAGACTGGAGAACACTGTCATATTCAGTAACTATCTATTATCTTCAATAGTCTTGTAATCTTTACATAGAATATACAAGTTACTTAAAAAGTAAAAATGTGCATTAGCTGTCAGGTATTGGCCTGACCTAGAAGTCCTTCTCAGGAAAGACTGGGATCGTTAAAATATAAATTTACATAGGCTAATGATATGGTCCCAGAAATTGGCTACTAAAATCATTATAAAGCAATGTTATAAACGATTAAATTTCAAGTCCCCAACAACATGCATTGCCATAATAGATCCAGTAATCTTTCCATCCTCAAGTGGTGGATTTTCAAAGGTGGGTTCACCACATGTAGATGTGGCACTTCAGGACACAGTTTAATGGTGGACTTGGCACTGTTAGCTTTACGGTGATGATCTTGATGATCTTGAAGGTCTCTTCCAGCCTAAATGGTTCTATGATTCTATGCATATGTCTTAAGGAGTCAGGTGGTCTCTGCTGCTTCAGGCCTGCATTCCTTTTAGAGTTAGCTCCCACTGATCCTAACATTTGACTTCTTGTGCCAAGGCATAACTTGCATTCCAGATATTCCACATTCCAGATACTTGCCCATTCCTGCCCCTGGAGTCAGCACACATCTTCAGGGTAGTGTTCTGTGTGGTAACCCTTCCAAATAACAGCAAGCACAATGCTTAATTTAGCCACTGTCTTTATCAAACCTATCAGTGCTGTGAGCCAAGTGCCCTATTGATTTACTACACAGCAACAGTGGAAAGATGGGGGGGGGGAGGGAAAACCACAGCACAGTGGATTTAGAAAGGCCAAAAGTAATACTGTGCTGGGATATTTTAAAATTCCAAGCAATGAGTTTGTTCTTAGGTTAAAATGGACATTCTGACACCAGAACAAGTCATCCTGGTAAAGGTCCTCCTAAAAGCAATGCTTCTGAATGTGGATGAGAAAAACTGTTCTTCTTGAGGTATTCTGATTTTTAAATGGTTTCCCAAAGCATCTCGGTGTGCGAGAGTTTTTGAAGAAAATGAAGTACATACTGAAAATGTGCAAAATGAGAAACATAGTTTTCCAATTGATTTAATATAATTATGCTTTGCATCACGCAAGCAGAATAATAATTTGATCAGACAAATAACAGGTAAAACAAACGTATTTAGAACAGTCTGAGTGGGTTTTTTTCCTATTGTTTTAAAGTTTGCATTACAATATAAGAAAGGTAATACCATATCAGAAATTGAAAGGCTTAATAGATATATGTTAATCACTTTGTAAGAAATTAAAATCAGGCCTTGGAGTAGATTTAATAATAATAAAAAAGAATCTATATTCATTCCGTATCTGTCTAAACTGATGTATTGTCACAGGCTTTTAATGGGTCCAAAGTCCCTGGAGGCTTCCAGACTTCAAGAAACTGAAATGAATCTGACGGAGGGGTTTTCAAATGGATTTGTAAAGATTTCAGGAGTTTTCTGTTGTTCTTACATATTATCTTTGCCAGCTGTTGTAAGGAACTATTTGTTCTCCAGTTTAGTTTACCCACTCTGAGACAGCAATAATTCAGTAAATCAAAAGTCACTCATTAAGCATACTTTGTTTTCATTTTGAATATTTCCCATTTTTGCTAAGTAGGAAGTTACGAACTTTTTGTCACGAAAAATCAACATGACCTTTTACAAAACTCAGGTGCAAGCATTTCAGCATTTGGATGTTCTGGCATTTTAATAAGAGAGCAAAAGAATTTTAACACATACCTTAAAATGTAAATAGCAACACGAATTGCTTTCCTCATTTGGCTTGAAATTTATTTATGTATTTTGAAGTGATCATAAGAGTTGATCTAAGTAATTAAAAAAAACCAACAAAAACCAATCAAACAACAAAAAAAACCTTGACCAGGAAAAAACTGGGAAATTTCCTTTTTGTTAATTCTTTGAACACTCCTCCGCAGTATATAATATATACTCCTCCGCAGTATATAATATATAATAATTGCTGTCAATAATTCTAGATTTTAGTTGGTATTTGCAAGCTATGAAGAAATGTTTCTCCTAGTAGGATCTAAAGTATGTCATTGACAGTTGAAAACATTTTATGATTTGGAGCCAATGTGATGGGCAGGGTCATTATAGATACTGCGTAATGTATGTTGCTAACAGTGAACATGAAGCATGGCAGAACCATTGCAGACTATTCTTACAGTGTTAATCTCCAGTAAACATTATCACAACAGTGGCAAGAATTGTGGGTTCCCAAAGGATTATGGCTTAATAGGAAAAACTGTTGTGCACAAATTTGACTTTAAGAACGTGACTTGACCGTTTGGTATCACTGTAGCTGCTTAGCTGAGTGAAGGCAAGGACGTACTTGTATGCGTTGCTGGACTGGAGTTTAAGAGAGGAATGAGTTCTAGCAAATAGGTATTTTGGAGCAAAGGAGTTCGCCTACACTGGACCAACACACCTCTGCAGTTTTTAGGTAGAACACCTTACCTGATAGTTATGTGAATAAATGTGGAATACACTAAGTAATAAGAATTTTTATTTATAAAAATATTTGCTTCTTCACCTGGGCATGACTCAGATTACCTGTTCATAGCTTAAAGCACTTTGAGTGGATGGGTGAGGCATTTGGGATTCATGTTGCTGGCATATTGAACTCAACTGCAGCTGAAACTCAGAGGAATGAGTTAAACAGCTCCTTCCTTGCTCCTTTATTGCTGAAAAGGCTTTCTTTGGAAGCAGGAATGTTTGCTTACACATACCATTTAAAGAACATGCACTTTGAATTTTTGAGAATTAAGAACAAATTAATAGAAAAACACAGGTTCTTTTTTTTCCAAGCTATCACATCTGTGAGGTGTATGGCATACATTGCACAAGTTTGAGTATAGGTAAGGAGTAAAAGTTAGTCTATAAAGAATAACGTTTGGCACTGTATTTTAATTACTAGAAATGTTCTAAACGCTCAGTGGATAATTGATAGAGCCTCACAATCCCTTTATTCTCTCTATGCTGTAGGGATTGTCTGTCTTCTAAAACAGAATTTCCACCACTTTAGTTTACTTGAGCTGTGGAAGACAGAAAATAGCATTTCAGTAGGTACCGCTTGGCTGTTCTTTCCAGATGGCTCAGAGTGCCTTCCTTCAAAGACAGAAATTCATGTCAAAGTGGTTACATAGAAGTCTTATGCACCAACAATGCATTTTAGTGTCAGCAAAATAGTTCTGACAACTGGAGGGAATGCTTGTATTTGAGGACATTCTGAGCAAATAACCTCTGCAGTTCAATGGTTGTAAATTTTCCGTTGTGGTGGCTCGATCCTGCTGTTGACACTTCAGGTAGAATCTGGCTGGTTTACATAAGCACATGCTTTGCCTTGGTGCAGTGCATTGGCATCTGGTTCAGTGCCTGTCATTACCTGCTTTTTGTGTGTTCGGTTTTCTCCTTTGTCAGAGGGTAACGTGCAGGCGAAGCTTTGTGTCACCCAAAGCCTGCCAGTTGAGTCATGCAGCGCAGCTATCAGTCCTGCCTGTTACATCTGTGGCAATTCTACCCAGAGGAGATGTTGCAAGACAGTGAGTCCCCAGTGGGATGTAATAGAATGGAAGCAGATGGTGAGCTGAAGAAAATTTCAGGGGAGGATTACATTTTCCAGTTACTGTCTTTTTGATTTCACTGTTATTGTCTGATGAATTGTGTCAGATCTGATCCTTCAGATTGAAAAGCTGCTTCTCAATGTGCTCCCAAATGCACAGATAAAGTAAATGGCTGCTGCTAGTGTACTCTTTCAGAAACTTAATTTTTTAAATGCATATTAAGAAGGGCGTCTCGTTTTCTCATGTCTGCTGTGTGATTTTTTTGCCTTCAGCTGAGGATTCCCCCCCCCCTTATAGTTTATCTTGATGACTGGGTTTTCAGTAGGCTCCTGTGTTTTGATCCATAATAGTATATACTTATGTACTTGTAATTTATTCTTGGGCAAGGTGAGGAGAAATGTGTTCTCTTGCCCTGGCTTATTTACACAGCCATTCTTTGGCTTATGTGTAGTCTCTGATAAACACTGGGGTCTACCTAACCCCGTTTGCAAAAGAGAGAGTAGGAGAGAAGGGAGACATCGACCCTGAGCTTGCAGAACTGGAACCAGTGTGGACGCACAGAGTCCATCCCTAGCAGAAGAGTAAGCCCGGCCTCTGGGGAATGGGAAGAATGGAAGCTGGTGTCTTCTGGCACCAAGGGGAAGGCTCCTGCTCCACCTAAAGGCTTGCAACTGCAAAGCAGGTTCACTGCCCCCAAACCTGATGAGAGGCGAGATCAAGCAAAGCATCTCGGCCAGCTAACGCTGAGCTGTGTGGCAGCTATAGCTTTCCTTTACAAATGTCAGGTCAGAGTAGAGCGGGCTGAAATTAAGTCATAGGTTATTGTAGGAAGCAGTGCCCTGTGCTGTCCAGAGAGCAGAGTCCGGTGTTGAAGCTGATGCATTTTGTACAAAACGGGGCACAAACTGGAGCATCTTCACTGTGAGAATACAGGGTACTCTGGAATCACTGTGGTCTTTCATTCTTTTGATCTTTGCGCCAATTACTTTCTAATGAAATAATTATTGGGCTATGGAGGAAGTAGAGGACATTTATTTCCACAGACTAATGGTTTGGACGACGGTTGGGATGGGAGATGCTTTGCCTTTATGCAGCAGAGGGATTTTAATCCTGCTTTTCCACTTCTTCGGTGCCCCATGCGGTTGGACTCATCTCTCTTACTTCTTTTTGATTGTTTCTTAAATAAAAATTGTTTTGATTGACAAGCAAATATTTGCCAAATTATATTATACTTGTTAAATAGACTGAAACAATGTTTTTAATTGTAAAAAAAGTACGGAAAACCCCCCCAAATGGTTTGCCTTCTAATAACAATGGAAAAGTTCACCCAGCCATGACTTTCAAGATAATCTGCCAAAGTAAGGACACTTCCTTTGCAAATTGTAAGCCAGGACACAACCTCACGCAGTAGCTCTCATTCAAGACCATGCAGATGCTTGATGACAACTTCAAACCTAGCACATGCTGAAAGGGCAACACTGGATTTCCAAGACCTATGCTAAAATATTAGAAGCTATGGTACTCAATATATGAGTAGCTGTGACTGAGATGAACGGTTTTCCTTGTGAAAATAAACATTGGGCAAAATGATCAGCTCTCAGCTGAGTAGACCCTGGAAAATCTGTATTGGTCCAAACTCAAAGTCAACTGGTGAATTATAATTAAACATATCTATATCGCCTGGGAACTCCCAGACCTTTCAGTTCATGCTTATTTTTCTGATTATTAATTAAAATTATTTTACATGGTTAAAATTCTAAGAAACATCAGGGTACTATTTACAACTAAGACATTTTCTGCTCAATACTGAAGTGTAAAATTCTTTCTTCATTGTTTCATTCTCTCTGTCATTTTCATCCACAATCCAGGACTGAGTCTGTTCTTCTTCTAACCATGATTCCGTGCTACAGCTGCAGTAATAGCCAAAGAAGATTATTGAACGCACAAACATTATCTACATCCATCTTATCAATAAATGTGTCATGAGCCAATTTGATGCAATTACATAGAGGTGCCCTTTCTACAATACCAGTAGATCACTCTGATGTGCAACTTAATAATACTTTAAAATACCTATGGAAACGAAAGGAAATAAAAACTTATTTTCAGCAAAAGGGTATTCTGTAGATATTCATTAAAGAGAAGGCTGATAGTTTGTTTAACTTAAAAAGACCCAGCAGTAGAAGATCTTTCATAGAAATGATGCGGAATCAAGACTTAAACCTTGGATGAAATTAAGCTCCCCCCTCCCCGCCCCCTGTGGCCAAACACCACTGTGCCTACCCCCATGTGAGATGTTGCTAGAGTTAGTAGATTTTTGTTTCTTATTACAAAATGATCATTGCTACTTTGGTGGCTATACATGCGAAAGTATAAACAGAAACAGACCTTCTCTGTATCATTCCTTTCTATATACTTATATCATGTTCAGTCTTATTTTTCTTTTCTGTCAGTTAAATGCTGCATGTTGATTTATTCCACTGCAGAAGACGAGGTTATAAAAGAGTTTCGACTCTTTTGAATTGAATTGAGGTACGAGGAGCAGGTAAATCTAAATGAAGTTTGTACTAGGTCATAATGACGGCTTTCCGACTGCTTCGTTTTATTTAGTGTTGGCTTATTTACTCAGGCTTAGAAATTCATAAACATTGTAAATACACATGTAAATGTAATGAACTTCTTTTCTAGACTGTTATAGCCCAGCTTCCTTTGGTATATTTTAAAAATTGCCATTTCATGTATTTCTTTGATCTTCTTCCTGTACTGATGTTGCAGATAACAAGGATATTTGAGCTACCTGCTTTTGTTGCTATTCAATTGCTGTGGTTATGTGATTTAACATGCTTTGAAGGGGTACATATTTGACACTTTTCATGCAAGAATGACTTAGAAGGATTGGAAGTATCCAGCAGTTCGGAATGTTTGACTCAGCTGCCATGTGCTACTTTCTGGAGCCCAAAAAGACAAGAGTTTCATCAGTTTTGAGAGAAAAATAGGCTGTGGAATTCGTATCTATATTCGTGAGAGACTGGCCAAATTATCCTACAGCTGTATAGCCTTTACAAAGGCTGCTGCTCAGGCAGCTACGTTGCTGATCTCATCATGCAATTTTTCATCTGGAGAATAACAGTACATTGGAGGAACGTAAGGAGTTATATATAAAAAGGAGGATACAGTGAGAGAGAGAGTTTGGTCCTGCAAACAGCCTGGTTGGGACAGCATGGTGGGGAAGAAACAGGACGTGGATTGGTGAGAAGGATTCAGAGCACAGGCATCTTGTTGTTATTTCCTTTGCAG